>NW_028318170.1:615683-923525 GCF_062004578.1 Staurois parvus
CAGTGGAGGGATTGGCAGAGAGGGATGAAGGACACTGAGTGGAGGTCAGTGGAGGGATTGGCAAAGAGGGGTGGAGGACACTGAGTGGAGGCCAGTGGAGGAATTGGCAGAGAGGGGTGGAGGACACTGAATGGAGGCCAGTGGAGGGATTGGCAGAGAGGAGTGGCAGATACAGAACGGTTAGTAAGGTCAATGAGTCTGGCAGCAGCATTCATGATAGACTGAAGAGGGGATAGCCTGTGATGAGGTCGGCCAATGAGGAGGGAGTTACAATAGTCAAGGCGAGTGTGACGGGAGTGACTTTGGGTGGGGGGCCCATGGAGCATAGGTCACTTTGGAGAGGTGGGGAGACCCCTGTCTCAGCTCCCCATATTCCTCTTATGTGTAAGTCACCCTGTGTCTCTTAGGGGCACAGGGTGACTAATGGACGCTGAGAATGCGGTTGGAATAACTTCAGATGTGACAGTAATATTTATCAGTCATATGAAGACTATTCCTGGTTGTTGTTTCTGAACTAGACATGTGAATTGAAGGAGCCGGACCATCTGCTCTTTAGTGAGATCCTAATTCATCCAACCATTGTCTAGGTGTGAATTCCCATTCACCTTTTGTTTGGATAACCCAGCTAGCTGACCTAATTGACTTACTGGTTAGAGTGTGAAGTCTATTTCTGTATATAGCTGGGTTTGCATATGATCATGTGATCAGTCTCAGTGTGTATTGTATAAAAAACCTGTTTGAGTTTAAAATAAAGAGTTCCATGTTTATACAAACTGGTGTTGTCTAGTCATGTGTGGTCAGCGATGGTGTCCGTGGATCTGTGTTCGGACAGGGAAGCGGGAGTCTAACGGAAATACCCTAGCACAGTCGGGGTCCGGTTTCATTACAGCGAGAGATAACCAGGGAGTGAATAATTTGCTTATTAGTTTCCAAGGTTAAAAATGGCCGTATCTTGGAGATGTTGTGGAGATGAAGTCTACATGATTTGGACAGCGATTGGTTTTGGTGCTGAAAGAACAGATGGGAGTCAAGGATTACATCTAGCACCCTGGCATGAGGGAAGGGACTGATGGTTGTATTATTGGTCTTGATGGAGAAGTCAGGGGAGGGGGCACGGGCTGGGGGGAATACTAAGAGCTCAGTTTTGGAAAGATTGAGTTTGAGGAAGTGGAGTGACATCCATGCTGATATGTCGCTTAGTAGCTTAGTAATGTGAGAGGAGACTGAAGGGGTGAGGTGAGGAGGAGACTGAAGGGGTGAGGTGGGGAGGAGACTGAAGGGGTGAGGTGAGGACTAGAAAGATAGATTTGTGTGTCATCAGCATATAGATGGTACATAAAGCCATGGGGGTTTATCAAGTGACCAAGGGAGGAGGTGTAGATGGAGAAGAGAAGGGATCCAAGGACGGAACCTTGAGGGACCCCTACAGAAAGAGGGAGTGGAGAGGAGGAGCCAGAGTTAAAGGTAACACTGAAGGAGCACTGCGATAGGTAGGAGGAGAACCAGGAGAGAGCAGAGTCTCGCAGGCCAAGAGAGTGGAGTTTTTTGAGGTGGAGGGGATGGTCAACAGTATCAAAAGCCACAGAGAGGTCAAGTAATAAGAGTACGGAGTAGTGGCCATTGGTTGGGATGAGTACGGAGTAGTGGTCATTGGTTGGGATGAGTACGGAGTAGTGGCCATTGGTTGGGATGAGTATGGAGTAGTGGCCATTGGTTTTAGCAGTTAGTAGATCATTAGTGAGTTTTAGTAGGGCAATTTCAGTGGAGTGAGCGAAAGCCAGACTGTAAAGGGTCAAGAAGGTTATTGTCAGTGAGGTGGGAGCTCAGGCGATTGTAGACTAAGCATTCCATGAGTTTAGAGGTAAATGGCAGCAGGGAGATGTGTCTTAAATTGTTCAGGTTGGTGGGGTCCAGGGAGGGCTATTTAAGTATGGGAGTGATGTGCGCATGCTTTAGAGGGGAGGGGAAGGCACCGTTAGAGAGGGAAAGATTGAAGATGTGAGTGAGGGAGCATAGGATGGAAGAAGAGGGTGATCTCAGTAATGATATGGGGGACATTCTACTCCAGATTTAATTTATAGTAGAATTCTCACCTCAGCTCCTGCAGAGTACAGTCAGGATGTCGGAGTCCCTCACACAGACGTCTCATTCCAGAGTCTTGGAGATCATTACCTGATAAATCCAGGCTGGTAAGGGATCGGTTAGTGATAAGAATGGAGCGGAGATCATCACAGCAGGAGGAAGTCAGATGACACATATACAACCTGTAGAGACAAATACAGACACATGAGAGTATATTAGGGAAATAAACAAAAGCTCTTAGGGTATGGTCATCATAAAACTCATAGAAAAGAAAGAAGGAAGAAGATAATGGGGTCCCATCATCAAGGTGAGAAAAGTCAGTAAATCCTCTTCTGATGATCCATGGAAGGGGGAGGGGTGTAAATCTCTCCAGCAGTCCATTCACTCTGTAGGAAGCTTGTCTCTGGAGTAGAATGTCTCCCATATCATTACTGAGATCACACAGAGAAATGATGAGCAGATACTGAACAGGAGCAGACAAGGCCTGACATAGGGGGACTCAGGGGGAACTTGGTCAGGAGATGATCCAGAAGTCTTTGGTGAAGTCACACATCTGCAGATAGAATTCATAGCACAGACAGACATGACACACAAAGTCCACTTTCTTGTTGATATCACCCAGAAAAACTGGAATTCAAAATTCATTCAAACCCTCCAGATGGAGAATATAAGGAGGACGATCCTCACCAGAGGAGAGCTCTACTCATTTTATGGAGAAATTGTTTGTAATGAGGAAATAAAACAGAAAGGAACAAAATACAAGAAGATGCCCAGCTCTACATAGTATAATATGTGGTTGTGGAGGGACTCCGGAGGGGTTATGTCCATAGCACACCACCTTCATACCTGAACAGAACCCCCACCAGGAGCAGAGAGGGGGGATGGGCACTCACTGCCCAGAGCCAGGATAGAGGAAGCCTGGGGACTTTGTATGGCAGACAAGGACTCATAAAGGGGATGGGAGTTAGGGATGTTCATCATTTCTTGTAGTGATGGGGGATGGGTAACTTTTCACATTCATCTTGGGGTCTTGGGTTCATTCACATGGGTGCTGTGGCCTGTACAGGGTGAATCAGGTTTGTTTATGTGTCTGGAGTCACCTGGAGCTGTACAAACACAGCCACAGGTGCTCATTTGTCAGGTGTGTTGATGCGGGTGTACGGCCTGAACACAGACAGTGAGTTTGGGGCCACTCACCCACACCTGCACATTTGTCAAACCAGGACCTGTGGTTGTGTTCATACAGCCGCTGCATCCCCACAGAATGACAGGCAGCTCTATCCCAAACCCCTCTTCATACAGCCAGAGTACCTGTGTGGATGAGCCTTTAATTCTATTTTTTTACCATTTTTTTAACCACCCTGTTGGGAAAGGGGGGGGGGGCTTTCGTGAAATATCATTATGACATATTGACATAAAAAAAGGAACAGTCCAGTGCGCTGTCATCACTGACAGGAATTCCGTCTTCATTTATTCTTCCTTCTGGGTTCTTTGGCACCGGACATTTGGATGGCCAAGCTGTGATGATGTCACTCCCACGCATGCGCGTGTTAATCATGGTTGCAGCACAGCTCTCTCAATGGATGACATGCTGTCCATGGAAAGCACAGTACAGATGTGCCGAGTTTACTATTGCTTTATCGAGAAAAGTGAGTAAATGGTTGAATAGAAGGAGCTGATACATGGATCTGCACAGGGATCTGGCAGTGTAGGGGAGAAGAAGTTCCATAGGTCAGAGGAATGATAGGTCCATAATGGGGAACTGAAAGGAAACAGTCTGGGCCAGAGGAGTGGGAAGCCCAGATACATAAAGCACACTAAGCTGCAAGATAAAAGGCAGCAATAGAATAGTGTGGCAGGAAATTCTTTATTTCATGGGAATACAATTGATCAGCTCTGAACCGATGGGCAGTTGGAACGCGGGGATCAGAGATACAGGGAAGATGAGATGGGACAAGGAGTTTGTAGAATTTTCTGAGAATTTCCCAGTCACTCCACTGGGCCCCCCCTAGCAGATATTCTACATACTATAAGTAGCATACTCTTGTATCCACAATTAATACCTAAAATCCATACCCAAAACAATCCTAGAATATTAAATAATTTGATACCGACACCTAAACAAAATATTATATATATATATATATATATATATATAATATGAACCACCTTGGATTCTAAATCCCACTTCATAAATACATACTCTCTAAATTACTCTATTGAATGTAATATACTAAAATAGTTAAAAATTAATATTACAAATTATTAAAATAAAATATAATTACAATTATAAATATTAGATATAAATAAAATCAGTCATTATTTTATATTTTAAAAATTGGAAATAAATGAATTTAGATCCAAATCTACATTTAAGCCATACAGCCTTAACGTATGAAGCTCCAAAATCCAGAAAGTCTCATTCTGAGAGATGAAGTTGGATTTAGAATCCAAGGTAGTTCATATTATATATATATATTTATTATATTTTGTTTAGGTATCAATATCAAATTATTTAATATTCTAGGATTTATACTCTAGGATTGTTTTGGGTATGGATTTAAGGTTTGAGAATAAGTAGTGAAGTTTAACCTCCCTGGCGGTGTTCCCGAGTGTAGCTCGGGGTAAAGTTTCAGCACCACAAGCGATAACCCTGAGCTACACTTGGGAATACCATGCAGCGTTGCTCCGCGATCCCTCGATCACTTACCTTGTCCTGCGCTCCTGCGATGTCCCTCCTGCAGTGTCCCCGGCAATGTAATCCGGCGGATGCCGGCATCTGTCATCTGGGTTCCGTCCCCTGCGAGCGTCGGGACGTACGGGGGACGGAACTGGCGGGAAATTTGAAAATGACAAAAAGTGACACTTACTGAATACACTAAAATCACATAGTATAACATTCCTGTATCAAGCCATTTCACATACATTGTGTCCCGAGTGCTTTGTCCGGCGCCCTGCCTGCATTTTTACTGTTCTTTCTGCCTGGAAACTGAGAAACGTCCATGGCGTCCAAAAAGCGTCCCTTTAGGTCAGACGCGGTTTTAGACCGGCTAGAGAACAGCGATAGTAAATCAGAACCACTTGCAGAATTGAGTGATAATGATTGGTGGGGGAAATTCCTCATCAGACACTGAAAATGATTCTGCGACTACAGGTGAAACTCAAAAAATTAGAATATCGTGCAAAAGTTCATTTATTTCAGTGCAGCAACTTAAAAGGTGAAACTAATATATGAGATAGACTCATTACATGCAAAGCAAGATAGTTCAAGCCGTGATTTGTCATCATTGTGATGATTATGGTTTACAGCTCATGAAAACCCCAAATCCACAATCTCAGAAAATTAGAATATTGTGAAAAGGTGGAATATTCTCGGCTCAAAGTGTCCAACTCTAATCAGCTAATGAAGCCATAACACCTGCAAAGGGTTCCTGAGCCTTTAAATGGTCTCTCAGTCTGGTTCAGTAGGAATCACAATCATGGGAAAGACTGCTGACCTGACAGCTGTGCAGAAAACCATCACTGACACCCTCCATAAGGAGGGAAAGCTTCAAAAGGTAATTGCAAAAGAAGTTGGATGTTCCCAAACTGCTGTATCAAAGCACATTAATAGAAAGTTATGTGGAAGGGAAAAGTGTGGAAGAAAAAGGTGCACAAGCAGCAGGGATGACCGCAGCCTGGAGAGGATTATCAGGAAAAGACCATTCAAAAGTGTTGGGGACACACAGACGGATCCTGGACATGGGCTTCAAATGTCATATTCCTCTTGTCAAGCCACTCCTGAACAACAAACAACATCAGAAGCATCTTACCTGGGCTAAAGAAAAACAGACCTGGTCTGTTGCTCAGTGGTCCAAAGTCCTCTTTTCTGATGAGAGCAACTTTTGCATCTCATTTGGAAACCAAGGACCCAGAGTATGGAGGAAAAATGGAGAGGCACAAGGACCCCAAGTATGGAGGAAGAATGGAGAGGCACAAGGACCCGAGTATGGAGGAAGAATGGAGAGGCCCAAGGACCCCGAGTATGGAGGAAGAATGGAGAGGCCCAAGGACCCCGAGTATGGAGGAAGAATGGAGAGGCACACTCTGCAAGATGCTTGAAGTCCAGTGTGAAGTTTCCACAGTCTGTGTTGATTTGGGGAGCCATGGCATCTGCTGGTGTTGGTCCACTGTGCTTCATTAAGTCCAGGGTCAACGCAGCCGTCTACCAAGAGATTTTGGAGCACTTCATGCTTCCTTTCGCAGACCAGCTTTATGGGGATTCTGACTTCATTTTCCAGCACGACTTGGCACCGCCCACACTGCCAAAAGCACCAAAACCTGGTTTAATGACCGTGGGATTACTGTGCTTGATTGGCCAGCAAACTTGCCTGACCTGAACCCCATAGAGAATCTATGGGGCATTGTCAAGAGAAAGATGAGAGACATGAGACCGAACAATGCAGAAGAGCTGAAGGCCACTATTGAAGCATCCTGGTCTTCCATAACACCTCAGCAGTGCCACAGGCTGATAGCTTCCATGCCACGCCTCATTGAGGCAGTAATCGCTGCAAAAGGAGCCCAAACCAAGTACTGAGTACATATGCAGCTTCTACTTTTCAGAGGTCTGATATTGTTCTATGTACAATCCTTGTTTTATTGATTGCATGGAATATTCTCATTTTCTGAGATTGTGGATTTGGGGTTTTCATGAGCTGTAAGCCATAATCATCACAATGATGACAAATCACGGCTTGAACTGTCTTGCTTTGCATGGAATGAGTCTCATATATTAGTTTCACCTTTTAAGTTGCTGCACTGAAATAAATGAACTTTTCCACAATATTCAAATTTTTTCGAGTTTCACCTGTAAGCTCAGTGATGTGCGAACTTGACGCTCTATTTCACATTTCAGTGTTTTTGGTTTGATTATATTATTGAATTACATTTATTATTATTATATTATTATTTTTTATGATTATTTATTAAATTATAATTTATGATTTTGTGTTTCAAGTTTTATCCTCCCCGGGATGTATACTAGACTCTTGTTCGGACAGATTTCAGTGAGTTATTCCTAAGAATTACAGGCCGACAATATAAAACGCCAAATTTCCATGCAAAATAATAGTACCGCTTTCGGCACCAAAAATCTGAAATAATCATACCGCCTGGGAGGTTAAGCTTACTTTATATATTTAATTAATTTTTATTATTATCTATTTAATTAATATGATTTATTGATTTAACTGATTTCATAGATTCATTTTATAGATGTATTACTATATATAGGTCCAGATATAAGAGAGAGAAGTATATCACAAGAGGAAGGTTTTAGATTAATATTGTATATTAATTGTGGATACAAGAGTACGCTTCTTATAGCATGTAGAATATCCGCTAGGGGGGGCCCAGTGGAGTGACTACTGTGTATATATATTAGTATATGAGTAGTACGATGCTGTATATAGTTCTGGGTATTACTATTTAAGTACTATATGTTTATTCCTGGATATAGGGTGGTCGGTTTTTGAGTATTATGTAAAGTAAATATTGCACTGTCAATGATAATCTATGTAGACCACGGACTATGTACTGGTGGCGGTGTTTCCCTACTTCAACATGGTGGCTCTGGTCTCGGCGCCATGTGGGAGAGGGATATAAATAGATCCTTCCTCTCTGCAGTCGCTATCCCTTATGATTAAGTCCGATGACGAAACGCGTCAAGGGAAGTGATGTTAGACGCACAGAGGAACCAGAAGTGATCCGGCGGCCATCTTAGAATCTGGCAATACCTCATAGAAGTTCACGTAGAGGATACCAGGGAACTCCTAGAGGTCTGGAAACTTTGTAAAAGGCTATTTTAAAGAAGAATCTTGATGTAAGCATATTCAATAAAAGTATTTTAAATTGTATATGCGGGTTTACACTATGATTTATTCTATATATGGTGGGCATCGGTGGATTGGTGGAGATTGATGGTTGAACTTGAACGCTGTTAGATCCGGATGACATCTTGATCTGATCCATGAGGCTGTGATGATTCTTTGGTTGAAGCAGGATTTGTGCTAATACCTTCGCTGGGAGGTGTAAAGGCATATTATTTACATATTTTTGGTAGGGGTATTCACTCCTTACACCATAGAAGTGGACACAGTGTTACACAGGTTGTTTTTGGATGCATATTTTTCACCTGATTGATTCACTGGCACTGTTTTGACACTTTCACTTTTTCACTATTTGTGATCACGCATGGTGGTTTGCGTTTATCACATCTGTTTATTCTTTTATTTTACTGAAGATAATGCACTATGTGATTTTTCTTTTATGTTGAGGTTTCTTTGTGAGCCTTTGAAAGGCAGAATATGAAGATTGATGATTGAAGTTGACATGGAGTGACTTTTTTTTATTATTCATCTTTTTTTTGGACTTTTTTTTTTTTGGAATTTATTTGTGGGATATATACTTTTGGGAATATTATATTGGTATTAGCATATTCATTGTCACAGTGTTTACCCTTTTTGGGTTAAGTGTATTTTATGCTATTTATACATTTTTTGTTTTTGGTTATTTAGGGGATACCGTAAAATTTACATATAAAACATTACAATGGCACTGAGCAGCCAAAAAAGGATTCAAATGACACATATTAAGCAGCTGAACACAAAAGAATTAAAGAATTAATCCACAAAAATCCTAATACTAAATAAATATAAAGATAACTGTGCAGCGCTAGAAGTGAGACTCCTTATACCTAAATTATACGTTTTTTTCATAGTTAACCGCTTGGTGACTGCCTCCTGTAGCATTACTGCCCGTTCAGCACAACATCACATATATACACGTGTTCCGTGCTCCCTGCGTGTTCCCAGGCCGATGGTGCTGTGATTCAGTACAGCACTGATCAGACACAGGAACTGACCCAATCTTCTCTGCTGGAGCCCTTTTCTGTTCCAGAGAGAGAAGAGAGCAGATCTGAGTCACAGCAGCACACTTTACCCTCAGACACATAGTTGAGCACATTTTATCCCCCTGATTGCCCCCAGTTAACCCTTTCACTGTCCTGTCACCAGTGTCATTAGTTCAGTGTATGGATTTTTTAAATGATTGCTGTATGAGTATCACGGGTGACTTCAGATAGCGTTAGGGTCAGTTAGAGTCCCTCCCACATAGTGTCAGATTGCCCGCCTCACTTTCACCATCTAATGTAACCCTTTGTTTTCCAGGAACACACTCACACACACACTATACACCTACATTACTAGTATAGTGTCTGAACAGATCAGTATCTTTGATCAGATTAGAACTATACTAGCGCCCCCTTAGTATAGTTTCCCCAAAATTCAGCATCAGCGAGATCAGCTCTCAACACTTGCCAGCACCTGCATTTAGCCCATCCACCCTCCAAATAAGTGCAGTGTCAGTAGATTATGGTCACTTGATACATTACGCACAAATCTGCAGCGTTAGAAAGATCAGGCCTGAGCTCTACTAGCACTAGCAGGCAATTTTTTTTTGTAACAGTTCAAGCGGTCCCTGACCTTCAGGTTTTTCCCTAGGTACCTATAAATTTAGTGGCCAACCTGTCCAAAGAAAGGCACATTAATGAAGAGGCCTACAGGATTCTGAGCATGTCAGATGAGAGAAGAGGAAGGCTCACTGACAGAATCAGGATCAGAATACGGACCTGTAGAGAGCAGCAGCACCTTGACAGCTCAGACTATGGAGAAGAGGTCCCTGCTAAGGTCAGGCATACCTGACCTCAGGCCCAGGTTACTGAGGTGTTAGAGTTGCATGATAACTCTCATATGCAGCAGAGTGCCAGTACTAGTGCCGCTCTACCTTTAGGTAACTCGTGAGAACCAGCAGCCTAGTACATCCTGGCATTTTACATACCAGCACTAAAGTATTACTTGGTGACGTGGCAAGTCCCATAAGTGCAGTACAAGCTGGTGAGGTGGCTAGCACTAGTAGTGTCCCGCAGCCACCAATAATTCAAACACAACAAACTTTGCCATTCTCGGGGTGACCCTGATTATGATTGGCTGCACAAAATTTGGCCTCTCATAAATCACCTTAACCAGAAAGTTAAAGATGTGTATACACCTCAACAAAACTTCTACACAGATGAGATCCTCATTAGTTTTTCTGGCTGCCTTGCATTTGCACAATATCTCCCCAGCAAGTGTACCAGATCTGGGGTCAATATGTATAAGTCATGTGAGAGGGCAACAGACTGTATATATAATTTTTGGATTTATGAGGGAAAAGATAGTCACGTGGAGCCCTCCAGATGCCCAAACTACAAGGGGAGCAGTGGCAAGATGGTTTGGGACTTGGTGTCACCCTTGTTCCATAAGGGGTGACATTTATATGTGTACAATTTTTATATAAGCGTGCCACTTTTTAGACATTTGTATAATCTTGGAATTGGTGCATGTGGCACCATTCAAACTAATCACAGGGGCTCCCCCCAACGACTTGTAAACACCCGACGTAGAAAGGGGGAGAAAGCCTGCTTGGGAAATGATGAATTGCTCACAATGAAGTAGAAAGACAAACCGGATGTTTTTGTCCTGTCTTCCATTCACACAGATACGACCATCCAAATTTCCACAGTATCTGGTGTTGTTGAGAAGCCCCTCTGTGTCCATGACTAGAACCTTAACATAGGAGGGGTGGACTTCAAAGACCAGACGATGAAGCCATGCTTTGTTTCCCATAAAGCCAGACGCTGGTACAAAATAGTGTCTGTTTATTTATTTAAATTGGCTCTGTACAATGCTTCTGTGCTTTAAAAAGCAACTGGACGAAGTGGATCCTTCCTAAAATTTCAGAAATAGATCATCATGGCCCATTTGTATCCAGAAGGTGCTGTGGCCAATCCTCCAACACAGAAACACAGATACAGTGAGCTGGCTGCATGAGAAGCATTTTCCTGATGCCATTCCTGGTATCCCAACCCAAAAGTCACCCCAAAAAGGATGTTGTGTCTGTAGTAGACACAAAATTAAATGTGACACCTGCTTTTTTTGTCCCTCCTGTCCTGACCAACCTGGTCTCTGCCTCAAGGACTGCTTTCATCGCTAAGACACACTAGTGATGTATTAGTATAGGGTACAGCAGGGCTCAGTCTAGGGCACATATATGCACAGTATCTCAAGAAATGTTAGGTAGTCAGGGAACTGGCTATTGCACTTTGAGAGACCCTAAAATCAGTCTAGAAAGGTTACACTTTTTTAGTTTAAAAAAGTAAAAAAAAAAAATGTAGCAAGTATAAAAAGAAACAAACATACAAATAAAAACGCCAAAAATTGTTTTATTGAGTTAATGTTCTATTGTTATTGTTTTATTGTTAACCATTGTTGTTTGCTTTGCAGGAACGCAATTGAGCTACAACACCGATCTGTTTGTTCTGGCAACAACAGAGTCTTGCTCTCAGAATATACATCAGCATGTGCAGCACTGCTGGAGGAGATTTATCATCTGTATCACTCCTCTTCTTTGGCATATATTTTTTCATTTTTTGGCAGGGACTTCTTTATTAACATAATTCATTGTAAATGGAGGAATATGTTAGGTTCTTTTTTTTGTTAAGCCCATGGGCTGAATATATAAAAAGAATATTGCATGTATGCCCTACATTAGAAGTGGGTAGATGCAGGGAGCTATATTCTAATGGTATGCATACCACACACTTTTATTAGCAGAGATTTCTTCTCTATCAGGCCCCAACCATTACAACCTTGGCAGACTGACAACACCAGAAATCATAAGACATAGCCGTGCACTGTAGCGATTGTGATGTATAGCCAAATCCCAGCAAGTGAAATAAGAAGAAACAGCAGTGAGCGCTAATCCTGAAAGCGGCTAAGCACTCTAAGCAACCAATAACACTTAAAAGCAATAACATAAAAATAGTGCAGCGCTGAAAATAATGACAAAATGACAAAAAAAGTAGTCCACTAAAAGTCTATGTCATATAAACGTATCCAGTGTCAGATGTGGATTCAGAATAGGTGATCCGTGTGGAAATGGCTGGAAAACGCACTCACCAGAAGTAAGACACATAAACGCAGTGTGTATATAAAGCTCATGGATCTTCAATCCAGAGGGAAGTAAAGCTGATCCGGTTACAGGAATGGTGGATCCCTCCTCCGCAGATGCAGTAACAGATCTTCCTTAACACGATTAGATGTAGAATTCCAAGACCAGGGTTCTGCAAGCAAAAGCTCCTCAAGGGAGTTTTAGGGAAGGACACCCATAGTGAAGTAGGTAATAAAAGGCAGCTTTATTCACAATAATGATATCCAATTCAAAGCAGGCAGGTATCATACAGATGTGTCAGCAAGACAACTAACCCTGGTACTTTGAATAGTGGCCGCCGGGCCTCCACGTGGCACCGGCGGCGTAGCGTCTCGACGTCCAGGCTCCTCCTTACGCGTTACGTGCGCACGCACATCTTCAGAGGTATGGAACCATTGACGTGTGGACGCGAATGGGCGCATATATATAGGCATAATGACGCATGCGCAGTAGCGTGTGTGCCAATGCGCAAAACCCAAGGCGCATGCGCGTGGCTCCGTCTTCCATTGTATTGGAGCTCGGAGACGCAGGGTGGGAGGGCGAAATGCCCTATTGTTGACAGATGTCAAAAAGAAGTCAAGTTCAACAACGGTGTAAAATACACCTAATTAAAACAATCCGATAAGGATCTATGTAAAATATGCAAAGAGGCGCGATAGCGCCAATATGTTGAACTTATTCCCAATTAGATAGTATCTAGGTAAATGTATACATGCGTCATTATAGCTTAAAATTAGTCAACATTTAGTGAAGACATCATATACATAAAAGTAAAGGAAGAAGTTCCTAAAACATAAAATAAAATAACAATAAGAAGGCTGCAGAACTAAATCTGCACCAACCTAAGTAAAAATTGCAAATCATTAAGAGATCATAAAAAGTGCTAAGGTGGAAGCGCATGTGAAACGGTCAAGCCATGCGTCCATAACCATGCGTCTAAAACATGGAAAAATGGGGTGAAATTACATCATGCAAATCATTAAGAGATCATGAAAAGTGCTAAGGTGGAAGCGCATGTGAAACGGTCAAGCCATGCGTCCATAACCATGCGTCTAAAACATGGAAAAATGGGGTGAAATTACATCATCCATTGGCAATAAAGCAGTTAAGATCTAGATCTATATTGAGCCCCGCTGGGTGGGAAGTCCCCAATTCGAAAATATGCTTAGTCTCCAGCTGGGAAACTGCTCTCACTTTGTGTGTACCTCTCCAGTGTGGGGTGACTGAGTCGATACCCACAAACTTGAGTGATGTGGGATCTCTATGGTGAAAACGTCTATAATGTAGAGATAGAGAATGGTCTCTATAACCTTTTCTGATATTGGCAATGTGTTCCCGAAGGCGATCTCTAAGCCTCCTGGTGGTCCGGCCAATATATTGCTTGGAGCACGGGCATTCAAGTAGGTATACTACAAATTTGCTGTCACAACTAATAAATTTGTCTATTTCGTATGTCTTGTGTGTTTGACTGGAATTGTAGGAAAAGATTTTCTTCTTTCTAATTCCATTGCATTTACAAGCGATGCACCTATTACAGGGGTAAAAACCCTTCATATTAAATAATGTGAGTGGTTGGGCAGGGGGGTTAATAATATTAGGAGATATTTTATCTCTGAGAGTGGCTGGTCTCCGAAAAATTACTTCAGGTGTCTCAGGAAGTATGTCCTTTAGAACTGGATCTGATTTTAATAAGTTCCAATTCCTCCTGATGATATGTTTAACCGCTCTATGTTGGACAGAGAAGGTAGTGATGAACGGACAAAAAATGTCATTCATTTTCTTGGAATTGGTACCCAGGAGTTCCTCCTGGTTAATCTGGGTAATATCTAAGATGGTGTTATCAATCGATACCCCATTGTAGCCCTTCTCCAAAAAACGTTTTTTCAAAATTTTTTGAATTTGCAATGGTTAAGAACTACATGTGGTTTGATGGCAGATATTATTTACAAATAAAGGGTGTGGCTATGGGGGCGAAATTCGCCCCCAGTCTCGCCAATTTATTTATGTCCTTTTGGGAGGAAGAGATTATATATTCCAGGGACTGGCCAGAATTGGCCTTCTATAGGAGATATATTGATGATATTCTCTTGTTGTGGAATGGGGATACACAATCACTAAATAACTTCTTCACAACCCTGAATTATAACAATCAAAACATTAGACTCACTTACAACTTTAGTCATGAAGAAGTTAGCTTTTTAGACCTCACCTTGATGAGGGTAGATAATAAAATTATCACCAAAACATTTTTCAAGTCGTCCGATCGGAATAGTTATATTCCTTTGGACAGTTGCCACCACCCTAGCTGGCTTGCTAACATCCCTAAAGGACAATTGCTAAGATTGAGAAGGAATTGTACTAATACCTCAGACTTTCAGGTACAAGCCGACATTTTGAAAAAACGTTTTTTGGAGAAGGGCTACAATGGGGTATCGATTGATAACACCATCTTAGATATTACCCAGATTAACCAGGAGGAACTCCTGGGTACCAATTCCAAGAAAATGAATGACATTTTTTGTCCGTTCATCACTACCTTCTCTGTCCAACATAGAGCGGTTAAACATATCATCAGGAGGAATTGGAACTTATTAAAATCAGATCCAGTTCTAAAGGACATACTTCCTGAGACACCTGAAGTAATTTTTCGGAGACCAGCCACTCTCAGAGATAAAATATCTCCTAATATTATTAACCCCCCTGCCCAACCACTCACATTATTTAATATGAAGGGTTTTTACCCCTGTAATAGGTGCATCGCTTGTAAATGCAATGGAATTAGAAAGAAGAAAATCTTTTCCTACAATTCCAGTCAAACACACAAGACATACGAAATAGACAAATTTATTAGTTGTGACAGCAAATTTGTAGTATACCTACTTGAATGCCCGTGCTCCAAGCAATATATTGGCCGGACCACCAGGAGGCTTAGAGATCGCCTTCGGGAACACATTGCCAATATCAGAAAAGGTTATAGAGACCATTCTCTATCTCTACATTATAGACGTTTTCACCATAGAGATCCCACATCACTCAAGTTTGTGGGTATCGACTCAGTCACCCCACACTGGAGAGGTACACACAAAGTGAGAGCAGTTTCCCAGCTGGAGACTAAGCATATTTTCGAATTGGGGACTTCCCACCCAGCGGGGCTCAATATAGATCTAGATCTTAACTGCTTTATTGCCAATGGATGATGTAATTTCACCCCATTTTTCCATGTTTTAGACGCATGGTTATGGACGCCTGGCTTGACCGTTTCACATGCGCTTCCACCTTAGCACTTTTCATGATCTCTTAATGATTTGCATGATGTAATTTCACCCCATTTTTCCATGTTTTAGACGCATGGTTATGGACGCATGGCTTGACCGTTTCACATGCGCTTCCACCTTAGCACTTTTTATGATCTCTTAATGATTTGCAATTTTTACTTAGGTTGGTGCAGATTTAGTTCTGCAGCCTTCTTATTGTTATTTTATTTTATGTTTTAGGAACTTCTTCCTTTACTTTTATGTATATGATGTCTTCACTAAATGTTGACTAATTTTAAGCTATAATGACGCATGTATACATTTACCTAGATACTATCTAATTGGGAATAAGTTCAACATATTGGCGCTATCGCGCCTCTTTGCATATTTTACATAGATCCTTATCGGATTGTTTTAATTAGGTGTATTTTACACCGTTGTTGAACTTGACTTCTTTTTGACATCTGTCAACAATAGGGCATTTCGCCCTCCCACCCTGCGTCTCCGAGCTCCAATACAATGGAAGACGGAGCCACGCGCATGCGCCTTGGGTTTTGCGCATTGGCACACACGCTACTGCGCATGCGTCATTATGCCTATATATATGCGCCCATTCGCGTCCACACGTCAATGGTTCCATACCTCTGAAGATGTGCGTGCGCACGTAACGCGTAAGGAGGAGCCTGGACGTCGAGACGCTACGCCGCCGGTGCCACGTGGAGGCCCGGCGGCCACTATTCAAAGTACCAGGGTTAGTTGTCTTGCTGACACATCTGTATGATACCTGCCTGCTTTGAATTGGATATCATTATTGTGAATAAAGCTGCCTTTTATTACCTACTTCACTATGGGTGTCCTTCCCTAAAACTCCCTTGAGGAGCTTTTGCTTGCAGAACCCTGGTCTTGGAATTCTACATCTAATCGTGTTAAGGAAGATCTGTTACTGCATCTGCGGAGGAGGGATCCACCATTCCTGTAACCGGATCAGCTTTACTTCCCTCTGGATTGAAGATCCATGAGCTTTATATACACACTGCGTTTATGTGTCTTACTTCTGGTGAGTGCGTTTTCCAGCCATTTCCACACGGATCACCTATTCTGAATCCACATCTGACACTGGATACGTTTATATGACATAGACTTTTAGTGGACTACTTTTTTTGTCATTTTGTCATTATTTTCAGCGCTGCACTATTTTTATGTTAAATCCCAGCAAGTATTCACCCTATATAAATCTGCTTTCTTAAAATACAGTTCCTCCCTCCATGCTGCCAAACAAGCCTACTTTGTCACTCTTATTAATACCTTGTCATCCAGTTCTCGTTGTCTCTTCTCAAATTTAAACTCTACTCTCTCCACCACCACCCAGTCACTAAAGTTTTTTTCAAAAGCCCGTCTTACTTCCTGCCCCCTGGATCCTGTCCCATCACAACTACTACGGTCACCCTCTTCTTCTATCCTATTCTCCCTCACTCACATCTTCAATCTCTCCCTCTCTACTGGCACCTTCTTCTCCTCTCTAAAGCATGCTTAGATCAATCCCATACTTAAAAAGCCCTCATTTGTCCCCACCAACCTGAACAACTTAAGACCCATCTCCCTGCTCCCGTTTACCTCTAAACTCTTAAAATGCCTAGTCTACAATCATTTGAGCTCCTACCTCACTGACAACAACCTTCTTGACCCTTTACAGTCTGGTTTTCGCTTACTACACTCCACTGAAACTGCCCTACTAAACCTCACTAATGATCTACTAACTGCTAAAACCAATGGCCACTACCCCATGCTCATCCCAACCAATGGCCACTACTCCATACTCATCCCAACCAATGGCCTCTACTCCATACTCCTCCCAACCAATGGCCACTACTCCATACTCATCCCAACCAATGGCCACTACTCCATACGAATTTACTACTAGACCTCTCTGCAGCTTTTGATAATGTTGACCATCGCCTCCTCCTCAAAAAACTTCACTATCTTGGCCTTCGAGACTCTGCTCTCTCCTGGTCCCTTTCTCTTCTCCATCTACACCTCCTCCCTTGGTCACTTGATAAACTCACATGGCTTCACAAATCTATCTTTCTACTCCTCACCTCACCCCTTTAGTGTCCTCTTGCATTACTAACTTACTAATGGACATATTAGTCAGGATGTCACACCACTTCCTCAATCGCAATCTTTTAAAAACAGAGCTTATACTACTGCCTTCAGCCCGTGCCCCCTGCCCTGACTTCTCCATCAAGATCAATAATACAACCATTAGTCCCTCCCCTCATGCTAGGGTACTAGGTGTAATCCTGGACTCCCATCTGTCCTTTCAGCCCCAAATCCAATCACTGTCCAAATCTTGTAGACTTTACCTCTACAACATCTCCAAGATACGGTTATTCTTAACCTCTGAAACCACTAAGCAACCTATTCACTCCCTTGTTATCTCTCACCTTGACTATTGTAACTCCCTCCTCATTGGCCGACCTCATCGCAGGCTATCCCCTCTTCAGTCTATCATGAATACTGCTGCCAGACTCATCCACCTTACTAACCGTTCTGTATCTGCCACCCCTCTCTGCCAATCCCTCCACTGGCTTCCCATCACCCAACAATTATTGGACATTATTACAAATGTCCATATAAAAGAACATCTGGGTAGCAGTGACCATAACATGATTTTATTTATTGTTAGCTGTAAACAGCAAGCAGATATGGGAAAAATAAAACCGCTCAATTTCAAGAGAGCTAATTTTCCAAGGCTGAGAGCTGCTCTCCAAGACTTAGACTGGGAGGGAATATTGGCATTGATGAACACAACACAGAAATGGGAGTTCTTCAAAAAGACTGTATGTGAACCCACTGCAAAATATATTCCCATGGGCACCAAGTATAAAAGGCTAAAAATCAAACCTATGTGGCTTACGGCCAAAGTTAAAAAAGCTATAGATAATAAGAAAAGAGCTTTTATTAAATATAAAAATGAAGGAACACGATCATCGATTAAACATTACAAAGAATATAACAGAATATGCACAAAGGAAATAAAGGCGCAAAAATTGAAAATGAACGACAGATTGCAAAAGATAGCAGGAACAACCCCAAAAATTATTTAAATATATTAATAGTAAAAGGATCCGGTCCGAGCATGTAGGCCCTTTACAAGATAATCTAGAGGGGGTGACTGGGGACAAAGAGAAGGCAAGTTTATTAAATACCTTCTTCAGCTCTGTGTTTACAAAGGAGCATGGGGGGGGCTCTTGTCCATAATGGATGTGGTACTGACAAAGCTCCAGATGATCCACATTGGCTCACAATTGATATGGTCCAAAAATATTTAGACAGAATAAAGGTGAATAAAACCCCTGGACTGGATGGCATACACCCACGGGGCCTTAAAGAATTTGTCATTTCTGTCATTTCAAAGCCATTGTTTCTCATTATTAGGGACTCTTTAATGACTGGCATACTACCACTGGATTGGCGTAAGGCCAATGTGGTGCCAATGTTTAAAAAGGGGTCAAAATCTTTACCAATTATAGACCTGTTAGTGTAACTTATATAGTTGGGAAGATACTGGAGAGTTTAATAATAGACCATATCGATGAGTTCTTGCTGGAAAAAAAAAAAATAAAATTTCCATAAAGAGTTTATTGAAAAGCAAATCAATACAGGCAAACCACAGTACATTCAGATAGTAATATGAACATACCCTGAGCACAGGGTTAATAGAAATTGCTTATCTTTAACAGAAAAATAAACATAAATACCCAACACCAGTTATGGGTCAACAGTAACGACTGGAAATAAGATTCCAGAATGGGGATCTCTGGTGGTGTCCCATCTGAGCCCAGCTGGGAACTATGCCAGTACCGGAGTAAGTAGGGGAGAGGGTGGAAGTATTAAGAATAGGCTGGGAGAAAATAAAGAAAGGGAGCAGAAAGGAAAAAAGGTAGTGGGGGACAAGGGCTACAGGAGTAGGGATTTTCCCATCATGCTTGACAGAGCAGGAACTGACTGAGGAGAGAGTTTCCTGAGATAGAGTGTGGTATGTTCAGAAGGTAATAGCCTGGATCTAGAGGAGGCCTAGGGTTACAAGAGAGGAGGTCGAGATATCTCGATGTCTGCTTAAGCTGGGTCCAATTGTGCCAAGTAGCTGAGAATTTTGATAGGTTTGCTTTGGAAATTGCAATCAGTTCTTCTAAGTCTTCCATCCTGTCCAGTCTATGACACCATTCCTCCAAAGTTGGCGTTTTTGTCGAGCGCCAGTGGCATGGAATACATTGTCTCACCACCAGGATCATGTACAGTATATGGCCAGGGAATGGAGATACAGTTTACTAGGGATTGAAGTATGATGTAGCAGGTAACGTGCCGGAGAGCAATCCAGCCTCATTCCCATGATTTCAGCAATTAATTGATGTACTTTTTCCCAGAAGGGTTTCAGCCTAGAGCACAACCACCACACATGGAGCATTGACCCCTCATCCAATCCACAACTCCAACAGAGATCTGAAACTGTGGGGAGGAACTTATGGAGGAGAGAGGGGGTCCTGTACCAGCGCAAATATATTTTATAGCCACATTCCTGCACGGTCATGTTCATAGTGCCCTTATGAATGAACAAGCAGATCCACTCCCAGTTTTCCGGAGATAAAGAAATACCTAAATCCCATTCCCAAACAATGCAAGACTTGGACCTGTGCGAGGCAACTCGTTGAATAGGAAGGAATAGAGAGTTGAGATCATATGCCTCTCTGGATGTTTCTTATTGCAGAGAGCTTCTAGAGGCGAGAGGGGTCTAGACCAAGGGATACTCGTGTAACGATTAGAGACATGGAAGCTGTATGCGACAGACATCTTGTTAAGGTCTCAGCCATTTTGGTTTCATAAGCAGTGTTCCTATTCTGCACTCTACCCCTTGGCAAACTGTGGAATTTGTGGCTGTAAGTTGCAAGGAACTTCAAAAGAGTCTCTTATCCTAATTAAAACACAAATAGAGGCCAGCTCCAGAGCTTTAAACCGCTAATTAGTCTTGACAGGATGTCTGTTTTCCAACACTTTCCTCTGCCCTATCTATAACAATAACTCAGCCATCATACATGACCTTTTAGACCATTAGAGCTCTAGGAATGCAGAGCGTGCCATAAAATGTCTATTGCACATGTAACAATCCACATACAATTCAACAGGAGCTGGGCACATTAATATTAGGTATATATTTGTATAGGGAATATCATACCAAACCAATCAAGGTCATACATGACTATGTTAGCACATAGGAAAGGGGAGAAAGCAGTCTCCTCCCTCCTGGGTGACAAAGGGCGCTGTGTTTGGTATCCCTGGGTTTGAAATATAATTCTGAATATTAATATGCCAGTTGCTAGAATACCACCTGCACATATAGGAGGTTATCAATATTAGTCTGAAACTGTAGTTGGGTCATAAATTTGGTGACCTCCAAGAACCCATCCCCTAAACTGGATGATTGGTCAGTTGTTCTCAGACGACACCCCTTTGATATTATAGCAAAGGATTGACAGGTCTGGTGAGGGAGCTCTTGTTTAACATCAATCAAGAAACATCTAACGGTCTTGAGAGCAAAGGCAACATTTTTGTTCGGACAACTGGACTGGCTAAACCAAGGACATTGCAAGTATTCTGCCTTCTGAACTCCTTTCTGTTATTTCTCTGTTGTTTTATTGTTCTCTTTATGTCTTTGTAACATCTTTTTCTATAAATATTTGAATTGCATCATTTTGACCTTTTTAGTAATAAACTCTATTTTGAATAGTGTTAAAACTGTCTCTAAAGATTTTAAATCAAACTAAAGAATCCCTGTCCCTGGAAGAGTGTTCCTGTATGTAATAATCCTCTGATATCCCCGTCCCTGGAAGAGTGTTCCTGTGTGTAATAATCCTCTGATATCCCTGTCCCTGGCAGAGTGTTCCTGTGTGTAATAATCCTCTGATATCCCCGTCCCTGGAAGAGTGATCCTGTGTGTAATAATCCTCTGATATCCCTGTCCCTGGCAGAGTGTTCCTGTGTGTAATAATCCTCTGATATCCCTGTCCCTGGCAGAGTGTTCCTGTGTGTAATAATCCTCTGATATCCCTGTCCCTGGCAGAGTGTTCCTGTGTGTAATAATCCTCTGATATCCCTGTCCCTGGAAGAGTGTTCCTGTATGTAATAATCCTCTGATATCCCTGTCCCTGGCAGAGTGTTCCTGTATGTAATAATCCTCTGATATCCCCGTCCCTGGAAGAGTGTTCCTGTGTGTAATAATCCTCTGATATCCCTGTCCCTGGCAGAGTGATCCTGTATGTAATAATCCTCTGATATCCCTGTCCCTGGAAGAGTGTTCCTGTGTGTAATAATCCTCTGATATCCCCGTCCCTGGCAGAGTGTTCCTGTGTAATAATCCTCTGATATCCCCGTCCCTGGAAGAGTGCTCCTGTGTGTAATAATCCTCTGATATCCCCGTCCCTGGCAGAGTGTTCCTGTGTGTAATAATCCTCTGATATCCCCGTCCCTGGCAGAGTGTTCCTGTGTGTAATAATCCTCTGATATCCCCGTCCCTGGCAGAGTGTTCCTGTGTGTAATAATCCTCTGATATCCCCGTCCCTGGCAGAGTGTTCCTGTATGTAATAATCCTCTGATATCCCTGTCCCTGGCAGAGTGTTCCTGTATGTAATAATCCTCTGATATCCCTGTCCCTGGCAGAGTGTTCCTGTATATATAATCCTCTGATATCCCCATCCCTGGCAGAGTGTTCCTGTGTGTAATAATCCTCTGATATCCCTGTCCCTGGCAGAGTGTTCCTGTATATATAATCCTCTGATATCCCCGTCCCTGGCAGAGTGTTCCTGTGTGTAATAATCCTCTGATATCCCTGTCCCTGGCAGAGTGTTCCTGTATATATAATCCTCTGATATCCCTGTCCCTGGCAGAGTGTTCCTGTGTGTAATAATCCTCTGATATCCCTGTCCCTGGCAGAGTGTTCCTGTGTGTAATAATCCTCTGATATCCCTGTCCCTGGCAGAGTGTTCCTGTATATATAATCCTCTGATATCCCCGTCCCTGGAAGAGTGCTCCTGTATGTAATAATCCTCTGATATCCCTGTCCCTGGAAGAGTGTTCCTGTGTGTAATAATCCTCCGATATCCCTGTCCCTGGCAGAGTGTTCCTGTGTGTAATAACCCTCTGATATTCCCGTCCCTGGAAGAGTGTTCCTGTGTGTAATAATCCTCTGATATCCCTGTCCCTGGAAGAGTGTTCCTGAGTGTAATAACCCTCTGATATCCCCGTCCCTGGAAGAGTGTTCCTGTGTGTAATAATCCTCTGATATCCCTGTCCCTGGAAGAGTGTTCCTGAGTGTAATAATCCTCTGATATCCCTGTCCCTGGAAGAGTGTTCCTGAGTGTAATAATCCTCTGATATCCCTGTCCCTGGAAGAGTGTTCCTGAGTGTAATAATCCTCTGATATCCCTGTCCCTGGAAGAGTGTTCCTGTGTGTAATAATCCTCTGATATCCCTGTCCCTGGCAGAGTGTTCCTGTATTTATAATCCTCTGATATCCCTGTCCCTGGCAGAGTGTTCCTGTATATATAATCCTCTGATATCCCTGTCCCTGGCAGAGTGTTCCTGTATGTAATAATCCTCTGATATCCCTGTCCCTGGAAGAGTGTTCCTGTATATATAATCCTCTGATATCCCTGTCCCTGGCAGAGTGTTCCTGTAGGTAATAATCCTCTGATATCCCTGTCCCTGGCAGAGTGTTCCTGTATATATAATCCTCTGATACCCCTGTCCCTGGCAGAGTGTTCCTGTATATATAATCCTCTGATATCCCCGTCCCTGGCAGAGTGTTCCTGTATATATAATCCTCTGATATCCCTGTCCCTGGCAGAGTGTTCCTGTATATATAATCCTCTGATATCCCCGTCCCTGGCAGAGTGTTCCTGTATATATAATCCTCTGATATCCCTGTCCCTGGCAGAGTGTTCCTGTATCTATAATCCTCTGATATCCCCGTCCCTGGCAGAGTGTTCCTGTATATATAATCCTCTGATATCCCTGTCCCTGGCAGAGTGTTCCTGTATATATAATCCTCTGATATCCCTGTCCCTGGCAGAGTGTTCCTGTATATATAATCCTCTGATATCCCCGTCCCTGGAAGAGTGTTCCTGTATGTAATAACCCTCTGATATCCCTGTCCCTGGCAGAGTGTTCCTGTATCTATAATCCTCTGATATCCCTGTCCCTGGCAGAGTGTTCCTGTATATATAATCCTCTGATATCCCTGTCCCTGGCAGAGTGTTCCTGTATATATAATCCTCTGATATCCCCGTCCCTGGAAGAGTGTTCCTGTATGTAATAACCTTCTGATATCCCTGTCCCTGGCAGAGTGTTCCTGTATCTATAATCCTCTGATATCCCTGTCCCTGGCAGAGTGTTCCTGTATATATAGTTCCGCTGTGTCTGGGAGCGTGCACAAGCAGGGAGAGGGGAGGATGTTTATAAACGGCCACCCGCCCCTGCACTGCTCCCTTCCGGCCATTTATATACACATGCGCTGTATAGGAAGTGGGTAATCAGTTCAGTGACAGTTCACAAAACAGAGGTACAGACAAGGCAGATGACGGGATATTTCATGCAATCATTAGAAACCTTCAGAGAACCCCTTTCTCCTGTGACATTTAACCAAAAAGAAGCGTCCTTAACCGCTTGCCGCCCTGCCACTGTGTTTATACGTGTGCAGGGCGGCAGTGGAGCGCAAAACCACGTTTAAAAACGGGTTCCGCGCTCCCGACACTTTCGCGGGCAGGGGGCGCGCGCGCGCGCTCCCGCCGACCCGCGGGTGATCCGATTCGATCCAGGAGGGATCAATCATTAGATTTCAGCCAGTGATTTCTGGCTGAAATCGGATGATCGGTCCCTGTCCTATCCTGTCCTGTGTTGATATTTACACAGGGCAGGATATGATGTCATTCTTCTCTGCCTGGACACATTCCGTTCCAGACAGAGAAGAAGAGACATTTAAACGTGAGTAAAACACTACACTAACAGTTAGAACACACTCTAGGACACATTTAACCCCCTGATTGCCCCCCCCAGTTAACCCTTCACTGCCCTGTCACCAGTGTACCTGATCAGTGAAGCGATTTTTATTGATCACTGTATCAGTGTCGCTGGCGACTTCCAATAGTGCTAGCGCCCCTCCCAGATAGCGCCAGTTTGCCCCCCAGTACACCAATAAAGCCATTTAACCCCTTAATTCCCCCCCCCACCCCCCCAGTTAACCCCTTAACTGCCCTGTCACCAGTGTCACTGATCAGTGAAGCGATTTTTACTGATCACTGTATCAGTGTCGCTGGCGACTTCCGATAGTGTTAGCGCCCCTCCCAGATAGCGCCAGATTGCCCACTAATACACCAGTAGTCCCGTCTAACCCCTTGATCGCCCCCCCCCCCCTGAGTTGACCCCTTCACTGCCCTGTCACCAGTGTCACTGCTCAGTGAACCAATTTTTACTGATCACTGTATCAGTGTCGCTGGCGACTTCCAATAGTGTTAGCGCCCCTCCCAGATAGCGCCAGATTGCCCGCTAATACACCAGTAGTCCCGTCTAACCCCTTGATCGCCCCCCCCCCTCCCCGAGTTGACCCCTTCACTGCCCTGTCACCAGTGTCACTGATCAGTGAACCAACCAATTTTTACTGATCACTGTATCAGTGTCGCTGGCAACTTCCGTTAGTGTTAGCGCCCCTCCCAGATAGCGCCAGATTGCCCGCTAATACACCAGTGATCCCGTCTAACCCCTTGATCGCCCCCCCCCTCCCCCCTGAGTTGACCCCTTCACTGCCCTGTCACCAGTGTCACTGCTCAGTGAACCAATTTTTACTGATCACTGTATCAGTGTCGCTAGCGACTTCCAATAGTGTTAGCGCCCCTCCCAGATAGCACCAGTTTGCCCGCTAGTACACAGATAATCACATTTGACCCCTTGATTGCCAGGAACACGCTTACTTGCACGCTAAACCTTCATTGCTAGTATAGTGTCTGATTGGATCAATATCTTTGATCAGATCAGCGCTATACCAGCATTCACATTACTTTAGTATCCCCAAAAACGCAGTGTTAGCGGGATCAGCCCCAACACCTGCCAGCACCTGCGTTTAGCCCCTACGCCCCCCCCTTCTCCCCCGGCAAGTGCAGTGTCAGTAGATAACTGTCACTTGATACATATTACACACAAAACCGCAGTGTTCACAGAATCAGGCCTGATATCTGTTAGCACTTGTCGGTAAATTTTTTGTAGCGGTTCAAGCAGTCCCTGACAGCCAGGCGCTCTTTTTCCCGTGAGTCGCACTAGGTACCTGTAAATTTAGTGGCCAAAATGTCTAAGCAAAGGTACACTAGTGAAGAGGCCTATAGGATTCTGAGCATGTCAAGTGAGAGCGAAGGGGAAGACTCACTGGCAGAATCAGGCTCAGAATACGAACCTATAGACAGCAGCGGCACCCTGACAGCTAGCTCAGGCTACGAGGAAGTGGTCCCTGCTAAGGTCAGGCGTACCCGATCCCATTCACAGGTTGCTGAGGTGGTACAAATGCATGATGACTCTCATATGCAGCAGAGTGCCAGTACTAGTGCCGCAGTATCTTTTGGTGAACTGGCGAGCACCAGCGGCCTAGTACGTCCTGGTCGTAGGCATACCAGCACTGCAGTATCACTTGGTGACGTGGCGAGTCCCATAAGTGCAGTACAAGCTGGTGCGGTGGCGAGCACAAGTAGTGTCCCGCGGCCACCAAGAATTCGCAGACAGGCCCGTAGAGCCCCTAGTGTCCTTCCGGATGTGCTTGCAAATCCCGATTGGCAGCCCACAAATTCTGCAGCACCCGTACTTCCCCCATTCACTGCCCAACCCGGAATTCAGGTGGAAACAGCAAATTTAAATACTCCCCTTAATTTTTTTGAGCTGTTTTTCACAGAAGATCTTTATGCATTGATTGTGGATCAAAGCAATTTATATGCACGCCAATTTATCGCCGCCAACCCAAATTCAAACCTTGCCAGACCATTCGCATGGAAACCCATTACGGTTTCCGAATTTAAAGTTTTTTTGGGCCTAACCCTCAACATGGGCATTAATGATAAAAATCAATTGCGGTTGTATTGGTCCACCGACCCTCTTGTTCACATGCCCGTGTTCTCTGCTGCCATGGCCAGGCATAGATATGAGAGTATAATGCGTTTTATGCACTTCTACGACAACTCACTCAGTCGTCCTCGGGGTGACCCTGAATTTGACCGGCTCCACAAAATTCGGCCCCTCGTAAATCACTTTAACCAAAAATTTGCAGATGTGTATACTCCCCAGAAAAACATCTGCATCGATGAGTCCCTCATTCAATATTCTGGCCGCCTTGTAATCAAACAATATCTCCCCAGCAAGCGTGCCAGATATGGGATCAAGATGTATAAGACCTGTGAGAGGGCAACAGGCTATACATGTAAGTTTCGGATTTACGAGGGAAAAGATAGTTACTTGGAGCCCCCCGGATGCCCAGACTACATGGGGAGCAGTGGCAAGATAGTTTGGGACTTGGCGTCATCCTATTTCCACATGGGGTACCACTTATACGTGGACAATTTTTATTCAAGCGTGCCACTATTTAGACATTTGTTCAATTTGGGAATTTGCACATGTGGCACTGTGCGATCTAATCGCCGAGGCTTCCCCCAACGGCTTGTAAATACCCGTCTTAAAAAGGGGGAAAAAGCCTGCTTGAGAAATGAAGAATTGCTCGCAGTGAAGTGGAAGGACAAACGGGATGTTTACCTCCTGTCTTCCATTCATGCAGATACGACCGTCCAAATTACCACGGCAACTGGTGTTGTTGAGAAGCCCCTCTGTGTCCACGATTATAACCTTAACATGGGAGGGGTGGACTTCAATGACCAGATGATGCAGCCGTATTTAGTTTCCCGAAAATCCAAACGCTGGTACATAAAAGTGTCAGTTTATTTATTTCAATTGGCTCTATATAATGCTTTTGTTCTCTATAAAGCAACTGGACATAGTGGATCATACCTAAATTTCCAGTTAGAGAACATCAGGGCCCTTTTGTATCCAGAAGGTGCTGCGCCCCAAATCCCTCTCCCAGATGCAGTTAGCCGTCTGCATGAGAGACATTTTCTCGATACCATTCCTGGTACCCCAACCCAAAGAAGACCCCAAAAAAGATGTCGTGTCTGCAGCAAACGTGGAATTAGGCGTGACAGCCGCTATTGTTGTCCCTCCTGTCCTGGCCAACCTGGCCTCTGCATCAAGCCCTGCTTCCGCCTCTACCATACACTAGTGAACTATTAGTATAGGGTACAGCACGGCACAGATCAGGGCACATTTACACAGGGTCTCAAAAGATGTTCGGTAGTCAGGAAACTGGCTATCGCATTTGGAGAGACCCTACCAGCTGTTTAAATGTTTGAAGTTTGGAAAAAAAAGTTAAAAAAAATAAATAAAAGTACAAATACCCCCCAAAAAAATAAAAAAATGTAAAAACCAAAAATAGTTATAGTTTTTTTTGTTGTTGTCATTTTTGTGATTGTTCGACTTTCACTGGTTTATTGTTGTTTTATTGTTAACCATTTCTGTTTGCAGGAATGCTTTCAGCTGCAGCGCTGACCTGTTTATTCTGACAGCAACAGGAACTTGCTCTCAGAATAGACATAAGTCAGCGTGAGCAGCGCTGTTGGATGAGATTTTTCATCCGCAGTTATAAAAAACAGAATATATGCCAAAGCATGGGGGCCTGGGGTGGCCTGTGGGTGGATGGCCCCTATGCTTCGGCATATATATTTTATATTTGTTGGCACATTTCATGTGTGCCCACCATTAGAAGTGGGTGGATTGAGGGAGGTTTCTAATGGTGGGCATACCACCACACACTTTTCCTTATAAAGTTGTTTTATTGAGTTTATGTTTTATTGTTAACCATTGTTGATTTTTTTGCAGGAACGTCAAACTGCAGCACTGACCTGTTTATTCTGACAGCAACAGGGTCTTGCTTTCAGAATAGACATAAGTAGGTGTGTGCAGTGCTGTCGGATGAGATTTTTCATCCGCAGTTAAAAAAAAGAGAATATATGCCAAAGCATGGGGGCCTGGGGTGGCCAGTGGGTGGATGGCCCCTATGCTTTGGCATATATATTTTATATTTGTTGGCACATTTCATATGTGCCCACCATTAGAAGTGGGTGGATTGAGGGAGGTTTCTAATGGTGGGCATACCACCACACACTTTTCATTATAAAGTTGTTGAGTTTATGTTTTATTGTTAACCCTTGTTGATTTCTTTGCAGGAACGTCAAACTGCAGCACTGACCTGTTTATTCTGACAGCAACAGGGTCTTGCTTTCAGAATAGACATAAGTAGGTGTGTGCAGTGCTGTCGGATGAGATTTTTCATCCGCAGTTAAAAAAAAGAGAATATATGCCAAAGCATGGGGGCCTGGGGTGGCCAGTGGGTGGATGGCCCCTATGCTTCGGCATATATATTTTATATTTGTTGGCACATTTCATATGTGCCCACCATTAGAAGTGGGTGGATTGAGGGAGGTTTCTAATGGTGGGCATACCACCACACACTTTTCCTTATAAAGTTGTTGAGTTTATGTTTTATTGTTAACCATTGTTGATTTCTTTGCAGGAACGTCAAACTGCAGCACTGACCTGTTTATTCTGACAGCAACAGGGTCTTGCTTTCAGAATAGACATAAGTAGGTGTGTGCAGTGCTGTCGGATGAGATTTTTCATCCGCAGTTAAAAAAAAGAGAATATATGCCAAAGCATGGGGGCCTGGGGTGGCCAGTGGGTGGATGGCCCCCATGCTTCGGCATATATATTTTATATTTGTTGGCACATTTCATATGTGCCCACCATTAGAAGTGGGTGGATTGAGGAAGGTTTCTAATGGTGGGCATACCACACACTTTTTCTGGCAGAGATTTCTTCTCTTTTTTTTCATTCAGCCCACAGGCTGCATAAAGAAAAAAAGAACATAGCATATACACCCAACAAGGACCAGTGACGTACTGGTACATCACTGGACTTTGAATGGTTATACCAGGGTGATGCCTGCAGCTGCAGGCATCATCCTGGTTTTATTTTTTTCAGCCGGAAATGGGCTTTCATGTAAAAGCATTCCTAGTGGTTAATTAGCTGCAGAATTGCCTTTACAAGCAGCGGGAGAAAATGGCCCCCCCTCCCCCTCCCTGAGATTTGCTTTCCAAAAAGGGGTCATTTGGGGGTGTTTGTTCTATCCTGGTATTTTAGCACCTCAAGAGATGTGATGGGCGGTCAGAAAGTAAAAGCTGTGTAAATTTCAAATTATCTATACCATAGTTTGTAGACGCTATAACTTTCACACAAAGCAATCAATATACACTTATTGGGATTTTTTTTACCAAAAACATGTAGCAGAATACATTTTGGCTGAAATTTATGACTAACTTTGAGTTTACGATATATTTTTTATAGCTGAAAGTAGAAAAAATTGTTTTTTTTTCAAGATTTTCGTGTTTTTTTGTTTATAGCGCCAAAAATAAAAAGCGCACAGGTGATCAAATACCACCAAAAGAAATCTCTATTTGTGTGAAAAAAAGGACGTAAATTTCGATTGGGTACAGCATTGCATGACCGCGCAATTATCATTTGAATTAGTGCAGCGCTGTATAGCAAAAAAAGGCATAAATTACAGTATCTATACCATAGTTTGTAGACGCTATAACGTTCACACAAAGCAATCAATATACACTTATTGGGATTTTTTTACCAAAAACATGGAGCAGAATACATTTTGGCTGAAATTTATGACTAACTTTGAGTTTACGATATATTTTTTATAGCTGAAAGTAGAAAAAATTGTTTTTTTTTCAAGATTTTCGTGTTTTTTTGTTTATAGCGCCAAAAATAAAAAGCGCACAGGTGATCAAATACCACCAAAAGAAAGCTCTTTTTGTGTGAAAAAAAGGACGTAAATTTCGATTGGGTACAGCATTGCATGACCGCGCAATTATCATTTGAATTAGTGCAGCGCTGTATAGCAAAAAAAGGCATAAATTACAGTATCTATACCATAGTTTGTAGACGCTATAACGTTCACACAAAGCAATCAATATACACTTATTGGGATTTTTTTTACCAAAAACATGTAGCAGAATACATTTTGGCTTAAATTTATGACTAACTTTGAGTTTACGATATATTTTTTATAGCTGAAAGTAGAAAAAATTGTTTTTTTTTCAAGATTTTCGTGTTTTTTTGTTTATAGCGCCAAAAATAAAAAGCGCACAGGTGATCAAATACCACCAAAAGAAATCTCTATTTGTGTGAAAAAAAGGACGTAAATTTCGATTGGGTACAGCATTGCATGACCGCGCAATTATCATTTGAATTAGTGCAGCGCTGTATAGCAAAAAAAGGCATAAATTACAGTATCTATACCATAGTTTGTAGACGCTATAACGTTCACACAAAGCAATCAATATACACTTATTGGGATTTTTTTTACCAAAAACATGTAGCAGAATACATTTTGGCTGAAATTTATGACTAACTTTGAGTTTACGATATATTTTTTATAGCTGAAAGTAGAAAAAATTGTTTTTTTTTCAAGATTTTCGTGTTTTTTTGTTTATAGCGCCAAAAATAAAAAGCGCACAGGTGATCAAATACCACCAAAAGAAAGCTCTTTTTGTGTGAAAAAAAGGACGTAAATTTCGATTGGGTACAGCATTGCATGACCGCGCAATTATCATTTGAATTAGTGCAGCGCTGTATAGCAAAAAAAGGCATAAATTACAGTATCTATACCATAGTTTGTAGACGCTATAACGTTCACACAAAGCAATCAATATACACTTATTGGGATTTTTTTTACCAAAAACATGTAGCAGAATACATTTTGGCTTAAATTTATGACTAACTTTGAGTTTACGATATATTTTTTATAGCTGAAAGTAGAAAAAATTGTTTTTTTTTCAAGATTTTCGTGTTTTTTTGTTTATAGCGCCAAAAATAAAAAGCGCACAGGTGATCAAATACCACCAAAAGAAATCTCTATTTGTGTGAAAAAAAGGACGTAAATTTCGATTGGGTACAGCATTGCATGACCGCGCAATTATCATTTGAATTAGTGCAGCGCTGTATAGCAAAAAAAGGCATAAATTACAGTATCTATACCATAGTTTGTAGACGCTATAACGTTCACACAAAGCAATCAATATACACTTATTGGGATTTTTTTTACCAAAAACATGTAGCAGAATACATTTTGGCTGAAATTTATGACTAACTTTGAGTTTACGATATATTTTTTATAGCTGAAAGTAGAAAAAATTGTTTTTTTTTCAAGATTTTCGTGTTTTTTTGTTTATAGCGCCAAAAATAAAAAGCGCACAGGTGATCAAATACCACCAAAAGAAAGCTCTATTTGTGTGAAAAAAAGGACGTAAATTTCGATTGGGTACAGCATTGCATGACCGCGCAATTATCATTTGAATTAGTGCAGCGCTGTATAGCAAAAAAAGGCATAAATTACAGTATCTATACCATAGTTTGTAGACGCTATAACGTTCACACAAAGCAATCAATATACACTTCTTGGGATTTTTTTTACCAAAAACATGTAGCAGAATACATTTTGGCTTAAATTTATGACTAACTTTGAGTTTACGATATATTTTTTATAGCTGAAAGTAGAAAAAATTGGTTTTTTTCAAGATTTTCGTGTTTTTTTTGTTTATAGCGCCGAAAATAAAAAGCGCACAGGTGATCAAATACCACCAAAAGAAAGCTCCATTTGTGTGAAGAAAAGGACGTAAATTTTGTTTGGGTACAGCATTGCATGACCGCGCAATTATCATTTGAATTAGTGCAGCGCCAAACAGCAAAAAAAGGCCTGGTCATTAAGGGGGGTAAATCCTCTGGGGCTCAAGTGGTTAATATACACATTTTTCCCATTCGATAAAATGACAAGCACTCTGATTGGCCACTTTTAGGAGCCCCTTTGACCTTCCGGGGGACAGGTAATGCCTTTTGGGATTGGACAGCTGCAATCATAATTCTAATCAAAGTTGTACCGATATTTCCTAAACTGCATTCTTTTACTATTAATTAGATAAACAAGTCCCCCTTTGAAGAATGCCATTTACCATACTTAACCACTTCCCGACCGGCTGTTCTATATAAACGGCCGGACGGTGGCAGTGCAAGGTCAGGTGGCTGTTTATAAACGGCCTCCCCGCAACCTGCTTGTGCGCGCTCCCTGGGAGCGCGCAGCACCGCGATCCGGTGCCCGCTGTGTCCTCCGGACACAGTGAAACACCGATCATCGGACGGGACCTCTGTACGAGGTCCCGATCATGTGATCACTGATTGGCCAATCAGTGATCACATGCAAAGTCACAAGTGACATCTTGCTTACTACGTGTGAAATCTGTAAATGATCACAGAGGTCACAGGCTATTCACAACAGTCTTGTACCATGTGACATGATGTGACCAATCACAGCTCACTCAGTACTTCTCAATGACTGCAGGAATGCAGACAGAGAGAAGGAGAAATGATTGCTTTTACATCCTATATGGGTGTAAAAGCAATCAGTGTAAAAAAACAAACAAAAAAAAACGTCATCACCCCCCACAAGTAGTACAGTGTCACCATGGTGACACTGTACTGCTAGGGTGACAGTATGTAAAAAAAATAAAAATAAATAAAAAAATAATATAAAAAAATAAAATAAAAATGTAAAAAAAAAGTTTAAAAATTATAATTTTTGGTTATAAACTAATTTGGATTTTTTTTTTTACTAAAAAGATAACGGAATACATTTTGCCAAAGATTTATGATGAAATATTATTTATTTGCAAAATTTTATTAAAAAAAACACTTTTTTTCAAAATTTTTGGACTTTTTCATTTACATAGCAAAAAAAATAAAAATTCCAGTGGTGAATAAATATCACCAAAATAAATCTTTACCTGTCTCAAAAAAATGGTAAAAAATTAATTTGGGTACAGTGTTGCATGATCGAGCAATTGTCATTCAAAGTGTGATAGCGCTGAAAGCTGAAAATTGCCCTGGACAGGAAGGGGGAGAAAGTGTCCGGACTGGAAGGAGTAAAAGTGTCCGGACTGGAAGGGGGGGAAAGTGTCCGGACTGGAAGGGGTAAAAGTGTCCAGACTGGAAGGGGGGGAAAGTGTCCGGACTGGAAGGGGGGGAAAGTGTCCAGACTGGAAGGGGGGGAAAGTGTCCGGACTGGAAGGGGTTAATACCCCTTTTAGTAGATGTTGACCAACTCCATTCAACTCTGACTAAGCGATCTGCATTTTATCACCCTTGCAAATTTTCAAATTACCTCCTGCGATATGTACCAAGTCGGCCCCTGAGTGCCAAGGTGATAAATTATGATATGCATAAAATTAGCATAGCAAAGAGTTCTTGCTTTTGTTGTTGAAAATACATCTAGCTCAGTCATATTCTGGCTTGGTCAATAATGTGAGAATACACCACATAACATAAATAATAATATATATATATACACACACACACACACAGTGAAGGAAATGTGTATTTGCTCCCCGGCTGATTTTGAATGTTCGCCCCTCACACAGAAATGATCGGTCTAACAATGGAATGTTCGCCCCTCACACAGAAATGATCGGTCTAACAATGGAATGTTCGCCCCTCACACAGAAATGATCGGTCTAACAATGGAATGTTCGGTGTAACACTGAGAGACAGAATACAACAACAAATTCAGCAGAAATGCGTCTAACAAATGATGACTGATCTGCATGTTCATGAGGGAAAGAAGGATTTGATCCCCTTCACAAAACATGACTTAGTACTTGGTGGCCAATCCCTTGTTGGCAATCACAGAGGTCAGACGTTTCCTGGAGTTGGCCCCCAGGTTCGCACACATCTCAGGAGGGATTTTGGCCCACTTCTCTTGACAGATCCTCTACAAGTCATTAAGGTTTGGTGGCTGACGTTTGGCAACTCAAACTTTCAGCTCCCTCCACAGATTTTCAATCGGATGAAGGTCTGGAGACTGGCTAGGCCACTACAGGACCTTAATGTGCTTCTTCTTGAGCCGCTCCTTTGTTGCCTTGGCCGTGTGTTTTGGGTCATTGTCATGCTGGAACACCCATCCACGGCCCATTTTCAATGCCCTGGCTGAGGGAAGAATGTTCTCACCCAAGATTTGATGGTACATTGCTCCGTTCATCGTCCCTTTGATGCGGTGCAGTTGTCCTGTCCCCTTAGCAGAAAAACACCCCCAAAGCAGAATGTTTCCACCACCATGTTTCACAGTTGGGATGGTGTTCTTGGGGTCAAAGGCAGCATTCTTCCTCCTCCAAACACGGCGAGTTGAGTTGATGCCAAAGAGCTGGATTTTGGTCTCCTCTGACCACAACACTTCCCACCAGTCCTCCTCTGCATCATTCAGATGTTCAGTGGCAAACTTCAGACGGGTCTGGACATGTGCTTTCTTGAGCAGAGGGACCTTGCGGGCACTGCAGGATTTCAGTCCTTGTCGGCGTAGTGTGTTACCAATTGTTTTCTTGGTGACTGTGGTCCCAGCTGCCTGGAGATCATTGACAAGATCCTCACGTGTAGTTCTGGGATGATTCCTCACTGTTCTCATGATCATTGACACTCCACGAGGTGAGATCTTGCATGGTGCACCAGACCTAGGGAGACTGACACTTGTTTTGTGTTTCTTCCATTTGTGAATGATTGCACCGACTGTTGTCACCTTCTCACCAAGCTGCTTGGCCATAGTTTGGTAGCCCAGTCCAGCCTTGTGTAGGTCTACAATCTTGTCCCTGACATCCTTGGACAGCTTTTTGGTCTTTGCCATGGTGGAGAGTTTGGAATCTGATGGTTTGATAGCTCCTGTGGACAGGTGTCTTTTATACAGGTAACACAATGAGATTAGCAGCACTCCCTTTAAGAGACTGCTTCTAATCTCAGCTTGTTACCTGTATGAAAGACACCTGGGAGCCAGAAATCCTGCTGAATGAGAGGGGATCAAATCCTTCTTTCCCTCATGAACATGCAGATCAGTCATCATTTGTTAGACGCATTTCTGCTGAATTTGTTGTTGTATTCTGTCTCTCAGTGTTACAATACACCGAACTTTCGATTTTTAGACCGATCATTTCTTTGTGAAAAACATTCAAAATCAGCAGGGGAGCAAATACGCATTTCCTTCACTGTATATAATTACAATATCCCTATAGTAGCAGTGTGAAGAGTTAATTGCATAAATAACCTAACCCAGTGACAGTCGCTGTCAGGCTGCTGGCACATAGATTGTGGTCCCATGAGCTGGAGAATCTTTGTGCAGGGTGCAGCTGAGAGTGACATTGTTACGCAAGTGACAGCGTGGTGTGAGGTTTGCTGGACCTTGGTCATAAGCTGGTGAGAAGGGCGGGGTCGGGCACCACGTTCCATCACAACTCGCTCTTTGAGAGAGAAGAAAGAGTTGTATTTGTGCGTAAGGCCAAAACGATAGGGCGTGCGGGGCGAGGGATCTATTGAGAGCATCTAGGGAAAGAAGAGTGCCCCTGTGGAAAAAGTGCGGTGCCTGAAAGTCGTGATGCGGCCATAGGTGTATTAAAAAAGTAATCAACATACCCGGAGGAAAGGCTTGGTTGAGACATATTGGTGTCATGGGCCCCTACCCAGTTGGGCCAGGAAGACTTCCCTGAACCGAAAGCCAAGGGTTATTCTGTAATGGTTGTGGTGTCTGGGACTGCTCTAGGAGAACCCAGCCCTTGAGAGAATCGTGAATATGCCAATCCACCACCTGTGAGAGTAGGCAAGCTTTATGGTAATGGTGTAGATTGGGCAAGCCTACACCCCCTTTGTCTTGGGCAAAGTAAGGTGGGAGAGGTTAATACTTGCCTTGCCAAATGAAAGAAGAACAAATCCGTCTGAAAGTACCAAAGAAAGAGGGGGACAGATGAATAGGAATAGTTTGCAATAGGTAGAGAAAGCGTGGTAGATTAATCATTTTAATCAAAGTAGTTCCTCCAAACCAGGATATTTGTAAAGAGGCCCATGACCCCAGGTATTGATGGAGGCGTTCTAGGGCCAGTAGGAACTTCTGGGAACATAGATCCAACATGGTCCCTGGAATTTGGATGCCCAGATAAATAATCACCTCAGTCGCCCATATAAAGGGAAAATTCAATTTGCAGAGAGCCACCACCGACTCGGGGAGTGTTATATTAAAAGCGAAAGACGACACGGCGATAGTGAGCACGACAACACAGCAATAGTGAGAGCGACGACACGGCGATAGTGAGAGCGACGACACGGCGATAGTGAGAGCGACGACGCGGCGATAGTGAGAGTAAAGATACGGCGATAGTGAGAGCGATGACACGGCAATAGTGAGAGCGATGACGCGGCGATAGTGAGAGTAAAGATACGGCGATAGTGAGAGCGACGACGTGGCTATAGTGAGAGCGACGACGCGGCGATAGTGAGAGTGACGACGCGGCGATAGTGAGAGCGACGACGCGGCGATAGTGAGAGCGACGACGTGGCGATAGTGAGAGCGACGACGCGGCGATAGTGAGAGCGACGACGCGGCGATAGTGAGAGCGAAGACGTGGCTATAGTGAGAGCGACGACACGGCGATAGTGAGAGCGAAGACGTGGCTATAGTGAGAGCGACGACGCGGCGATAGTGAGAGTAAAGATACGGCGATAGTGAGAGCGACGACGTGGCTATAGTGAGAGCGACGACGCGGCGATAGTGAGAGTGACGACGCGGCGATAGTGAGAGCGACGACGCGGCGATAGTGAGAGCGACGACGTGGCGATAGTGAGAGCGACGACGCGGCGATAGTGAGAGCGACGACGCGGCGATAGTGAGAGCGAAGACGTGGCTATAGTGAGAGCGACGACACGGCGATAGTGAGAGCGAAGACGTGGCTATAGTGAGAGCGACGACGCGGCGATAGTGAGAGTAAAGATACGGCGATAGTGAGAGCGACGACGTGGCTATAGTGAGAGAGACGACACGGCGATAGTGAGAGCGACGACGCGGCGATAGTGAGAGCGAAGACACGGCCATAGTGAGAGCGACGACGCGGCGATAGTGAGAGCGACGACGCGGCGATAGTGAGAGCGACGACGTGGCGATAGTGAGAGCGACGACGCGGCGATAGTGAGAGCGACGACGCGGCGATAGTGAGAGCGACGACACGGCAATAGTGAGAGCGACGACACGGCAATAGTGAGAGTGACTAAACGGCAATGGTGAGTGTTATTTATTTATCCAGCATTCATAAACACAATGAAAAGACGTCATCGTGCCAGAGGAGTGTTAGTGAGCATTGCTTCCTTCTTCAGAATCACAAGTGAGAACGAGCCCTAAGGGTTTGTATTGGATCCCATTTACTGCTTGTTATGGATAGGGATGTTCATTCCATATGTACAAAGCCTGCTCACAGGTCTACTTCAAGGAGAACCCCAAATCCCATGGATGAGATCACAGAGAGATTCCCTCAGAGAGGAGAAGACATGAGAAGAGGAAGGTGATGGAAGATTCTACATCGGTGAGGATGGAGGACACCCAGAGATATCAGGAAACACCGAGAGACGGGAACAATCACAAGACATCACATTTCCTGATCACTGCAGGATCACAGATCTCACTTACTGTAATGTCTGAATTTTACTTTCTGGGTTCATCAGAAAGGAAAGATCAGGAGGATCCAATTCATCTTCTGAGGAGGAGGACATTTCATTTTCTTCTGAGGAGGACACTTCCTCTTCTGCTCTGTCCTCTCCCGGACAATCTTTACTAGAAATAATACATGTATCAAACCTAAACCCAACAATGAGACAATAATTACCACCAGGAATGTATGACCTCTGACAACACGATAACAATGTAACACCCAACATTTCCCTCCCACATGGCTGCCTTCCCTCCGGCTCTACACTCTCATATAGTGATGGAATGAACAACTCCCTGTTCAGTTCGCGATTGAGCATTCAAACCTAACAAAAGTTTGACTTTGTACTTTGAACCGGGACAATTCACAAAGCGGTATCTTACCGCAGTATGGGGTTAGATACCGCAGAATTTTTCAGAAAAACCTACTATAATAGGAGTTATATTATTAATAGTGATGGGCTACATGTTCGAGTCAAACCTAAGTTTGACTCGAACATGGGCCATTTGTGTGTTCAGTGAACACACGAAAGGTAGAGGCATTCAGCGGGCTACTCGCCCGCCCCACAATGCACTATGCCCTGACAGTGCATTGTGATTGGTCAAAGCAATATACCTGACTATAGGCCAGGTGCAATGCTTTGGCCAATCACAGTGTGTGATGTCACAAGGAGCACCCCTTGTGATGTCATGACAGTATTTAAGAACTGTCATCAGGGATGCAGCTGTCAGATGACGGGAGCCGGTGTGACGAGCGGATCACTTTTTTTTTCTGTTTTTGGGCAGTGGCGGCAGCGGCGGGCATCGTGATTGACGTTGGATCTACTTCGGGGGACTTTTAGAATTTCTCTTTTTAATAAAGGGCCCCATCAACATGGGGACAAGGTGCTTTGGGAGGAAGTACCCCACCCCAAAGCACCCTCCCATGTTGAGGGCATGTAGCCCAGTATGGTTCAGGAGGGGGGGCACTCACTCATCCCCCCCTTTCCTGACCTGCTGGGCTGCATGCTCGAATAAGGGTCTGGTATGGGTTTTGGGGGGACGCTCATGCCATTTTTTAAAAATGTTGGCATGGGGGTTCCCCTCAAAATCCATACCAGACCTGAATGGCTTGGTATGGATGAGAGGGGGGACCCCACGCTGTTTTTATTTATTTTTTTATGTAATTGTCGGGCAATGAGGACAATTCATTTTCCATTCAGCTGTCAGCGGGGAACCCCACTAACAGCGGAAACATGAATGAATGTCTCACCACTGACATACTGTGTGACTTCATCAAAGAACTCCCGCCGGATTGTAGTCACTGAGCGAGATCTCACCGCATACTCAGATGTCGGATTGTAGTCACTGAGTGGGATCTCACCGCATACTCAGATGTCGGATCGTAGTCACTGAGCGGGATCTCACCGCATACTCAGATGTCGGATTGTAGTCACTGAGCGGGATTTCACCGCATACTCAGATGTCGGATTGTAGTCACTGAGCGGGATCTCACCGCATACTGAGATGTCGGATTGTAGTCACTGAGCGGGATCTCACCTCATACTCAGATGTGGGATTGTAGTCACTGAGCGGGATCTCACCACATACTCAGATGTCGGATTGTAGTCACTGACCGGGATCTCACCGCATACTCAGATGTGGGATTGTAGTCACTGAGCGGGATCTCACCGCATACTCAGATGTCGGATTGTAGTCACTGAGCGGGATCTCACCGCATACTCAGATGTCGGATTGTAGTCACTGAGCGGGATCTCACCTCATACTCAGATGTCGGATTGTAGTCACTGAGCGGGATCTCACCTCATACTCAGATGTCGGATTGTAGTCACTGAGCGGGATCTCACCACATACTCAGATGTCGGATTGTAGTCACTGAGCGGGATCTCACCGCATACTCAGATGTCGGATTGTAGTCACCGAGCGGGATCTCACCTCATACTCAGATGTCGGATTGTAGTCACCGAGCGGGATCTCACCTCATACTCAGATGTCGGATTGTAGTCACTGAGCGGGATCTCACCTCATACTCAGATGTCGGATTGTAGTCACTGAGCGGGATCTCACCACATACTCAGATGCCGAATTGTAGTCACTGCACGGGATCTCACCGCATACTCAGATGTCGGATTGTAGTCACTGAGCGGGATCTCACCTCATACTCAGATGTCGGATTGTAGTCACTGAGCGGGATCTCACCTCATACTCAGATGTCGGATTGTAGTCACTGAGCGGGATCTCACCACATACTCAGATGTCGGATTGTAGTCACTGAGCAGGATCTCCCCTCATACTCAGATGTTGGATTGTAGTCACTGAGCGGGATCTCACCTCATACTCAGATGTCGGATTGTAGTCACTGAGCGGGATCTCACCTCATACTCAGATGTCGGATTGTAGTCACTGAGCGGGATCTCACCCCATACTCAGATGTCGGATTGTAGTCACTGAGCGGGATCTCACCACATACTCAGATGCCGAATTGTAGTCACTGCACGGGATCTCACCGCATACTCAGATGTCGGATTGTAGTCACTGAGCGGGATCTCACCTCATACTCAGATGTCAGATTGTAGTCACTGAGCGGGATCTCACCTCATACTCAGATGTCGGATTGTAGTCACTGAGCGGGATCTCACCTCATACTCAGATGTCGGATTGTAGTCACTGAGCGGGATCTCGCCTCATACTCAGATGTCGGATTGTAGTCACTGAGCAGGATCTCCCCTCATACTCAGATGTCGGATTGTAGTCACTGAGCGGGATCTCACCTCATACTCAGATGTCGGATTGTAGTCACTGAGCGGGATCTCACCTCATACTCAGATGCCGGATTGTAGTCACCGAGCGGGATCTCACCGCATACTCAGATGTCGGATTGTAGTCACCGAGCGGGATCTCACCTCATACTCAGATGTCGGATTGTAGTCACTGAGCGGGATCTCACCTCATACTCAGATGTCGGATTGTAGTCACTGATCAGGATCTCACCTCATACTCAGATGTCGGATTGTAGTCACTGAGCGGGATCTTACCACATACTCAGATGTCGGATTGTAGTCACTGAGCGGGATCTCACCTCATACTCAGATGTCGGATTGTAGTCACTGAGCGGGATCTCACCTCATACTCAGATGTCGGATTGTAGTCACTGAGCGGGATCTCACCGCATACTCAGATGTCGGATTGTAGTCACTGAGCGGGATCTCACCTCATACTCAGATGTCGGATTGTAGTCGCTGAGCGGGATCTCACCTCATACTCAGATGTCGGATTGTAGTCGCTGAGCGGGATCTCACCTCATACTCAGATGTCGGATTGTAGTCACCGAGCGGGATCTCACCGCATACTCAGATGTCGGATTGTAGTCACTGAGCGGGATCTCGCCGCATACTCAGATGTCGGATTGTAGTCACTGAGCGGGATCTCGCCGCATACTCAGATGTCGGATTGTAGTCACTGAGCGGGATCTCACCTCATACTCAGATGTCGGATTGTAGTCACTGAGCGGGATCTCACCTCATACTCAGATGTCGGATTGTAGTCACCGAGCGGGATCTCATCTCATACTCAGATATCGTATTGTAGTCACTGAGCGGGATCTCACCTCATACTCAGATGTCGGATTGTAGTCACTGAGCGGGATCTCACCATATAATCAGATGTCGGATTGTAGTCACTGAGCGGGATCTCACCTCATACTCAGATGTCAGATTGTAGTCACTGAGCGGGATCTCACCGCATACTCAGATGTCGGATTGTAGTCACTGAGCGGGATCTCACCGCATACTCAGATGTCAGATTGTAGTCACTGAGCGGGATCTCACCTCATACTCAGATGTCGGATTGTAGTCACTGAGCGGGATCTCACCGCATACTCAGATGTCAGATTGTAGTCACTGAGCGGGATCTCACCTCATACTCAGATGTCGGATCGTAATCACCGAGCGGGATCTCACCGCATACTCAGATGTCGGATTGTAGTCACTGAGCGGGATCTCACCGCATACTCAGATGTCGGATTGTAGTCACTGAGCGGGATCTCACCTCATACTCAGATGTCGGATTGTAGTCACTGAGCGGGATCTCACCTCATACTCAGATGTCGGATTGTAGTCACCGAGCGGGATCTCACCTCATACTCAGATGTCGGATTGTAGTCACTGAGCGGGATCTCACCTCATACTCAGATGTCGGATTGTAGTCACCGAGCGGGATCTCACCGCATACTCAGATGTCGGATTGTAGTCACCGAGCGGGATCTCACCTCATACTCAGATGTCGGATTGTAGTCATTGAGCGGGATCTCACCGCATACTCAGATGTCAGATTGTAGTCACCGAGCGGGATCTCACCACATACTCAGATGTCGGATTGTAGTCACTGAGCGGGATCTTACCGCATACTCAGATGTCGGATTGTAGTCACTGAGTGGGATCTCACCTCATACTCAGATGTCGGATTGTAGTCACCGAGCGGGATCTCACCACATACTCAGATGTCGGATTGTAGTCACTTAGCGGGATCTCACCCCATACTCAGATGTCGTATTGTAGTCACTGAGCGGGATCTCACCTCATACTCAGATGTCGGATTGTAGTCACTGAGCGGGATCTCACCGCATACTCAGATGTCGGATTGTAGTCACTGATCAGGATCTCACCGCATACTCAGATGTCGGATTGTAGTCACTGAGCGGGATCTCACCTCATACTCAGGTGTCGGATTGTAGTCACTGAGCGGGATCTCACCTCATACTCAGATGTCAGATTGTAGTCACCGAGCGAGATCTCACCACATACTCAGATGTCGGATTGTAGTCACCGAGCGAGATCTCACCGCATACTCAGATGTCGGATTGTAGTCACTGAGCGGGATCTCACCGCATACTCAGATGCCGGATTGTAGTCACTGAGCGGGATCTCACCTCATACTCAGATGATGGATTGTAGTCACCGAGCGGGATCTCACCGCATACTCAGATGTCGGATTGTAGTCACTGAGCGGGATCTCACCTCATACTCAGATGTCGGATTGTAATCACTGAGCGGGATCTCACCTCATACTCAGATGTCGGATTGTAGTCACTGAGCGGGATCTCACCGCATACTCAGATGTCGGATTGTAGTCACTGAGCGGGATCTCACCTCATACTCAGATGTCGGATTGTAGTCACTGAGCGGGATCTCACCTCATACTCAGATGTCGGATTGTAGTCACTGAGCGGGATCTCACCTCATACTCAGATGTCGGATTGTAGTCACTGAGCGGGATCTCACCTCATACTCAGATGCCGGATTGTAGTCACTGAGCGGGATCTCACCTCATATTCAGATGTCGGATTGTAGTCACCGAGCGGGATCTCACCGCATACTCAGATGTCGGATTGTAGTCACTGAGCGGGATCTCACCTCATACTCAGATGTCGGAAGATACCGCTCAGTGTTTGCGTTCGAAGGTCACGGTCAAACATCTTGTGGGTTCGGATGTTTGGCCACAAACCAAACAGGGGGGTGTTCATCCCATCACTACGCACCGTGCCAGTCTCACCGTCTCCTTCCGCACAACTAGATAATCAATCATGGAGGGTCGGCAACAAGGTGGAAATAAAACTGTAGAAACTATTCAAATGCAGAGTATAAAATGTTCCAGAAGACAAGCAGCACCAACGCGTTTCAGCCCAAAAAAAACCTTACTCATAGTTACTTGTATTGCTGCACACCTTTATATAGTGGTCTATCCCCCCTTCAGGGTCAGTCATTAACCTCTTCAAGCCGGCCTAACACAAATGTGGGGCCTCCCGGTGTTTGGGCCTAGACGCGAGCGGCTGCACATTTGCGTTCTATTAAAAAAGGACATATGTGCCGAGAGTGCGCACTCTGTGCACTCCCAGCACATATGTCCGGTACTCACGGAAAGGTCCCGATCTCCTCTTTTGATTGGGACCTTTCCCGATCATGTGACGTGTCGTCACGGCGGTCACATGACCCTAAACCCCGCCCTTCCTGTCCTGCCTCCCGGCTTCTGAAACTCTTAAAGGGCCGGGAGGCACCGGCGTGAAGGGGTTAAAGATAGCTTTCATCTGTTCCATCTAAGAGAGGGGAAAATCACAAATATACCGGCTGATGCCATGTATGATCAATTAGACCTCTATATTCCACATGCTCTCAACATGGGGGGGTGCTTTGGGGCAGGGGGGCTCCCCTAGAGCACCTTGTCCCCATGTTGATGGGGACAAGGGCCTCTTCCCCACAGCCCTGGCTTCTGGTTGTGGGGGTGGGGGGCTTATCGTAATCTGAAAGCCCTCTTTTAACAATGGGGCCCCAGATCCCGCCCCCTATGGGAATAAGTATGGGTTACATGGTACTCATTCACAAACAAAAGTCTAGTGTAATAAATGACAGGAGGCAGACAAGTCCTTTATTAAAAACAAAAATAAAAAAAAGTCCCCTCAAAGTAGATCCAACATCAATCACGATGCCCGCCACCACCGCTACCTGAAAAAAGAAAAAAAAAAGGCTCTGCTCTCGCTACTGGTTCATGACAGCTGGGTGGGGTGGGCCTGACAGTTCTTAAATATCTAATGGGAGGGGCCAACTGGTGACATTGACTGTGTAACCCCACCCCTTTGTGATGTCATCATCTGACCTATGGTCAGGTGCATTGCTTTGGCCAAGCACAATGTACTGTCAGAGTGCAGTGCATTGTGGAGCGAGGTGGGTGAACAGCTAACCCAACACCCTTACCATTCGTGTACTTGCTGATCGAATCGAACATCAAGCCCAACACTTGTCTCATACTGGACCTGATGAGGACTTGTCATTGGTGGCTTTAAGTGGTTTTTGAAACTTAAAGGAGGCCCTTGATATATATATATATATGTACTGTATATGCAGGATCTCCGGACTACCTACACAAGAGGTTCCATTCATCAACAAATTCTGGAAAATCCTGGAACACCACTTTGGTTTACATATACAATGCAGTCCAGACATTCCCATCTCCGCCCACTTCTGCAGACAATTGGTCCCTCCAATGTTGGGGTGATGATGTCACACCCCTGGAATTATTTCCCTCCCCCAGATCTCTGAACACTAAGCTTTTCCTCCATTAGTTGGACACACCAATTCCTGTCCACCAATGAATGACTGGCAGCTCACACCTGACCCGGCAGGAGGAGGGCAATAGGTTAGTTGGCACCACTGCTGAACACTGGACAACCTCTACGAGGTGCAGACACACTGGGGAGGTCATAGAATCTATTGATGGGACATAATATCCCAATACTGGGGGCTATGAAGTGAGATGGGAGGGATTGCAGTCATCATTCCCCTCCCCCACTCATCTCCCCCCATACAGGTTTAGGGGAACCCTCTATATGTGTCCTGATAATAACAAGACCCCCGCTATCATTCTTTCATGTTGGGGGTCTGTGCTGTATATTGGAAGATAGGAAAAGGGGGAATGAAGAGGGAACCTTCCGGCCGAGTTTCTCACCATTTCACAAGAGATCGACCTTTGGACAGATTTGTGATTTATTATCTCCACACAGCCTCGTCCTTTATACTGGATTTAATGGAGAGATTGGAGATTAGATGGTGTGTGTGCCCTAGAAATCATTGTCGGGGCGATTTATAGAAGGGCCCTGTGAATGGCTCAATATTCACACAAAAGTCACAAATCATCTCTGTGATGTGTGGAATCTGTGTGAAATGTTGCCTTTTATAGGGTGAATGTGACATTCCCTAACATTCCATTAGAAGAGAAAATCGCCCCAATTACATTCAACCTGAAGAGTTAAAGAAGATTTTATCTCCAGTCATAAGAAGAGAGTGAATCAGGAAAATACTGCATTAGGTAGCATGTGGGAAGCAACGACCGGTACCGGCAAAGGTGGAAGCGGTAGCATATTGGCCCACTCCCCGAACCAAGACCCAGGTCCTTGCCTTCCTAGGCACTGCGGGGTACTACCGTAAATTTATCCCCAACTACAGTGCCATTGCTAAACCCCTATCGGATCTGACCCAGAAGAATCTGCCCCAACAGGTTGTATGGTCCCCAGAGTGTGAAACGGCTTTCCAAAAGCTCAAAAATGATCTGATCCATGCTCTTGTTTTGGCTGCTCCTGACCCTTCCAAACGGTTTTGTGTTCACACAGATGCCTCCACCTTTGGATTGGGCGCTGTTCTGAGCCAAATCGGGGACGACGAGAATGACCATCCAGTGGCCTACCTAAGTAGAAAGTTGTTACCCCGGGAGGTGGCCTACGCTGCTGCATAGAAAAAGTGTCTTGCCTTGGTATGGGCCCTCAAGAAATTGCAGCCCTACCTGTACAGGTTCTCCTTCACCGTACTCACTAGAGATGAGCGAAGAAATGAAAAATTCGATTCGGCTGATTCGGCGAATTCCAGTATGAAATTCGATTCGATGCGAATTTCTTCGCTACGAAGATGACTTATAAAAAGGGTTTCTAGGCTTCAGAGAGCCTTTAAATTAGTGCAGAACACTGTACCTTTAATTTAAATGCCCTTGGAGATGAGGAAGGAGAAGGAGAAGGAGAAGGAGAAGGATGAGAAGAAGGAGAAGGAAAAGGATGAGAAGAAGGAGAAGGAGAAGGATGAGAAGAAGGAGAAGGAGAAGGATGAGAAGAAGGAGAAGGATGAGAAGAAGGAGAAGGAGAAGGAGAAGGAGAAGGAGAAGGAGAAGGATGAGAAGAAGGAGAAGGAGAAGGATGAGAAGAAAGAGAAGGAGAAGGATGAGAAGAAGGAGAAGGAGAAGGATGAGAAGAAGGAGAAGGAGAAGGATGAGAAGGAGAAGGAGAAGGATGAGAAGAAGGAGAAGGATGAGAAGAAGGAGAAGGATGAGAAGAAGGAGAAGGAGGAGAAGGAGAAGGATGAGAAGAAGGAGAAGGAGAAGGAGAAGGATGAGAAGAAGGAGAAGGATGAGAAGAAGGAGAAGGAGAAGGATGAGAAGAAGGAGAAGGATGAGAAGAAGGAGAAGGAGAAGGATGAGGAGAAGGATGAGAAGAAGGAGAAGGAGAAGGATGAGAAGAAGGAGAAGGATGAGAAGAAGGAGAAGGAGAAGGATGAGGAGAAGGATGAGAAGAAGGAGAAGGATGAGAAGAAGGAGAAGGAGAAGGATGAGAAGGAGAAGGAGAAGGATGAGAAGAAGGAGAAGGATGAGAAGATGGAGAAGGAGAAGGATGAGAAGAAGGAGAAGGAGAAGGATGAGAAGAAGGAGAAGGATGAGAAGAAGGAGAAGGAGAAGGATGAGGAGAAGGAGAAGGATGAGAAGAAGGAGAAGGATGAGAAGAAGGAGAAGGAGAAGGATGAGAAGAAGGAGAAGGATGAGAAGAAGGAGAAGGATGAGAAGAAGGAGAAGGAGAAGGATGAGAAGAAGGAGAAGGATGAGAAGAAGGAGAAGGAGAAGGATGAGAAGATGGAGAAGGAGAAGGATGAGAAGAAGGAGAAGGAGAAGGATGAGAAGAAGGAGAAGGATGAGAAGAAGGATGAGAAGAAGGAGAAGGATGAGAAGAAGGAGAAGGATGAGAAGAAGGAGAAGGATGAGAAGAAGGATGAGAAGAAGGATGAGAAGAAGGAGAAGGATGAGAAGAAGGACAGTTCTGTGACAGTTTCTGTCTATTTCTGACAGTTCTGGGACATTCCTTCCATACAGCAGTTGAAACATTGTATCTATTTGTTTCCATAAATGGATCCATTTATGGAAACAAATAGATACAATGTTTCAACCGCTGTATGGAAGGACAGTCCCAGAACTGTCATTAATAGTCTATTTCTGACAGTTCCATGACATTCCCTCCATACAGCGGTTGAAACAGCTGTATGGAGTGATTGTCCCAGAACTGTCATAAATAGTCTATTTCTGACAGTTCTGGGACATTCACTCCATACAGCGGTTGAAACATTGTATCTATTTTTTTCCATAAATGACATTCTGCAAATACACTTAGAGGAGCGCTGCAGATACACTTTTTGCCGGCTTGGAATTAATCTTATTTTCATCCTACTTCTTCTTCTTCATCCTCATCCTCATAAGAAGAAAAAGAAGAAGTAGGATGAAAATAAGAATAATTCCAAGCCGGCAAAAAGTGTATCTGCAGCGCTCCTCTAAGTGTATCTGCAGAATGTCATTTATGGAAAAAAATAGATACAATGTTTCAACCGCTGTATGGAGTGAATGTCCCAGAACTGTCATAAATAGTCTATTTCTGACAGTTCTGGGACATTCACTCCATACAGCTGTTTCAACCGCTGTATGGAGGGAATGTCATAGAACTGTCAGAAATAGACTATTAATGACAGTTCTGGGACATTCCTTCCATACAGCGGTTGAAACATTGTATCTATTTGTTTCCATAAATGGATCCATTTATGGAAACAAATAGATACAATGTTTCAACCGCTGCATGGAAGGACAGTCCCAGAACTGTCATTAATAGTCTATTTCTGACAGTTCCATGACATTCCCTCCATACAGCGGTTGAAACAGCTGTATGGAGTGAATGTCCCAGAACTGTCATAAATAGACTATTTCTGACAGTTCTGGGACATTCACTCCATACAGCTGTTTCAACCGCTGCATGGAAGGACAGTCCCAGAACTGTCATTAATAGTCTATTTCTGACAGTTCCATGACATTCCCTCCATACAGCGGTAGAAACAGCTGTATGGAGTGAATGTCCCAGAACTGTCAGAAATAGTCTATTTATGACAGTTCTGGGACATTCCCTCCATACAGCGGTTTCCGGCAAAAAGTGTATGTGCAGAGTTCCTCTATTCTGCAGATACACTTAGAGGAGCTCTGCAGATACACTTAGAGGAGCTCTGCACATACACTTTTTGCCGGCTTGGAATTATTCTTATTTTCATCCTACTTCTTCTTCTTCTTCATCCTCATCCTCTTCTTCTTCTTCTGAGGATGAGGATGAAGAAGAAGAAGAAGAAGTAGGATGAAAATAAGATTAATTCCAAGCCGGCAAAAAGTGTATGTGCAGAGCTCCTCTAAGTGTATCTGCAGAGCTCCTCTAAGTGTATCTGCAGAATAGAGGAACTCTGCACATACACTTTTTGCCGGCTTGCAATTATTCTTATTTTCATCCTACTTCTTCTTCTTCTTCTTCATCCTCTTCTTCTTCTTCTGAGGATGAGTATGAAGAAGAAGAAGAAGTAGGATGAAAATAAGATTAATTCCAAACAGGCAAAAAGTGTATCTGCAGAGCTCCTCTAAGTGTATCTGCAGAGCTCCTCTAAGTGTATCTGCAGAATAGAGGAACTCTGCACATACACTTTTTGCCGGCTTGGAATTATTCTTCTTTTCATCCTACTTCTTCTTCTTCTTCTTCATCCTCATCCTCAGAAGAAGAGGATGAGGATGAAGAAGAAGAAGAAGAAGAAGAAGTAGGATGAAAAGAAGAATAATTCCATGCCGGCAAAAAGTGTATGTGCAGAGTTCCTCTATTTCTGACAGTTCTCTCACAGCTTCTTCACATGTACAGTGGTTGAAACATCTGTATCCTAAATGGAAACTAATAGATACAATGTTTCAACCGCTAAACATGTGTTCCTTCTGTCAGAGAACTGTCAGAAATAGCGGAGCTCACTGCAGGGACACTTTTGCCGGCTGATCGGGAAATCTTCGATTCGCGCACCCGAAGTAGGCAAAATTTCGGTTTCGACGCGAATCGAATATTTCCTGAAATTCGACTCGAATTCCGGTTCGCCTGGTTCGATTCGCTCATCTCTAGTACTCACCAATCACAACCCTCTGGTATGTCTAAACCGGGTCTCTGGGGACAATGGTCGTCTGCTGCAGTGGAGCTTGGCCCTCCAACCCTATAACTTTACCATCCAGTACCGACCAGGGAAACAAAACGCCAACGCGGATGGGTTGTCCCGGCAAGCCGAGTTGGAGAAGTAAACCTCTGAACTTACCAGCCCCAAGTGGACCCGTTTAAAGGTCTCGCTGGGTCTGGAGGGTGTTACGCAAAGTGGGAGCCTTGTGAGAAACAGTCCCTTTGTGATCACATTTTGCCCTTTCTGTTCTGGTTTTCTCCCTTTGATAAGTGGTCTTCCCGTTCTCCCCTTTGTAAAGCTGTATATGTTTAGCAGCTGGTATATAGACAGGCATTCTACACTGTTTGTTTAGGGAAATGGGGACTTGTAGTCTTTCACTTCTCTAGAGTTCATACTGTATTGTTGTGTTGTAGGGTTTTGTTGTGGGTGGGGAAAACCCCATGCCAGGCTGTCTGGTGGGGGTGGGGGTGAAGCTGTATATACTGAGCTGTGTTCAATAAAGATTTATTTATTCACCCTACACAAAGTTTCGACTCGTGGTTTGTCTGATAATCACCGTTATGCTGTATGCAGGTTCCTGCCCATTCTCTACATTCAGTTAGGATATCCTCACACTCACTTACCTGACCTCCTGACACCTGTGTAGGAATGGAGACAGGATTTTCTGGCACTCCGGATCCACAGTGAGCCACACAAAAAATAAAGACTGAACAGTTTCTCTCTTCATAGCCTTCAAGCAATAGCTCAGCTCCTTGGAATAATGACTTCTCATCCACAAGTAATCAGTATGTGAGTCCCGCAGCTTCAGACTTGAACAACCAGACATGACGCTCCTAATGAAGTCCTCATCCTGAGTCTCATACAGACAGAAGATAGTCCGAGTATAGAGATCCCGATCAATGTCCTTCATGACCCATTCTATCATGGCAGGTCTGGCTTGGAGTGAGATGTTGATTCCTGTGATCTCTGAGAATGTCTTCACCTGATCTTCATTTAGGAGACCAAACAGGAATTGTACAGCTAATGCTAAATGTGGGGAATCTGAACTGAAGCCATGGAGTGATTCCCCTTCACAGATCTCCGGGAGGAAAGTACCTTCCATAGACCCAGACCCATCATCCAGCCCATAATACAGAGCAGCAAGGAACTCCTGTACACTCAGGTGGATGAAGCTGTAGCAGGTCTGGGTGCGGATGTCCCAATGAAAGATGTTCTCATTCAGAAATACAGACTCCACCTCAGACAGAGAAAGTCCATGTCTTTCTAGATCTTTCTTCTCAAATAAGATTTGTTGCTGCAGAACTCCCTGATTGGCCAGAGCACACAGCTTCTTCAGACAGGTTTGTTTCCTGCGTACAGACTGCTTCTTGCTGTGATGGGTTATTAGAACCTCCAGGTAGAGAAGGTAAATTGAAGTTGTCGTTTTACACTGAATTACACCCAAATTTTTTCCTATTTCTTGTTTCATTACAGTGCAGACAATCCAGCATGTGATGGGGACGGCACACATGGTGTACAGAACTTCATTGTCTTTTATTATACTGAGAACCTTGTCTGCATCTTCCTTATTTCCAAAGAATTGATGGACATATTCTTCTTGATCGTCCCTTGTAAATCCCTGGATTTCTACATTGCGAGGATCATCAATGAATGTGTTAAGTTTCTCCATGGCCAGTGACCTTGTGGTGATGATCAGAGAAGAATGTGGGAGAACCTGTCTCCTGAGCAATCTTTGGAGAATTATTTCTTTGTGGTTTTCTTTTAAAATATTGTGACAAACCTCAGATTTCTCCTCCAGAGTCCAACTCAGCTCATCAAAGCCATCAAATAGGAAGAGAAGTTTTTCTTGACTTCCAGGATCTTCTAGAAGAGACACCAGGTCATCTGAACTCTCTAGTCCACAGGCTCTGGATAAAAGTCCCTCAAGGCTTATGTTTCCAGGGATGGTGTTGATTTCTCTACAGCTCAGATAAAACAGAAAGTCAAACTTGTCTTGGTAGAGATTCCCAGAGGCCCAGTCCAGCATGATCTTCTTGGAGGTCATTGTTTTACCAATCCCAGCAGGTCCTTCTAACACCACAATCTTAGGGATACAACCAACTTCATCAGGGTCAAAGAGGGCCTGGATTGTGATTGGGGAGGTTCCAGCAGAACATCTTTTCTCCATGGTCTTTAGATGTCTTCTGCCTGAACTCCTTAGTTCTTGTTCTTTTCTCTCTTTTTTCTGGGGTCCTTTTCTCATTGGTAACTTGATGTATCTTTTCTGTAGATGAACAGTCTCCCCCCTATAAGAATTATATTCTTTAATCTTCTGGAATGCCTCTTTCATAGACACTTTATGTTTCTTTTTGAAGTCTTTATGAGAGAAAGGGAAATATTTTATTCCTCATACACACATGAAATAGTATTTATACAACAGAGTTGGAAATATTATATTCTAACTATAAATCCAAAGAGTGGAACCCTAAAAGAAGATATCTCATGAAATACAGGAGGATTGTGGAAGCATCCAAACTATGGACACGCCATCCAAACCAGAGGAGCAAAGAGAAACCATGAAGGGTCCCCCTGACCACTGGGGCCCTTTCTATTGGCCTTGGGGCCCTTTCCTTTGGTCCTGGGGCATTTTCCACTAACTCCCATCACGAGGCCATTTATAAGCCCCGGTTCACACTGCTGCCACTTATCATTGACTTATGACACAAAGTCACATGACAAATCAAAACACATTTATTTCAGTGGGTGCCATCCAAATCAATGTGACTCAAGCTGCTAGTACAACCTTTGTGACCCTGGTAGTTCCACCACTGATCCAGACTACAACAGAACAAACTGTTCCTCCAGAAGAGATTCCATATGAAAAGTTGATGTCCTACTAACCTGATAATCTGTTGTGTGTCATCTTCTTCTTCAGTTTGGCTGGAAATAAGATGAGGGAAGTGATTAGTCCTGACAAACCTCTGAAATGTATAAAATAATTACTAAGAGAGTTATTAGTGTAGCAGATCCTCCCCGACACCATCATCCCACCAACCCTCTGTAGATGGGAGTCTCTCCTCCTATTTCTCCATGCAGGTGATGGGGAGTGTCCATGTCTGCCTGGTAACATCTCAGCACATTGCAGTGACATGTGACCATGGTGGGGGGACCAGAACCCCCAATTCTCTATGCAGGTTTTACAAGCACACACCTAGAATCTGGAGCTGTGACTCCTCTTTCTGATGGAGGTTCAGGTGGATGCATTGGGCACAAGGCTCAGAACATCGAGCAACAGTCAAGAGGGTCTCCCCATAATACAACTATAAATATGGAGGGTCTGTATAATAGGCAAGTGGCTGCAATTGTATTGCTCTGCTCAGCATGTTGAGTGATGTCATTGTGTTATGGGGACTGACTGCCAGCATCCTGGAGAATTGTTACTCTGTGTCCCTTTCAGAATGTTCCTGAACTCCGTAGTCTTTTCCTTCATCCACAACTTTGATACCCAAATGTATTTTATTCTGTAAACTCCCTCAGGAAAGATTGTTTAACCCCTTAATGACTGAGGGTAAAACAAATGTTAATGCCTGAACACAAATATGCCATCTTGATCTGTGTTAGTACATCTGTACATATCAATACCACTACATTGTGTATCCAGGTGGATCAGGACAAACTGGGCTTCATTTGTTGGGAAACGGTGACAGGCATCTCCTGATTGTTTATTATCAAAGGAGCTTCAAACAGCATGGTATCTTTGGAAACTTCATGGACCTGATGAAGTCACGTGATGCGTGATGTAACACGTCGGACGGAAGCATGGTGACGTCACTTCCGGTTGCAGCCGTGATCGCCACCAACTTCGTTTTCAAAAATACCATGCTGTTTGTGGCCGTTTTCATCCCTTTTCCCTTGTGAGTGTATTTTTTTTTTAAATGAACATTACTGCACTATGAGGATTCCCTCTCTCTTCTTCACTTATGTATGACATCTGCTATATGCTTCTCGGTGATGCTGAGCTCCCAATCACCAGGGAGGATTACTGCTGTTTTTCACCTATGTGATGTGGGTCAGTTTATGAGGTGAGTGTGCATGCCTGGTGATGGTGGATACCACACAGCGCAGTAAAGGAGAAGAGTCACAGTTTTCTGCTATTCACCTGATGGACTGTCTTTTTGCACTGTTTTGATATATCTATCCATCTTTTTTTTTTCACTGTTTATTATTGGTCCCATATTCTATATTACCTGTGTTGAGGTTTTTATATGTGGACCCCATTCACATTAGATGTTTAGTGGTATATACACTGACACTATTTATGTATTTATTATTCATTGCTTGAGGATTTATATTTATTTATATATTATTATTATGAATATTTGTTAGCACATCACTATTTTTATATGTATTCTTTTTAGCGATGGAACACTTTTTGGGTGCGTGCTGCTTCTTTATATTTTTTTGAACATTGGTGTTCTTTAGGTTTTTATTTGGTTTTGTTTGGCAGCGCATAAGACTTCTACCATTAATGTATTATAAATTGTGTCTTGTATGTATACAATGTATGATATAATGGATCTTGTATGTAAACAATGTATGATATGATGGATCTTGTATGTATACAAAGTATTATATAATATATCCTGTATGTATACAATGTATTATATAATAGATCCTGTATGTATACAATGTTTGATATAATGTGTCCTGTATGTATAAAATGTTTCTTTCTCTCCATTCATAAATAAAACACAGGGGCGGGCTGCACAATGACTGATCACTTTGTTTGCCGATCAGAGACTATCACAGTGATCAGGTGACTGGGAAGTGGAAGTCTCGGGCCCCGATCATTAGTACAATACCCGGGGCCAATACCTTGATGAGATCCTAGTCTCTGTGCAGCACTCCCAGCACAAAGAGAGGTACACAGATATGGGGCCCCCAGCATAAAGACCCACTTCTGTGAGGTCCCATATGTGCGCACTGTCAGCAGGAAGGGGTTCATCCATTTGGAAGCTCCTGACTGGTTGCTGGCTTTCCCTGGATGACATTCCTAGTTCTTCCTCTCACAGATATTGATCAGGAATTGGTAGGAAATGGTCATTATAGATGGGAACTCACCATTCTGGGCTCTCCTCTCCTGGAGGTCATTTGCGGGTCCCATCAGACCGATCAGTGTAAAGACTTCAATAGTGACATCCAAAGCCTCTTCTTCTTCATATGTGTCTATCAGGATGTTCTTGGTGGAGATCCAGTCAGCATTTTCTAGTCTTCCTCGGGGGATGGGAGGTTTATCTTTACAGGAGAAATCAGATAATTTGTCCCTAAATCTCTTGAAGTCACATCCTTTCAGATCCTCCAGAGAATATATGAGAAGATCCCCGGGGGTTCGTTTCCTCTTTCCTCCAATGTCAGGAGCCGACCCTACAGAGAGGACAATCAGCAACCATAAACATTCATCCTGATTGGATGATTTCTGACACATGACAGTTGATAAGTCTGTACTGGCAGCTGGTAATGCTATAAAGAGGATATAGAAGAGGAAGGAAATCCCCCCCAAAATGTATATATGTACATTATCCTATGGAGGGATTGGCTTCCCTGTGATAATGTCACATGACCTCTTCCAGGAGGGTGTGTTACCTCCCAGATGGATGAATATTGAATGCATTTATAAAAAATAAATCACCTTCATGGATAATCCCTATAATATGTCAAATATGTTTATTTCCTTTCATCATCAGCTCCATCTAGTAGCCATAATGTCATATCTTACTAGTTGAGGTATTTAAAGAAAAATACTCTTTATGGCCACTAGATGGAGCTGATGATCATAGGAAGTAAACCTATTAGACACATTACGGGGATTATTAGTGATGGCTGTGCAAATGACACAAACTCATAATACATATTTTATATATAGACCTCCAAATGTACAGTATATGTAGGGACGACCGTTTTAAACATCACGTTTATTGATTGTTTGATAGTAAGCTAAAAAAAACCCTATAATCCTGTAAAAAATGTTACCCCCCTACAAAAGATGTGCCTGATAGCTGTGAACTAAGAACGATTACCCCCAAATCTCCCAGCAGTATGTGTCATCTACCACGGGGCTGTGTCCTGCTTAGGATTATAGACAAAGGATCCCTCCGACCACTGCACAGCTAACCATACAATTAGGGGTCATCCAGTCATTATGGATCACCTAGCCATCTCAGAAGATCATTTCCATCAATGATAAATAAAATTTGAAGACACGGAAATGTGATTGTGGAATTGATGGAATCTCCTGAACTCTTCTAATGGGAGGACTGACCAGATGTCTACAGGAAATGTTCAGACTACAGAGACATAAGATGTCCTATCATCTAATTCCAATCTCTGGAGATGTGAGATGGAGGAAACCATTGGAAAGGATTGTCAGGATCAGCAGTCATACCTTGTGAGGAGGAGGATGAGGAGGAAGAGGTCGCCATGACATCAGGAGATGACCCGAGATGACATCACCTGGAAGGAGCACAAACAATCATAAACTCATTTGTGGTGCGATGAACAGAACTAATAAGAAAGATTTTGTTCTCTTATGTGAATAATGATTGGCCACCTGGTTGCCCAATCAGAGAAGATCTGCATTGGATGGACTTCTGTCATTTACAACCCATAACTCTGACAGTCAATCAGACCTGGCATTCATCTGATTGTATAAATTGTGGCCATAAACAGGGTAAAATTCCTGTGTGACCCCAATATACCAGACTCATACTTTTAGGTGTCACCTCCACAAATCTGTGCCATATATAGCAAAGTGGATCCAAGTAGATTCTTCAGGAAGGTTGGTATTTATTGATTGTAAAAACAGGTTAAGACATCATCATCATGTTTCTTGGCACTACAGTGGCCACTTTGTCAGCAAAAGGTGTACAGTACATGACACGGTCCCCCTTCCCTCGCTCCCTCTCTTCTCTACAATTCCCCATTGCATGTCCCTGAGCCCGCACGTAGCCCACATAAAGTGGTGTGCTGGGTGTCAGGGAGCTGCTTCCTGTGGCGAGTCTCACAGCTCTCCTCAGCCTGGCTGGACAACTACATTGAACTATCACCATAGGAGGAGCAGCTTCCCCCACTGCCCAGCAAATGGGTGACATCAACAAAGGCCAGTACACCCCGGGTAGTCTACAGAGTTCACCCACTTGTCCCTTCCTAACCTGAGCAGAGGCAGGGCCACCTGCAAGCAGTCCTGATCGATGGACAAAATACCAAGGGTTTACGAGACACCGGGGCCTTACTCACCCATGTGGTAAAACCGGAAGCCATCGCACCAGGCCCTGGGTTCTCCATTGAACTAGCAGGTGGTGCCAGGCAGCAAATTCCCAGAGCTTCAGCATGTCTCAGCTATGGATTTGGGATAAAGTGCAGCCATATTAAAGTTATGAGCAGGCTCCCCACAGATGTCCTGCTTGGAAATGATCTAGGGGAGCTGCAGTGCCAGTATGTCGGGGCTGTGACCAGGAACCAAGCCAGTCGAGGCCTTCCAGCTGAAGAGGCCCATCCAGAACTCTCTCGCACCTTGGATCCAGTGTGTTATCCCAACCCTGATCTAAATATTACTCCGATCTGGCACTGGGAAAACTTTAAAGGGGAACTGGACTCCGACCCCACTCTGAGCAGATGTAGGGCCCAGGCAGATGCCGGACCAGTAGGGAAGTGTGGGGAACAATTCCTTTGGGAACAAGGACTACTGTGCCGCCTGAAAGACTCAAGACGCCCAGGCCAGCTTCAAAATGCAACTAAACAGCTGATAGTTCCCCAACTGTTTAGGTTCCAAATCACCCACGACATTGCCTTAGCTGGCCACCTGGGGAAGAGGAGAACAGAAAAAAGACTGACCCTAGCATTTTACTGTCTGGGCATCTCCCAGTCTGTTGCTAACTTCTACCGGACCTGTGATGTGTTTCAAAGGAAAGGGTGCCCAGGGGATCACCCCAGAACTCCGCTCCGTCCCCTACCCATCAACGAGGAGTCCTTTCAGAAAGTGGCAGTAGATATCATTGGCCCTCTGGCCCACCCCAGTAAGTCAGGGAAAAGGTATATCCTCACTATAGTGGACTATGTGACCCCCTACCTGGAAGCTGTAACCCTGTCTAGCATTTTGGCACCCAACGTAGCAGAAGCCCTGGTCACCGTTTTTCCCGCATGAGATTCCCCAGAGAGATCCTAACTGATCAAGGAACCCAGTTTATGTCAGATGTAACACAATCCCTGTGGCGTACCTGTGGGGTATGGGCCATCAGGACCACCCCATACCACCCCCAGACAAACAGCCTCTGTGAACACTTTAATGGGACCTTAAAAGGTATGCTGAAATCCTTTGTCAACAGTGAGACAGACTGGGAAAAACTCCTCCCCCATCTTCTGTTTGCATACCGGGAAGTGCCACAGGAGTCCACAGGGTTCTCCCCCTTTGAAATCCTATACAAGCAAAAAGTCTGAGGTCCCCTGACCTTACTGCGGGAGCACTGGGAAGGGAAGGTGGAACATACATGCACTCCAGTCATATCAAATGTACTGGAACTGCGAGAGCTGCTAACCAGACTTTCTGCCGTAGCCCACAGACACCTCAAAGCGGCTCAGACATGGCAGAAGGTGTGGTACGACCACAGGGCCCCTGGACGGGAGTTCACAGAAGGCCAACAAGTTCTCAAGATAGTCCCCCCACCCCCAGAGCAAGCTACAGCACACCTGAGAAGGACCTTATAAGATCCTCCGCACAATTGATGAGACTAGTTATGTGATTAGCCTGGACGATCATGACTGGCAGCAGTCCACAGTCCATGTAAACATGCTTAAAGAATACCATGACAAGACCCTGACCATACTGGCAATCTGCCCCGCACCCACAGGGGAGGCTGATGAGGGAACCCTACCCGACCTGCTGCAAGCCACCAAAACCACCCACTCCCTTGACCAGATTTCCACTGGGGCCAGGCTAAGCTTCCAGCAAACAAGTCAGATGCGGCCCGTACTAGAGGACCAGGCTGTCGCATTCTCTGCAGCCCCAGGATGTGCTGATATATACCTTCACCATGTAGAGTCCTACAGACAAAAACCTATCCAGCAGGCCCCCTACCGAGTCCCCGAGTCTGTGAAAATGGTCATCAGAGCAGAGCACACAGAAATGCTCAAGCTGGGCATCAGGTCCTCTCGCAGCCCCTGGGCTTCCTCAATGGTGCTAGTGCCTAAAAAGGATGGGAGCACCCGATTTTGCATAGAGTACAGGTGACTAAATGACTACACTGCTAGCGACACCTACCCCATGCCACGCATAGACGAACTACTGGACCAATACATCAGCACCCTGTACCTCAGTAAGGGCTCCTGGCAAATTGCCCTTACTGGGGAGGGCATAGAATGCTCCACCTGCATTAACCCTTTCAGACTGTTCAAATTCCTGGTGATGCCCTTCGGGATGAAAAATGCACCCGCCACCTTTCAGCGAGTCGTAGACCAGCTGTTAGAGAGATACCAGGGATTTGCTTGTGCATACTTAGATGACATAGCCATCTTTAGAGACACTTGGGAGGAACACCTACTGCATGTAGGGACCATCTTGGACCACATATGTGGAGCAGGGTTGACAATAAGACCAGATAAATGTCAGCTGGGAATGGCTGAAGTGCAGTACCTAGGCCACAGAGTAGGGGGAGGGAAACTGAAAACAGAACCTGCAAAAGTCCAAGCCATCCATGACTGGCCTACCCCTCAGACCAAAAAAACAAGTAATGTCTTTCCTGGGCACTGCAATTTACAGGTGCAAATTTTTTCCCAATTTCAGCACTGTGGCAAAGTCCCTGACCATTCTAGGGCAGTTTTTCCGGGTAAGGTCGGTGAACTGGACCCCGGACTGTGACTCTACTTTCCATGAGCTCAAATCCGCTCTTGCAAGCAACCCTGTTCTGGCTGCCCTTGACTACAACAGACGTTTTCTGGTGCAAACCGATTCTTCCACCTAAGGCCTTGGGGCTGTCCTTAGCCAAGTAAACGAGGCTGGAGAGGAACACCCTATTGCTTTCATCAGCCGGAAACTTCTGGACAGGGAGGTCGCCTATGTCACCATTGAAAAAGAATCTGGCCATAGTCTGGGCCTTAAAAAAACTTCAACCCTACCTGTATGGCTGAGAATTCACCATCCTCAAAGATCACAACCCACTCACATGGCTGAATAGAGTGTCCAGGGATAACGGGCGCCTCCTGAGATGGAGCCTCACCCTCCAACTTCACCATCCAGTGCCAATACGAAAATGCAGATGGGCTATTCTGGCAACAGGACCCTCAGTAGGTGAGCTTACCCCCCACAAGTGCCTCCAAGGAGATCTGCCGAGGTCCCCTTGTCAGCACTTGTAAAATAAAAGGGGAGGGGCTGTCATTGTCCCCCCTCCCTCTCTCCCCCCTTCCACATTGCATGTCCCTGCTTCCGCACATAGCCCACATAAAGTGGTGTGCTGGGCGCAAGGGAGCTACCTCCTGCGGCAAGTCTCACACCTCTCCTCAGCCTGACGCCAAAGAGTCTGCCGCCACACTGTGCCTACATGTGGATTCTTCGTTATAAACTAATTTGGGTTATTTTTTTTACTAATAAGATAATCTAATAAATATTGGCCAAGATTTATGAAGAAAGAATATTTATTTGCACAATTTTATAAGAAAAACAATTTTTTTCAAAATTTTTGGACTTTTTCTTTTATATAGCAACAAAAAAAAAATTCCAGTGGTGAATAAATACCACCAAAATAAAGTCTGTTTCAAAAAAATGCTAAAACATTCATATGGGTACAGTGTTGCATGACCGCACAATTGTCATTCAAAGTATATAGCACTGAAAATTGGCCTGGGCAGGAAGGGGAAGTGTCCAGACTTGAATGGGTTAACCACTTGCCCTCCTGAGGCTTTACCCCCCTTCCTGACCAGGCCATTTTTTGCTGTTCGGCACTGCGCTATTTCAACTGGTAATTGCACGGTCATACACTGCTGTACCCAACCACAATTTATGTCCTTTTTTCACACAAATAGAGCTTTCTTTTGGTGGTATTTGATCACCTCTGCAGTTTTTATTTTTTATGCTACATTTGGAAAAAAAAAATATTTTTCACTTTTGGTTGTAAAATATATCCAATAAACTCAAAGTAATAAATTAAGGCTAAAATGTATTCTAAATGTCTTTTGTGAAAAAAAATCTCAATGTAAATTAATTGGTTTGTGTGAAAGTTATAGCATCTACACACTATGGTATAGATAATGGAATCTACACAGCTTTTACTTTCTGACTGCTCATCACATTTTTTGAGGTGCTAAAATGCCGGGCAGTAGGCGGGAGGTGGAGACCAGGGAGCTAGCAAGTAGGAGGTCTTGTGAGGATCGAAGATTACAGGTTGGGTAATATCATTTATCACTCATATCACTTCCCCACTACCTATCACAGTTTCAGAGGCTCTAAAATGCCAGGATTGTACACCCCCCCCCCATCACCCCTTTTTGGAAAGTACACACCCCAAAGAATTTGGTAAGAGGAAAAAAGAAAAGATACATTTTTTGTTTTCTTTTTTCATTTTCCAAAAACGTGACAACAAATGAGATCTGAAAAAATACTCACCATGCCTCTTCGCAAATACCTTGGAGTGTGTACTTTCCAAAACGAGGTAATTTGGAGGGGGGAGGGGGGCTTCTACTATCCTAGAATTTCAGAGCCATCATTAGAATTATCCCACACATCACCCATTCTTGAAGACCAAGCTTTTTCTGACACTTTTTGTTCACATGAAAAAAATGTTTTTTTGCTAGAAAATTACTTTGAACCTCCAAACATTATATATTTGTAAAGCAGAGGCCCTAGAGGATAAAAGGGCGGGTGTCAAAATTTTTTAAGTCACACAGTATTTGCGCAGCGATTTTTCAAACGCAAATCTTTTGGGGAAAATACACTTTTTAGTATTTTAATGAATAAAAACACAATATATTGCCCAATTGTTTGATAAGATATAAAAGATGTTGTTATGCCAAATAAATAGATATCAAACATGACATGCTTTAAAACTGCTCATGCCCCTGCAATGGTGACAAAGTACATACATTTTTATTATTGATAGGCAACATTTTAAATGCCTTTACAGGTCACCAATGTATATTTACACAGGAGGTCTAGTGCTAGAATTACTGCCCTCGATCTGATGTTTGCGGCGATACCTCACATGCATGGTGAAACCGCTGTTTACATACCTGCATGAGGTCAAAGCTTGTGCATGCAGGTGCGCACACGCAGAGGGGCAAGGGTGCTTTTTTTCATTATTTTGATTTTTTTAAATTTTTACAATGTCTCCTTCATTTTTTTTTGGATCACTTTTAATGCTATTACATGGAATATGAATATCCCCTATAACTTCAATGGGCATTGTCAGATATTCTTTTTTGAGAAATCTGGGTTCTATCAGACTCTAGATATCTCCTCTGCCCGTACATTATCTAGTCAAACCAAGATCGGTGTGATCAGATGCTTTCCAAATTTACAAATGGCGCTTTTTATATCTTAGACTAAAAAGATGATTGGAGCCATTCTGGTCTCTGATCAGCTCTATGGTCAGCCAGTGGAACGGCCGGCTGCATTCCTGGATTTCCCTGTGGGACAGGAGAGCCCAAGAAAACTGTGGAAGGCGGCAGTAGGGGGAGATGTCCCTTCCTGCTGCTTGTAAAAACAATTCAGCAGCTAATTGGCCACTAGGATTGCTTTTAAACAATACCAGGATGATGTCTGCAGCTGCAGCCACCATCCCGGTAAAACCACTCAAAGTCCAGAGACAGACCAGTACATTGCTGGTCCATGTTGGACATACAGTTGTGTCCAAAATTATTCAACCCCCAATGCTGTAAAGGGGTTTAGGGACTATAGTGTACATTTGGAATTGTATTCAGAATCAAATCCTACAAGGACGTTGTAACTACCCAAATGCAACTAAAATGACATCAATTGTTTATGTAATACAGTAGTAAATGGTTCTTATGTGGTTTCTTCATTGCCACAATTATTCAACCCCTTAAAGACTACCACTCTGAAGAACAGAGGTTCATACAGGTGCTTTCCATCAGGTATTGAAAACACCTGTGGATGTCACCGAGCAGCAATCAAGCATAATAAGCACCAATTAGGCAGCTTTAAAATGACTGTGATACTCAGCTCCTTCTAGACATTTACTGGTGTGGTTACAAACATGGTGAAGGCAAGAGAATGGTCCAGGAAGACAAGAGAAGAGGTGATTTCTCTTCACAGGAAGGGCAATGGCTATAAGAAGATTGCAAAGATGTTAAACATACCAAGAGACACCTTAGGAAGCATCATTCGCAAATTCAAGGCAAAGGGCACTGTTGAAACGCTACCTGGTCGTGGCAGAAAGAAGATGCTGACTTCGACTGCTGTGCGCTACCTGAAGCGTAGAGTGGAGAGAAGTCCCCGTGTGACTGCTGAGGAACTGAGAAAAGATTTGTCAGATGTGGGTACAGAAGTTTCAGCCCAGACAATAAGACGCACACTGCGTAATGAAGGCCTCCGTGCCAGAACTCCCAGGCGTACCCCCTTGCTGTCTCCAAAGAATAAGAAGAGTCGACTGCAGTATGCCAAAAGCCATGTGGACAAACCACAAAAGTTGTGGGATAGTGTTCTGTGGACTGATGAAACAAAATTAGAACTGTTTGGGCCCATGGATCAACGCTATGTTTGGAGGAGGAAGAACAAGGCCTATGATGAAAAGAACACCTTGCCTACTGTGAAGCATGGTGGAGGGTCAATCATGCTTTGGGGCTGTTTTGCTTCTGCAGGTACAGGGAAGCTTCAGCGTGTGCAAGGTACCATGAATTCTCTTCAGTACCAGGAGATATTGGATGGAAACGTGATGCAGTCCGTCACACACCTGAGGCTTGGGAGACGTTGGACCTTTCAACAGGACAATGATCCCAAGCATACCTCCAAGTCCACTAGAGCATGGTTGCAGAGGAAAGGCTGGAACATTTTGGAGTGGCCATCGCAGTCACCAGACTTAAATCCGATTGAGAACCTCTGGTGGGACTTAAAGAAAGCAGTTGCAGTGCGCAAGCCTAAGAATGTGACTGAACTGGAGGCCTTTGCCCATGAAGAATGGGCGAAGATACCCGTAGATCGCTGCAAGACACTTGTGTCAAGCTATGCTTCACGTTTAAAAGCTGTTATAACTGTAAAAGGATGCTGTACTAAGTACTAAGATTGAATGTCACTTGGGGGTTGAATAAAACTGATAATGCTGTGAGCACAGAAAAGACATTTGTGGTTATTTCATTATAACTGTTATGTTATATTTGTCTGACCTACAAGTGCCTCTTTAATGTAAATGTAAGCAAGATGACTGAATGATCAAAAGCAATGTCAAACTGGCCAAAACACTCAATTTCAGTGGGGGTTGAATAATTTTGGACACAACTGTATATGTAACAGCAGAGAACACGGGCATATGATGAATCGGCTTTGTGGACCAATATGGTCACCATAATGTAATGCCCATGTTGAGAGTTCGGCCCAAAGGAGTTTCAAATTCAGAAGCCGTGATAGGTTTTCACACAAGTTGTCTGGCAAGAGCGGAATTTGGGTGGGTGGCCATGTATAAATTGTATATTATATTGTATGTGTGTATAAATTGCCTTGGCCCACAATCAATTGGTACAAGTCTTCTGTGAAAAACAGCGGAGGGGTTAAACTCTAGTGCTGGCAGTTAACGGGGCCGATCCTGCTAACTCTGCGTTTTTGGGGACAGTATACAAAGGAGGCACTAGTATAGTTCTGTATGTGATCAATATATTGATCTGTACAAACACTATACTAGTAGTGGCAGTGATCAGTGACCTGAAGCGTGAGTGCGACAGTGTGCGGGCAATCTAATGCTAGCTGACTCTGGCTGGGAGGGATGCTAACTGACCCTGACATCACTCGATGTAATAATTTGATGTCACTAGTGGCAGGAATACAGTGATCAGTGAAACATTCTATATACTGAATATACGCTAGGTATCAAGCTGCTTGCATAAACGTGAAACCTCTTACCCTCTGAATAAATATGTAAACAGAAATGCAGCGCTAAACAACAATGATAAGTAATAAAGTGAGATACGGGGGCAGGCCTGGTGGCGCTATATGTGATACAATAAAGAGTGGTTTGTCCCAAAATTGATGTATTGGTATAGTGAAGTTATATAATAAAAATCAAATGAAAAAGTGACTTGAGTGATTATTGGTAAAAATACATAAAGTCCAGTGACAATGTAATCCGTGTTGGCGAATTCCATGACTGGGAGCTGATAATGTGATTAGACTGCGGATGAAAAGCAGAGGACAGGTAACTGTTACCCCTAAAGCTGAACAAAAGCTTTTCCAAAATGTTGATGTAAACTGTACTCCTCTGTCAGATACCACATCATCAGGAATTCCATGTAATTTAAAAACATCTCGAACCATAAACTCTGCAGGTTGTTCAGCAGAAGGTACCCCCTTAACAGGTATGAAATGAGCCATTTTAGTAAGGCGGTCGACGACTACCAAGATAGTAGTCATTTCTTTTGAGGGAGATAATTTGACAACAAAGTCCATAGAAACTGACCCCCAAGGTCTTGATGGAACAGGAAGTGGCTGGAGCAACCCCAAAGGAGAAGCTTGGGGTGTCTTATGACGTAAGCATGTCAGACAAGAGGCCACGTAGCGTTTGATATCCTTCATATAACTAGGCCACCAGAAGGAACGTGACAGAAGGTCATCTGTTTTTGAAATCCCAAAATGTCCCGCCAGTTTGGAATCATGAACTAATTTGAGGACTTCCACCCGAGCAGACTCCGATACATAGAGACGATGTGCTAGAGTCCAAAAGCCATTCTTGTACTCAAGGTTAATGTCCCTAGGAGGATCACTGAGAAGTGGGTCATTCTCATACCCCTCTTTGGGAAGACTGAAGAATGTCTTTGCACTTGTGGCCCCTAGGAAGTTCTTTTGAGTTAGGATTGAACATTCGGAATTTCCCTCCTGGGGAGGCTCAGACAGCATCCTTGAAAAGGCATCAGCCTTACCACTCCTTGATCCAGGTCTATATGATATAATAAAATTGAATTTGGAAAAGAATAAAGAACAGCGTGCTTGTCTAGAAGACAATCTCTTGGCCGCGTGAATGAATTCCAGATTTTTATGGTCAGTGAGAACAGTTACAGGATGATTATCCCTTTATAGCAGATGCCTCCATTCAGAAAAGGCTTCCTTAATTGCCAGTAGCTCTTTATTCCCAATGTCGTAATTCCTTTCGGCTGAGGACATCAAATGAGAAGAGTAGGCACAAGGATGAAGCTGCATTTTTTCAATCACTTCGCTGAGACAGGATAGCTCCAATGGCAGAGTCAGAAGCATCCACTTCCATTATATTACAAAGATCCCAAGATGGCGTCCAGAGCGGCTGCTTGATCGCCAGCTCCGGCGCCCCCACACTAAATCCACCACCATCCCGGCGGCAGTGGGCCCCTGAGCTACCGCCGGAGGTCCTGCCAACACCCTGAAGGGGTGCTGGGCTTTCCAGCCCTCTGGCGCTCCGTCCCTCCGGCGGAGCTCCAATGGATCGAGGCCTACCGTGGCCTACTACGGCACACAAACCCGCGGTGTTACCTGCCGGCCGCGGCCAGGACCGCGGCCGCGACGAACTGTGACAAACCGGGACGCCTCCGCTCCAACCGAGGGGACAAGGGGACGCTACCACTACCCCCACCCCGTGAGGAGAAGCCACCACCACCGGCATGGACAGGGTAAGCCACCACCACCAGAAAGGCACCCCGGCTCCCCACCATGTGCTACACTGCCGCCCCCTGTGCCCCACCACCACACAGCCCCAGGACACTCCAGCGGGCTCCCTGGCCCTCTCCACCGGCGCCAAGAGCCACCCCTGCAAGACCAGGCTGCCGTAGCCCCCGACGTGATCCAGCGTGGCATCACCACCACTTGGCCCCCACACCACCCGTGGCCACTAACCCACAGCCTGGCGCGGTCATTCAACCTGAGGCTCAGGCGCCCAGGCCTCCACCTGGACAGCAGAAGCCTCCATCCGGGCAACAGCGAACCCCCAAGGCTCCCTACAGCGTCCCCTGCATCCACCAACCCTTCTCCTTCTATCTGGGACCTCCACCTGGACCCTAAACCCTGCCAAGCAAGTCTCCACAAGAGCACGCGCACCCTCCCGCAAGATACAGCCACACAACGCTCCTGATCCGCCCACCCAGACACTACTCACGCCGACCCCAACCCAGCTCGACCCAAAAGGACAAGAAACAGCCGCACAATGCTCCAGATCCGACCACCCAGAGACCACTCACACTGACCCCAGCTCAACTTGACCTAAAGACTAGAACCCTAGATGTAAGACACCACAACGAGAAACCCCACTGCACGCCAGACTGTCTCCAATCAAGCGCCCCTGGAAACCATCCATCCACACCCAATCTCCTCTCCCTACTCCTACTCACCTCACCGGCAACAACGTCCTTGATCCCCTACAGTCCGGCTTCCGTCCCCTGCACTCCACCGAAACTGCCTTACTCAAACCCTCCAATGACCTTCTAACCGCCAAAGCTAATGGCCACTATTCAGTGCTCCTACTCCTCGACCTCTCTACAGCATTCGACACAGTCGACCACCCCCTCCTCCTCAAAAAACTACACTCCCTTGGCATCAGAGATTCTGCTCTCTCCGGGCTCTCATCCTACCTATCACACTGCTCTTTCAGCATTACCTATAACACTACTACCCTCACTCCCCCTCTCTGTTGGGGTCCCTCAAGGCTCCGACCTCAGGCCCCTTCTCTTCTCCATCTACACCTCTTCCCTTGGCCAACTCATACACTCTCATGGCTTCAACTACCACTTCTATGCTGACGACACACAAATCTATCTCTCAACCTCCCACCTCACCCCCTCAGACTCCGCCTGAATCACAAACCTACTAAACGACATATCAGACTGGATGTCGCTCCACTTCCTTAAACTGAACCTCTCCAAAACCAAGCTCCTAGTCTTCCCCCCAGCCCGGACGCCACCCCCCATTGACTTCTCCATCACATCCAACAATGCCACTATCAGGCCCGCCCCGCAGGCCAGAGTACTTGGTGTCATTCTGGACTCCAACCTATCCTTCCAGCCCCAAGTCCAATCACTAACAAACTCATGCAGACTCCACCTCCGCAGCATCACCAAAATCTGCACGTTCCTAACCCCAGAAACCACTAAACAGCTCATCATATCATGACTCGATTATTGCAACTCCCTCCTCACTGGCCTGCCTCGCCACAGGCTATCCCTGCTTCAGTCGATCCTGAATACGGCAGCCAGACTCATTCACCTTACCAACCGCTCCATTTCCGCCACCCCCCTCTGCCATTCCCTCCACTGGCTTCCAATAGCACAACGGACCAAATTCAAAATCCTAACACTGACGTACAAAGTTGTCCATCATACTGCTCCAAATTACATCACTGACCTAATATCCAAGTACCACCCAACACGCACACTCCGCTCCTCATAAGACCTCCTTCTCTCTAGTTCCCTGGCCTCCTCCTCCCATGCCCGCCTCCAGGATTTCTCCATCCATCAGACTATCACCTACTCTCCTCTCCTTTAGGCACACCCTGAAAACCCACCTCTTCAGGGAAGCCTACCCCACCCCCTGCTAATTGCTGACCTCCTCCTACCACTCCATCCCCCACAGCTATCTCCTCCTGTACCATTATCCCCTCCCTCCTAGATTGTACACTCAAAGGAGCAGGACCCTCGAACCCCTCGTGTATCACATTGTATTGTTATTATACTGTTGCATGTTCTGTCCCCCTTTGTAATGTACAGCGCTGAGCGAACTGTTGGCGCTTTATAAATACTGTATAATAATAATATAAAGGGTAGTTCAGGATCGGGATGTACCAAAATTGGTGCAGAAGTGAAAAAGAGTTTTCAGATTTGTGCAGCCTGTGCCTCAGAGGTCCACACAAAGGGTACCCCTTTCTTTGTCAGCTGTGTAATTGGAGCTATCACTTTAGAAAAGTTTCTTATAAATTTTCTGTAGAAGTTGGCAAACCCGACGAAACGTTGAATTTATTTAACATTTCCAGGGGCTGACCAATCTACCACTGCTTTGATCATCTCGGGATCCATGCTCACTCCCTATAGAGAAATGATATAGCCTAAGAACTGGATCTGGGTTTGTTCAAACTCACATTTTTCCAATTTAATGTAAAGTCTATTCTTCCTTAATCTTTCAAAGACAGTGCAAACATGTTTGTGGTGCTCCTCCCAATTATCGGAAAAGATAAGGATATCATCCAGATAAGCAATTATTAATTGGTTCAACAGATCCCAAAAAACATTGTTGATGAAATGCTGAAACGTTGCAGGGGTGTTGCAAAGCGCAAAAGGCATCACCAAGGATTCAAAATGCCCATACCTGGTTCTAAAGGTGGTTTTCCATTCATCTCCTTGACGAATGCGGCCAAGGTTATATGCCCCTCATAAATCAAGTTTTGTAAATATCTTGGCAGAACGAAGTGTTTCCAACATTTTAGAGATCAAGGGTAATGGATAGCGGTTTTTAATAGTGATTTTATTCATGTCTCTGTAGTCAATGCATGGACGCAAGGTGGAGTCTCTTTTCGAAGAAGAACAGGGCTGCTCCTGAAGGAGAAGTTGAGCGTCTAATAAAGCCCTTCTCTAAATTCTCATCGATCCACACCCTGAGTATTTTTAATTCAGGTTCTGACAGATTGAAAAGGCAGCCAAAGGGTATTTCCGCCCCTGGGAGCAGCTCAATGGGGCAATCATATGGGCGATGAGGGGGTACTTGATCGTCATTTTTCTTGTCACAGACATCCCGGAACTCATGGTATTGTGTGGGCAAGTTGTTATATGACTGGATAGCCACCACATCACTTTGCGATTCCTTGGCCGGTGACAAGCTTGGTTGGCAAAGTTTCTTACAATATTTTTCACAGTTGGGGGACGTAAAATCTATAGTCCGTGCTCGCCAGTTGATGGAAGGATTGTGAGTGGAGAACCAAGGAATGCCCAGGATGATGGGACACTTGGATGATGTAATCAGCTGAAAGCTGATGGTCTCACAATGGTCAGCCTCAAACAACAGTACCAGGGGAACCGTTTTATGGGTAACAGGTCCTGAAGATAAGGGTGACCCATAAACTGTCTCCATATCAATAGGGGTAAATGTATTTCTTGCTTGAATATTATTGTTGTGGTCAAACTCTATATCCATGAAGCTCCCCCCAGCCCCGGAGTCCAGCATAGCTGAGCAGGAGATTTCATGACCCTCGGAGACAAGTTTAATGGTGACAAAATGAGAGAGTACACTTTATTTTCTTTAGGGATCAGTGGGGAAACAGACTGGCTAATAGAGTTTATTTGTTCAGGCTCAATCAAATCAGTCCCCTCTCTATAAAGTAGACATCCTCCATGTATACACCATCTATATGGAGTCTACACAATATACAGACTACCTCTTCTCTATACAGTAGACATCTTCCATGTACACATCATCTATATGGATCCTACACAGTATACAGACTCCCCCCTCTCTATACAGTAGACATCCTCCATGTACACACCATCTATATGGAGCTTACACAGTATACATACTCTCCTCTCTCTATACAGTAGACATCCTCCATGTATACACTATATGGAGCCTACACAATATACAGACATCTCCCTCTCTATACAGTAGACACCCTCCATGTATACACTATATGGATCCTACACAATATACAGACTCTCCCCTCTCTATACCATAGACACCCTCCATGTATACACCGTCTATATGGAGTCTACACAATATACAGACTCTCCCCTCTCTATACCATAGACATCCTCCATGTAGACACCGTCTATATGGAGTCTACACAATATACAGACTTCGGGTCTATGTGGAATTAGAGTGCAATGAGCGGAGTTCCCATTTCCTGACATCTCTCAGAATATGGAACTCCGCTTTGTTTAGAGCAGCCAGGAGAATGATTGGTGGGGTCTCACCTTGTTAGATCTGCCCATACATCCTCCAATCAGATTGTTTGTACTTCCCAACAATAAAGAGACCTGGAAAGATTTCTAGAAAGGTGAAGAGTCCAATCAGAGAAGATTCTGGAAGAAGCACAACACTGGCAGGGTCCAACTTCTTATCCTATGAAGACCAGAAGTGAGCAAAGAGGATATTCGGCCTTGTCTCATATACCGTCCTTCCAGATTCCCGGAAGAGAGGGGGAGGGGGAGGAGAGGGATTTCTAGTAACATAACACACCTCCACCTGTATAGACTGTTCAGATGTCATTCATGTGTAACACAACAGGGCGCTGGGTGCGTCCACATTCCTCAGCCTGTATAACAAGCTGAACAAGTCTCACCTTAAGAGGGCTATTTATAAAATGATCTGCACAGCTACTCAACCAACTGCCAGGGATGGGGGACTGAGGGTGGGGGATGGGGGATTCTGGTATCTCCAACTATTGTATGTCCTCAGAAATCAGCCAGCAGATTATACTTTCCTCTAAATTTCCCGTCAGGACTTTATTGCATTCATAATCATTAACCACGCCATCGATTGTGTGTAAATAGAACAATAACAGCTTTATTTATACAAAACCATATTAAACACAGAGCACAGCATAAATCTGTATAACCAGATATAAGAACATATCGATGTTAGATATACTAATAACCCCCCTTACAAGTCACCGGCAGGCTGGTGGAAGAGACTATTAGTATTTCTCCATTAGTAAGTCCTGTCATGTAGATCCCATTCAATTACTTCAATCAAGAATCTTCTTCAGGCAAAAAAACACAAGAGATATCTGGGTGTCTGAAATACAAATAAGTTGTAATCGCATGTGTCACCCCATGTAAAGGTTTTGTGGGTCTCTCAGGAATTCTGTACAACAGACACAGAGGGGAAGATTTACTAAAACAGAATTGGGTACAACTGTGCATGGGAGCCAATCAGCTTCTAGCTTCAGCTTGTTCAATTAAGCTTTGATAATAAAACCTGGAAGCTGATTGGTTTCTGTACAGAGTTGCACCAGAATTTGTACTCTCCGACTCTTAACTCCCATACCTTTTACACGATATTGCCAAAAGTATTGGTCACCTGCCTTTCCACACACATTATTATTATTATTATTATACAGGATTTATGGCGCCAACAGTTTGCTCAGCATTTTACAATATAACGGAGACAATACAGTAACAATACAGTTCAATACAAGAGGGATAGGAGGGCCCTGATCCTGGGAGCTTACAATCTAAAAGGGAGGGGTTAGTGGTACAAAAGGTAATAATTGTGGGGGATGGAGTGGTAGGAGGAGTAGAAGATTCCATTATTAGCTGAGGGCAGGATAGGCTTCCCTGAAGAGATAGGTTTTCAGAGATCGCCTAAACGTGAGCAGAGTAGGTGACAGTCTGATAGATTGGGGTAGAGAGTTCCAGAGGATGGTGAAAGCTCTGGAGAAGTCCTGGAGACAAGCATGGGAGGAGGAGACAAGGGAGCTAGAGAGCAGGAGGTCTTGTGAGGAACGGAGAGTACGGTTTGGGTGATATTTGGAGACAAGATCAGTGATGTAATTTGGGGCGGAGTTATAAATGGCTTTATATATTATTGTTAATGTTTTGAATTTTATCCATTGGGCATTGGGAAGCCAGCCACATGACCTTTAATGGCCCCCCAGTCTTAGTCTCTAGGGTCCAATATTGAGTTGGCCCCGCCCTTTCCACACACATGACCTTTAATGGCCCCCAGTCTTAGCCCGTAGGGTTCAATATTGAGTTGGCCCCGCCCTTTCCACGCACATGACCTTTAATGGCCCCCCCAGTCTTAGTCCGTAGGGTTCAATATTGAGTTGGCCCCGCTCTTTGCAGCTATAACAGCTTCACCTCTTCTGGGAAGGCCGTCCACAAGGTTTAGGAGGGTGTCTATGGGAAGGTTGGACCATTCTTCCAGAAGCACATTTGTCAGGTCAGGCACTGATGTCGGGGGAGGAGGCCTGGCTCGCAGTCTCCGCTCTAATTCATCCCAAAGGTGTTCTATGGGGTTGAGGTCAGGACTCTGTGCAGGACAGTCAAGTTCCTCCACCCCAAACTGTCTCCTCCATGTCTTTATGGACCTTGCTTTGTGCACTACTGTAAGGGACTGCCCGGCGGTACCACTAGCACTCCACTGATCAGGCGTCCCCAGCGCATGGAATCTAAGCCCCAGAGCACTTGTTCAACAGGGCCCCTGATGGTGGGGATGGACTTGGAGTACCCTGAGACGCAGTCGTGGCTACTGAGGACACCCGTCAGTGGTAGGGGTATTCGCCAGGGGCTCCCACGGGGAAGAGCCTGATATGAGGAGGTCGGGAGACCCCGTTGGGATGGATGGCTGAGCAAGTACAAGGTCAGGCAGGCCGGGTCGGTAACTATGGGGACAGTGCGGTACAAAGCAGAGAATAGTCGGGTCACACGCCAGGTCAGCAACAGAAGGTCAGGTCCAATAGGGGGCATCCAGGAGAAAGGTCAGGCAAAGCAAGGGTCTGGGCAGGAGAATACAGCAGTGGTCAGGTACAATCCGGGTCAGTAACTTACAGGAAACAGGTTCAGGATACAGGATAAGACCAGAAGGCACTGAATGACAGCTCAGGGCCGTTTAAATATCGTGCCCTGCGCTGTCATTGGTGCCAAGGGCGCGCCCGCGGCCTCTACTGCGCATGCGCGAGCCTGAACGCCGCGGTCGGCCAGGACCTAGTGCCCGCATCCCTGCAGAGGGCGGCGCACTGTGCCTGCGACGAGACCAGCGCTGCGGCGATCCCCGACAACTGGTGGGCAGTCATGTTGGAACAGGAAGGGGCCATCCCCAAACCCTTCCCACAAAGTTGGGAGCATGAAATTGTCCAAAATGTCACCTTAAGAGTTCCCTTCACTGGAACTAGGGGGCCAAACCCAACCCCTGAAACACAACCCCACACCATAATCCCCCTCCACCAAAATTTACACTTGGCACAATGCATTCAGGCAAGTATTGTTCTCCTGGTAAACACCAAACCAGAAGCGTCCATTGGATTTCCAGGCAGAGAAGTGTGATTGGTCACTCTGCAGAACACATCTCCACTGTCCTAGAGTCCAGTGGCGGCGTGCTTTACACCACAGCATCTGACGCTTTGCATTGCACTTGGTGATGGAAGGCTTGGATGCAGCTGCTCAGCCATGGAAACCCATTCCATGAAGCTCTCTACGCACTGTTGTTGGGCTCATCTGAAGGCCACACCAAGTTTGGAGGTCTTTAGCTATTGACTCTGCAGACAGTTGGTGACTTCTGCTGTGCGCTTCAGCATGCGCTGACCCCGCCCTGTCATTTGACGTGGCCTACCACTTGGTGGCTGAGTTGCTGTTGCTCCCAGTCGCTTCCACTTTGTTATAATCCCACTAACAGTTGAGCGTGGAATATTTAGTAGCCGGGAAATGTCACGGATGGACTTATTGCCCAGGTGGCCACCTATCACGGGACCACGCTTGGAGTCACTGAGCTCCTGAGAGCGACCCATTCTTTCACCAATGTTTGTAGAAGCAGTCTGCATGCCTAGGGGATGATTGTATACACCTGTGTCCATGGAGGGGATTGGAACACCTGAATCACATGATATGGAGGGGATTGGAACACCTGAATCACATGATATGGAGGGGATTGGAACACCTGAATCACATGATTGGGAGGGGATTGGAACACCTGAATCACATGATTGGGAGGGGATTGGAACACCTGAATCACATGATTTGGAGGGGATTGGAGCACCTGAATCACATGATTTGGAGGGCGGGCCCAATACGTTTAGCAATGTAGTGTATATCAGCACATAGCCCATGATATGTACTATTAGAAGAATCTATTAAATAAAAATAAGGTGCTTGTGAGCCGCTGTAATTCTATATTCCAATAATAAATGATATTGCTGAGATTCGCTGGCTCTAATACACAGACTCTTATTATGTGCAATATGCAAATCATTACATTCAGACAGTGCCGCGCTCCTCTTATATGTGCTTTAAAAAATCATATAACTAAACAGTGAATATAATAACTGAACAGATGATATATCACATAAATCAATACATACAGTGATAATTCTACAGTCCTTAACAACATAGTGCTCCTCTTCAGTGAAAGTGCTTCTCTTTAAATAAAAGTGCTTCTCTTGAGATATAGTGCTCTTCAGGAAACATGATCTTATTATGCGCTCCCCTCAGGGGAAGCCTAACTGTTAATTAGGCAGCTATAGCTTTTTGCTCTAAAAGACAGGATTGTTCATCTCTTCTTAATTGGTGATATGCTGAATCAACAGGTGTACTTCTCCATTTTCTCCACCGGGGTTAACCGAATGTTGAATTCTCCTTCCAGGGACTTGATTACATGGGTACCTCCCTCTCGTAGATGTAGGATGGGGTGAAACTCCATGTTCTTTGTTTATCAATGCCATAAAAAATGTAAAGCCTTAAGCAGTATCCTTTCTGTGTGTGAAACACACAGACTATACTCCCCACTGTGGTATTGAGTGCGTGATGACGCCAGAGCCCCTCCCCTATGCGTTGCGCCACTGGGTCACGTGGCTTCGTTGGGGATGTGATTGGTCAACACTTCACTCCTCACTATTTATAGGGCGCAGTGGCGCCATTAAACTGTAGTGCACGTGGCCGCGGCTATCTTTATGGGGCCGAAATATAATATAATCTGCTACTAAGTATCTAGAATGTATTTGAACTGTAGCTGCTTGTTGTTTTGATTCCGCTGTCATCACTCTGCCATCAGCGGCTCCCATGTGTCTGTACAGCTCCAGATAGAAAAGCTGCTCCGTGCAAAAGACTATTACCATACATTGATATAAATCTTATATATGATTACATTCATCCTGCTTACTTCATTCATCATCACAACTTTATTTCATTTCATTCATCTTCTAAATAAAGCAAACAAAATACAATTAAAATTGATTAAAAAATAAATAAATAAATAATAAAATAAAATATACTGTATATAATAATATATATGAAACTCTTTATTAAAATTAAATTAATTAAGATAAATTAAAATCCTATTATCGCACTGAAATAAAAATTACAATTAAATGTATTGTTTAAAGAATATACTATAAGTTAACTATTAACCTTATTTTATATTTGTCAGTGCATTTCTTATGGTGTAAACGCACTGTACTCTAACTCATTACACTAACGCACTGTACACTAACGCACTGTACACTAACACACTGTACTCTAACTCATTACACTAACACATTGTACACTAACGCACTGTACACTAACGCACTGTACACTAACACACTGCACACTAACACACTGTACACTAACGCACTGTACACTAACGCACTGTACACTAACACACTGTACACTAACGCACTGTACACTAATGCACTGTACACTAACACATTGTACACTAACGCACTGTACACTAACACACTGTACACTAACACATTGTACACTAACGCACTGTACACTAACACACTGTACACTAACACATTGTACACTAACGCACTGTACACTAACACACTGTACACTAACACACTGTACACTAACACATTGTACACTAACGCACTGTACACTAACACATTGTACACTAACGCACTGTACACTAACACACTGTACACTAACACACTGTACACTAACGCACTGTACACTAACGCACTGTACACTAACGCACTGTACACTAACACACTGTACACTAACACACTGTACACTAACACATTGTACACTAACGCACTGTACACTAACACACTGTACACTAACACATTGTACACTAACGCACTGTACACTAACACACTGTACACTAACACATTGTACACTAACGCACTGTACACTAACGCACTGTACACTAACACACTGTACACTAACGCACTGTACACTAACGCACTGTACACTAACACAATGTACACTAACACACTGTACACTAACACACTGTACACTAACACAATGTACACTAACACACTGTACACTAACACACTGCACACTAACGCACTGTACACTAACGCACTGTACACTAACACACTGTACACTAACACATTGTACACTAACACACTGTACACTAACGCACTGTACACTAACACACTGTACACTAACACAATGTACACTAACACACTGTACACTAACACACTGTACACTAACACACTGTACACTAACGCACTGTACACTAACGCACTGTACACTAACACACTGTACACTAACACATTGTACACTAACGCACTGTACTCTAACTCATTACACTAACACACTGTACACTAACGCACTGCACACTAACACATTGTACACTAACGCACTGTACACTAACACATTGTACACTAACGCACTGCACACTAATGCGCTGTTCACTGACTCATTACACTAACACACTGTACACTAACGCACTGTACACTAACACATTACACTAACGCACTGTACACTAACGCACTGTACACTAACACACTGTACACTAATGCACTGTACACTAACGCACTGTACACTAACGCACTGTACACTAACACACTGTACACTAACACATTACACTAACACACTGTACACTAACGCACTGTACACTAACGCACTGTACACTAACACACTGTACACTAACGCACTGTACACTAACACACTGTACACTAACGCACTGTACACTAACACACTGTACACTAACGCACTGTACACTAACGCACTGTACACTAACGCACTGTACACTAACACACTGTACACTAACACACTGCACTCGGTATACATGCACATATATACAAATTTTAAACATGAAGGCCTAGCTGCTGGGATGGATAATATCTGTGACCCATCAATACCCGCGAGCTAATGTGCAGATAACAGGCAGTAGCGTGTGTATGTACATGTGCGCTAAGTGACACGCTGCTAGACCCCAGTAGCTGCACATTAACTGTTAAACCAAAGAAAGCCTCAAACTATCACATCCCCCCTCCCCCCTCACATGCTATGAACATAGGTGCAATGGCCACACTTACTTTGTAAATGAGGATCATCTCCTCGGTGGAGAATAGCGATCTCTCCATGTCCAGATGTGGTCCGATAGTCCACCAAAATATATAGGGAACTCCTAACAATATCTCAAACTCTGCTAACTACATTCCCATCCACTAACTTTCCCCACTACCCCTTCCGGGTGCCATCAAAAGTCTTTCTGCAAACGTGATGACGTATTTCCGGCATGACAGCCACTCTAGCGCCTCCTCTGACAGCCATTTTGGCATTTCTTTATTCACCATAGCGATTTTTCCATGCAGATTGATTGAGTATCTGGCATTGGTGAAGATGTTTGGCAGGAAAGGCCCAAAATCTACATAAATTGGGGGCCTAATTGATGACTGATAAGAGGCTTGTAGAAGAAGAATATCTAGCTGCACATTGAACACGACCTATTCATTGGGGCATAACATGGTCATGTGGTGCAATAGGGGGCTTGTGGTTGGTTAGTTTGGACATACTTGTATATGTGCGCTCTAACAAGGAAGATTTGGGCATATTGTATATCTAGGAATATATAAGTGTTCTGGGTGTTAGTACATTCAACTGGAACATGAAATAACCCCCCAAATATACAGTACATAGTCCAAACGTTTATTGATCAAATACACATTCCACATTTATTGGGACACCAGCAACAAGTAGGTACATTCAACTTCTTGGTGGGAAGATAAAAACTATGTACTATGTCTGCAGTCTCTGGTCATCTCCTGTACTGTGTCCGCAGTCTCTGGTCATCTCCTGTACTGTGTCCGCAGTCTCTGGTCATCTCCTGTACTGTGTCCGCAGTCTCTGGTCATCTCCTGTACTGTGTCCGCAGTCTCTGGTCATCTCCTCTACTGTGTCTGCAGTCTCTGGTCATCTCCTGTACTGTGTCCGCAGTCTCTGACCATCTCCTGTACTGTGTCCGCAGTCTCTGACCATCTCCTGTACCGTGTCCGCAGTCTCTGACCATCTCCTGTACTGTGTCCGCAGTCTCTGGTCATCTCCTGTACTGTGTCCGCAGTCTCTGGTCATCTCCTGTACTGTGTCCGCAGTCTCTGGTCATCTCCTGTACTGTGTCCGCAGTCTCTGGTCATCTCCTGTACTATGTCCGCAGTCTCTGGTCATCTCCTGTACTGTGTCCGCAGTCCATTGGTTCAGAATATTTGTTTTCTTGTTTTTCTCCTCTAACCTATGTGCATCTTATGGAGCGAAAAATACGGTATATATTTCCTCCTCTGTGATGGGTGCTCCACTGAGGTTAAATATACCCCTCCTATCAGACTCTTCTTCTTTTTTTGTTGTTGCCTTCTTCCTCCTCTGCAGCCTCTCTTGCTGGTCTTTCCCTGGGTTTTCCCCTCTCCAATAGAGGGTTTTGGCTCCACCCTAAAAAAGGGGTGGGGATAGGGGAATCTGATCCTTCTGATGCTAGAGGTGAATATCTGTTCTGCAGATTTGCTCTTTGTACAAGAATCAAGGATCTCAAACCATTATCCCTGCCTTCTCTTCCAGGGATGAAGCCCACCTGATCCAGATGTACCCATTCCGGCATCAGATCCTTCAGTCTTGTTGTTAGTACTTCAGAATATAGTTTTGTTTCTATATTTAATAAAGATATCGGCCTGTAAGTGGCACACTGTGAGCTCTCCTTCCCTACTTGAAGGATAATCGCTATATGAGCCTGTAAAGACTCCTCCCTCATTTCCAACCCCTCCCCCAGGGCATTCATATAGCTACACATTTTAGGAACAATCAGATCTCTACATTATTGAAAGTATCCCTCTGTGTATCCGTCGGGGCCGAGCTTTTACCTCCAACTGTGTTCTTTAGGGCTAATTTCCTCCGGAGTGATAGTTCTCTCAAGGGACTCTAATTTGTCTTCCGCTAATCTTGGCAACTCCACCTCAGTTAAATATTTCTGCCTGGTTCTTTTCTTTTCCTCCTCCATTTCCTTTTGATTTCTACAACTCGTGTCATACAGTTCGCTATAATATTTTTGAAACCTATTAACAATATCAGAAGTAGCATACACTATTTCTCCTTTCCCAGCTCTAATTTTTTCTATAATATTTTTGGATTTATTACTCTTTAACTTCCTCATTAACCACTTCCTGTCCGGCCGCTGTATATAAATGGCCAAACGGTGGCAGTGCAGGGGTGGGTTGCCGTTCCTGCACCTGCCATTTTGGATTGTGCACGCTCCCTGGGACAAAATCCAGTGCCCGCTGTGTCCAGAGGACACCATTCAATGTATGGGACCTCTGTGTGAGGTCCCGATCATGTGATCTCTGATTGGCCAATCAGTGATCACATGAATAAGTATAAGCAAGATGTCACTTCTGACATCATTGCTTACTACGTGTGAAATCTTTGAATGATCACAGAGGTCACATGGTACAGGACTATTCACAATAGTCTTGTACCATGTGACAAGCTGTGACCTATCACAGCTCACACAGTATTTCTCAATGGCAGCAAGAATGCATCTAGAGAGGAGGAGAAATGATTGCTTTTTCAGCCTTTATGGGTTTAAAAGCAATCAGTGTAAAAATAGCATTTAAAAAAATCTTCATCACCCCCCACAAGTAGTACAGTGACAGTATGTAAAAAAAAAACAAATAATACTATTAAAAAAAAATTATAATTTTTGGTTATAAACTAATTTGGGTTATTTTTTTTTTACTAAAAACATAACTGAATACATTTTGGCTAAGATTTATGAAGAAAGATAATTTATTTGCAAAATTTTATAAGGAAAACACCTTTTTTCAAAACGTTTTCATTTTTTCATTTATATAGCAAGAAAAATAAAAAGTGGTGAATAAATACCACCAAAATAAAGTTTTAGCTGTCTCAAAAAATGCCAGAAAATTCATCTGGGTACAGTGTTGCATGACCGCACAATTGTCATTCAAAGTGTGACAGCGCTGAAAGCTGAAAATTGGCCTGGACAGGAAGTGGATAAAAGTGTCCAGACATGAAGTGGTTAAGTATTTTCCGAGTTTATTCCCCCCTAGTATTGTTCCTTTGAGATTCCATTAAGTATCCTCCTTGACTCTTATTCCAAAAGATCTTTTAACTTATCTCTCTTAAAAATTATCTTCTGATGTACATCTATTCCTATCTTTTTTTATGTAACTGTTCCAGCTTGTAAAGCTCTTCCGTTACCATCTTTTTATTTTTTCCTTGTTCTTTCTTTTTTCCTGTTCCTATCGAAATCAGTATTCCCCTAATATACGCTTTATGTGCCTCCCAGACTTTGGTCACCAAAACCTCATTAGTCTCATTGAGCTAAAAAATGTTTTGAACATTCAAATTATGATACGGGATGATGGCACCATTAGCACCACCTTGTACCGTAAAGCAACAGCAGGTGATACTATCTTACAGCCAATGTTTGAGACTTCAGCACATTTGCTCGAATGATCAGGATTTCAAAAGAAAGGCGGGTGCATTACGAGACAGGTTGTCACAAAGAGGTTACTCACGTACTACACTCCGAAAGGCATATAATAAAGTATACCGATGATCTAGGGAAGAAATTCTGTTTCAGAATAAGACACATTCTAATTTGAATATGTTTAGATTAGTTACCCCATTCACTAGACAGCATGGGCCAATACGGCAGATTCTTCACCAACACTGGTATGTACTTACCAACGATACCATCCTCAGACCATATATTAAAGATTATCCATAGATTACATATAAAAGAGCTCAGTCCATCAGGGATAGAATTTCCAAGAGTCCCTTTATGCAGGAAGGTCCTAGGACAGATTATCAGGTCTGTGGCACTTGGAAATGTGGCAAGTACAATTTTTGTCATTGGGTTTATGAAAATCACTCAATATACTTACCTAATGGCCAAGTTCATTCTATCCCACAGTACGTGGATTGTCAAACCATTGATATAGTCTATATTATGGTTTGCGTATGCGGAGCATTCTACGTAGACAAAACCAAACGCCAATTTTGGTGAAGAATAAAGGATCATGTCTACTATATTAATAAGAACTTCTCATCTACTCCAATAGGTAGACATGTGGGACTATGCCATACAAATCATACTGAGGTAGTGAGCTTCACTGCATTAGAATGTGTAAAAGAAAGTCCAAGAGGAGGTCAGTTTGATAAATGTATCTTACAACGAGGAGCGCGTTGGATATATCATCTTAAGGCCACCACATTCCCTGGTTTATACAAAACTTTGAGCTACAAACCCTTTTTGTAAACGATGTAGTATTAAGGGTCTGTTATTACACTCACTCCACTTCCATATTTTCTCTGATATGTTATGAGATGGATCTTATATTGAGCTGTGCCTGATCTTCATTTCTATTTCCGTTATGGTATATCAATTGATTGTTGTGTATTATACCTTGTTGTGTATTTGATTTATTCATTCTTATGCATTATGTATTATTTTAGTTCTTTTTTGGGTGTCAGTCCTTGTTTAGGTCGCGGCGGCTGCAGGTACCGGTTTGGGGGTGGGCACTTATGTCCGTCTGCCTTCGCTCTTGGGATTGTGACCTTTAGGTGGGCTGCTATGTCCCGGTCTCCTAGGGGCTGGCGGCCATGTCCTTTGTCAGTGTGCATGTGCCTTTGTGTTCCAGTTATTTACTTGGCATGGCCTGCATCTGAAGTCATTTATAACGGACATACATTGCGACATCATGGCAACCGACCGCAGCCCAGTACATGCAGCTATGTTTGGCACGGCGGGGGTACTCGGATGTGAATCTCGGTGAATAAATGGAGGTATGGTCTACAGTTCGTTTTCTCATACTGTTGGCTGAGCACTTATGGGTCTGGCCATTTTGACTGGAGGAGCTATATGACCTCCACCTATGATGAATGGTTCTTTATGATATTCCTTATGGGGACCTTGTATGAGGATTTGATACAAGTGCATCATACTCTTTCCCTTTCTGGATGACCCCAGAGCTCAATAAGGAGGTGAAGTACTATGTTCAGCAATGTCTATACTGAGATATATTTTATAAGGTAAGTGGATATTTTTTGAACATTCGTTTTTGTGTATGGACCTCAGTTGAGAATTTTCCACACGCACCACCACATGAGCTGGGCTCCTGTCCTATGAAGATTTTGTCTCCTTTACCTGGAAGCCTACTTATTGGAGTACAGTATATATTATTTGCCCATTAGACCTCCTCCTTACTGTTGTCCAGCCATATTAGTTAGTTTGCCGTCGTTTTTGTCCTATAATATACCATTTGTTTGTCTGCATTTAGCATACATTTCATTCATGGCTTTTTCTAGGCTTGCCAGTATTTTTCATTTCAGAATGTCCTCAGCCTCTGCAGTCTGAGCTTTCCATGCTCCAGTTACATGGGGGCATGATTTATTCTCATTGTGAGTATGAGTTTCTATGCGTGGCCTTCATTTCTGGTAATTAGTACATTTAGGGCCTTAACACAATTCTTTCATCTAGTGGTGGCACGTTGGACCTTCTTTTATAGGATTCAGATATGTAATCCCAGGTTCCCAGGTCCTTCCACAATCGGGCCCCTGTGTCTGTTCCCCAGACTAGATGTCCCTGGTGGCCGCTCTCCTATGGAAGCCTAATGTTTGTTATGATTTGTACATGGGTTTGGCTGTACTTCATTGCTTATGGATACATTGTTTGTTTTCTTTGTATTTTACATGTAGTAGTACCGCTCTCCCTTACACAGAAGTTACGGTCCTGAAGAAGCCAGATATGAAGGTGAAACGCATTGACCGTTCCTTACTTCTCATCTTACTTCTTCATTATCAGTATTCATGATATGGATGACATCAATCAGCTCCAAGTAAAGGGATATGTTATGTACTATTTCTCTTTGTCCCCTGTTGTGTTTGGGGGCTTTGTATTCTGTGTTTTATATATTGTTTTATGTTAATAAATTGTGATATATTAAATGTTTGCGGTCTCTTAAAAATTTGCCATTCTTGTCGTACATTAGTCCGGATATTTTTCCTCTTACAGTAGGTGAAAATAAAGGAATTAAACAGAAAAGGAATGCAGCCGCCATAGGAGGACTGGTAAGCTGCAATTTATACCATTTCTTCTTAGTTTCTTCTCAGGTTTAGATATACTTTAGGCAAAGTCTTCTGTTTTTCAGTGTGGGAGTTTTTATTGTATATTGACCAATAAATATCTGGGGATAGGCGGACTCTCAGCCTTTTTTACAATCTACCCTATCAGAGATGAGATAAATGTACAGGTTGTCATATCAGGATCCTAATAAACGAGAAAACAAAGTCCAAACTGTATGCCAAGCAGAAAAACAGAAATGTGACTTTCCTGATCTCACTTTCCTCCTGTAAGTGAATTATTACACGGCAGACAGCACAATGGGAGAAATCCTGAGGGGTCCCTCTAATGTTAAAGCGGAGCTCCGCTCTCCGGGGACAAAAATAAAAGTCAGCGGCTCCGAAAACTGAACAAAAACTGTGCCTGCTGAACTTTTAATAAAACAGCCGCTCACCTGATCTGCCATCCAGCGGTGTCCTCCCCACAGCCGGGTTTACCGGTCCTCCCGTGTCCCTGGCACCGCAATCTTAACTGTGGGCAGCCGGCTGTGACAGCTTGTGGCTTCACATCCAGGTGCCCACTGTGCATGTGCGAGCAGAGCTACGCCTTGTGGATGGTCCTGCAGTCTTCTGGGACTTGACTGCAGAGGGGGAGGGAAACCTGCTTCTGATCGCCTAGCCAATCACAGAGGGACTTGGAGTGGGTACCTGTCAAAATCGGGTACCGCTCCCTAAAGGTGCCAATCCTTAACCACTTGCCTACTGGGCACTTTCACACCCTTCCTGCCAATTTTCAGCTTTGAATGACAATTGTGCGGTCATGCAACACTGCACCCATATGAGATTGTTATCATTTTTTTCACACAAATAAAGCTTTCTTTTGATGGTATTTTATCACCATGGGAGGAGGAGGGGTAATTGATTTGCAAAACAATCAAAAAAAGAGTGAAAATTTTGAAAACAAGTTTTTCTTACTTTCAATTATAACATTTTGCAAACGGGTAATTTTTCTCCTTCACTGATGTGTGTTGATGAGTCTGCACTGCTAGGCAGCACTGATAGGCAGATCTGATGGGCACTGATGAGGCTGCACCAGTGGGCATTGTTGAGGAGGCACTGATGGGACCTGATAGGCTGCACCGATGGGCACTGATGAGGTGGCACTGTTAGGCAGCACTGATGGGCACTGATAAGGCTGCTCTTGTGGGCATTGATGAGGAGGCACTAATGAGCCTGCACTGATAGGTGGCAATGATGGGCACTGATAGACGACACTGATAAGCACTAATAGGAAACACAGAAGTGCAGTAATAAGCAGCACTGAAGGGCACTGATTGGTGGCACTGATGGGCACATATTGACAACACTGCTGGGCACTGATTGGGAGCACTGATGTACCCTGATTGGCATTGATAGGCAGCACTGTTGGGCACTGATTATCTGACAAGTGTGTTTACATGGTGATCAGCTGGGATTGGACACAGCTGATCACATGGTAAAAGGCCCCTGTGATTGGCTCTTGACCATTACATGCGATCAGCTGTGTCTGAAGGACACAGGGATCACAGAGAGCCGGGTGCCCTCTGCAGCGGGGTGCGGCTCAGGGAGGACATCATACGACGCCTTCCCAGAACTGGATGACAGCGTTGTAGTCATCATTCAGAACTTCCCCTTTTGGGTGGAGCTCCACTTTAAATCCACCAAATACTTCCAGGCCTTGACATGTAACCAAAACTGTGAATGGAATGTGGTGAGGCCTCATCAATGGGTAGGGAGGAGTTCACTCAAAGGGCAGCCCATTCACTTGAACGGTCTGCCCTACATGCAACAATCGCTCCAGGACTTTTTTTTGCATGTTTTACCGCTGTTTTTGGTGCATCTTCCACACTTGGGGTGCCTTTAACATGTAATAACAACACAAGCACCATGCACACTTGCAGCATTTCTGAAATGCATGGCAAAGCGCGCATTTTCTGTGCGGTTTTCCATGCGTTCAGAAACACACAGATGTGAATGGAGCCTCGTTGTTCTGTGTAACTTCACTTTCAGGCTCCATTCACACCTAGAGTAGTGGGGAGGGGGGCACGTTTTTTGACTCATTTTTCCAATGACACATATAGGGAAGCCCCTTTTATTGCAATGAGCTGCGCTACATAGGGCAAAGTAGCTCATGGAACATTTTGCATCACAACAAGTGATGAAGCTTTCTATGAAATCCAGCAAGGGCCAAGGTGAGGCCTTCTTCTCAAAGTGTATGTAAATATGAATGGCGCTACAAAAATAAATATACCGTACACTCCCAAAAAATATATAAAGATTATACCAGCTGCAACATCCGCCCTATAATAATAAGGTGCATGAATATTAACAAATAAACAGATTGCGCTAGTAAAAAAAAGAGTGTCCAAAAATTATATATCTAGTGAACACCCGTGGTAAATAAATATATAAATATAAATCAAATAAATCATATAAAGTCCCAAAAACTATTTTTAGCTATTGATGATAAAGTGTTCAAAACAAAATCCACCAAGTGAGTCCACCACCAAATAAAATGAATAAACTCCCCAGAGCAACATGCTGATAATATTATAAATCAGTATAAGCGCTTTCTGCTCTGGGAACGATGAATGAGACAAAGCTTGGCTTGAAAAACGATCTCCACTAACTGGGAGCAATACTGTGCCGTAGAAACTGTGACTGTAGATCCACTTCAATCAGCAGAGTATTGCTCCCAGGGTAGTGGAGATCGTTTTTCAAGCCAAGCTTTGTCTCAACAGTCTACAGTTCATTGCTCCCAGCAGTGCCACACACAATTTCCGCCCACCTGTGCCCAGCAGTGCGCCCACCTGTGCCCAGCAGTGCCCTCACCTGTGTCACCCAGCAGTGTCACCACCTGTGCCCAGTAGTGCCACCCACCTGTGCCCACCTACCTGTGCCCACCAGTGACACCCATCTGTGCCCACCAGTGACACCCACCAGTGCCCATCAGTGCAGACCAGCAGTGCTGCCAGTCAGTGCCCAGCGGTTGTGCCAGTCAGTGCCCAGCAGTGCCGCCAGTCAGTGCCCAGCGGTGATGCCAGTCAGTACCACCTATCAGTGCTGTCTATCAGTACCCATTATCAGTGTCACCTATCAGTGCCACCAATCAGTGCCGCATATCAGTGCCACCTATCCGTGACACCTCATTAGTGCTGCCTATCAGTGCCGCCTATCCGTGCCACCTCATTAGTGCTGCCTATCAGTGCCGCCTATCAGTGCCCTTCAGTGCTGCCTATCAGTGCCCATCAGTGCCGCCTATCAGTGCCCATCAATGCTGCCTCATCAACGCACATCAGTGAAGGAGAAAAATTACCTGTTTGAAAAATTTTATAATAGAAGCAAAGAAACTTTTTTTTTCAAATTTTTTGCACTTTTTTTGCTTATAGCACAAAAAATAAAGTGCCCAGCAGCTATTAAATACCACCAAAAGAAAGCTCTATTTATGAGAAATAAATGATAAAAATTTCATATGGGTACAATCTTGCATGACCGTGCAATTGTCAAACAAATTGCGACAGCACTGAAAGCTGAAAATTGGCCTGGTAAATAAGGGGGTATAAGTGCCCGGTAGGCAAATGGTTAAATGAATAAAATATTAATTAGATCAAACCAATAAATTGATATCCAATCGACCAATTAAAGAATGCCATCATAATTCTCTGCCTGTCAGGGTGTTGGCACAATAATGAAAGAATATTCTGGGGGTAAAAGGTCTGCAGTGTATGTGTGCCGTGTGCCGTGTGAGTAGACTCAGATCCTGTATAATCACACCACTATTCAGTGAAAAGTATCCCTCATGGTGCTGCTCCAAGCTATGGATGGAAGGAAAAGGAACCCCCCACCGGAAAGCGAGAAGAGGGGAGCATGAGTCCAAGCAATTCCAGTGTCAGCCAATACAAGTGAAGGGATGGACACTGCTCAACTGACCCCAGGAGGCCAATGTTGAGGAACATTGAGGTCTGTTACCAAGCAACGGTGGACAGAGTGAAACATGTCAGAGGGCGTGGCCAGAATGGCAGCTAAGACCATTCCTCAACATTGGATTCCTGGGGTCAGTTGAGCAGCATCCATCCTTTCACTTGTATTGGCTCACACCACCATTCAGGTCACATCCACCTCTCATCTGAGTGAACTTAGTGTGCCATGTTTCTTTTCTACGCTTATCTTTCTCTCTCTTCCAATGTTGATTATCTTTACTACTGTGATAAAAAAAAATTCCCACCTCTGTACTCTGATCTCTGGTCAAATATTACAGATATGGCCCAGCCTCACCCTGTGTAGGAGGATGTGACCAAGTCAACTGAATTCTTCCCCAAAGTCAGAAACCTTCACTGTCACTTTGCTTTCTAATGTCAGTAATGGCATCTGCTGATCTCAGAGTTGAGCTGGAATGTTCCCTCTGTCTGAACATTTATTCAGATCCTGTAACCCTGAGATGTGGGCACAACTTCTGCCAGCTCTGTATTGATCGTGTGCTGAATACACAGGGGTGGGGGGGGGGTCTGGAGGATATTCCTGTCCTGAATGCAGAGAGAAGTTTCCGGATCGGTCTTCTCTGCAGAGGAACATAACACTGCGTAATATAATGGAGAAGTTGCTTTCTGCTTAGCCAGATCAAGAGGAGTCTGGGGTCTTCTGTACTTACTGTGTGGACTATCCTGTACCTGCTGTTAGATCCTGTCTGCTCTGTGAGGTTTTTCTGTGTGATAAACACCTGAGAGTCCACAAAATGTCCCCAGAACACATCTTATGTGACCCTATGTCAGGAATGGACTCAGCACTGGTGGTGGGAGATTTTTATTGGATAATTGTAGCATACAAAACAGCTACAACTTTTTCTTATAAAAGTAAAAAATATAAATAAATACAAACATAAACCTCGTGTACAAACAAAAAAGTCCAGGACTTCCTGAAAGGGAAAAACTCAACCCAAAATGAAAAAGCCATTTATGGCCTGCAGCATAGTAGTCCATGGCCTTTATGGCCTTAAACAGAAAAGTCCATACCTAAAAAGAAAACCAACACAAATACATATAGGCCTTTATGGCCAAAGGAAGGAGCAACAAAGCCTGATGCTCCAGGCATACAAAAAAAAACCCCACATCATCAGCATAGAAAATATATACCTATGAAGGCCTTTATGGCCAAAACAATCAATCTCCATCTCACTGCTTCAGAAGGCCTTTATGGCCTAAACAAGCTATACAAACAAAACAATTACATACCCAAGAAAAGGACTAAGAAACTCAGACCTTCAGCATCTGCAGCCTTTCATCAAAAAGGATCCATACCTGCAAAACCTAGGGGAGTGTAAAAGAAGAAACTAGGGACAGATGCCACCACCCGAGATCAACAGGTAGCAGCTACAGGCTTGATGTTCCTCCATGCCTCCATCCAAGCCTTCCGCCGCCACCTGCCTCTCTCAAGGCCCCAAATCTTCCCAACCTCACCAAGGATGCCACACACCACCACCTGGACGGGGAGGACTTTTTTCTGAATGGATACCTGGCACCGTGCATTCCACGTGTAATAACGGACCACTAAGCTGACTAAAAACAAGGTGTCCAAATCAAAACCCTGGCGGCTTTCGAATGCTCCATACACCCACTCTGCATAAGACATGCAGTGTAGGAAAGAAACACCCAGAGCCCCACCCATCTCTTTATATACTTCCACGTTAAAGGGGCAGTGAAGCAAGAAGTGGACCATAGTTTCCACTTCACCCTGACACTCCAACCTCGGACAACCACGGTCATCCAGAGGACGGCACTTCAAGTTACCCCTCACGTAAAGCCTGCCATGGAAAGCGAGCCAGGCCTGGTCCCTAAACTTCAAGGGAATCCGTTCTAGATTTATCAAACCTAAACCCTCCCTCATGATATGGCTTGGGCAATCTTTCAAGGCCAACGGCGCATGGAAAGCGGTCGCCACAACCCTCTCACCCAGGAGCCTCCTAGGGAGGGATCTGACCTCCTCAGCCGTCACATGCCACCGCCGGAGTAACTTCAGGCACGGGGCCACATACAGTCAGGTCCATAAATATTGGGACATCGACACAATTCTAACATTTTTGGCTCTATACACCACCACAATGGATTTGAAATGAAACAAACAAGATGTGCTTTAACTGCAGACTGTCAGCTTAAATTTGAGGGTATTTACATCCAAATCAGGTGAACGGTGTAGGAATTACAATAGTTTGCATATGTGCCTCCCACTTGTTAAGGGGCCAAAAGTAATGGGACAGTTGGCTTCTCAGCTGTTCCATGGCCAGGTGTGTGTTATTCCTTCATTATCCTAATTACAATGAGCAGATAAAAGGTCCAGAGTTAATTTCAAGTGTGCTATTTGCATTTGGAATCTGTTGCTGTCAACTCTCAAGATGAGATCCAAAGAGCTGTCACTATCAATGAAGCAAGCCATCATTAGGCTGAAAAAAAAAACCAAACCCATCAGAGAGATAGCAAAAACATTAGAAGTGGCCAAAACAACTGTTTGGAACATTCTTAAAAAGAAGGAACGCACCGCTGAGCTCAGCAACACCAAAAGACCCGGAAGACCACGGAAAACAACTGTGGTGGATGACTGAAGAATTCTTTCCCTGGTGAAGAAAACACCCTTCACAACAGTTGGCCAGATCAAGAACACTCTCCAGGAGGTAGGTGTATGTGTGTCAAAGTCACCAATCAGGAGAAGACTTCACCAGAGTGAATACAGAAGGTTCACCACAAGATGTAAACCTTTGGTGAGCCTCAAAAACAGGAAGGCCAGATTAGAGTTTGCCAATCGACATCTAAAAAGCCTTCACAGTTCTGGAACAACATCCTATGGACAGATGAGACCAAGATCAACTTGTACCAGAGTGATGGGAAGAGAAGAGTATGGAGAAGGAAAGGAACTGCTCATGATTCTAAGCATACCACCTAATCAGTGAAGCATGGTGGTGGTAGTGTCATGGTGTGGGCATGTATGGCTGCCAATGGAACTGGTTCTCTTGTATTTATTGATGATGTGACTGCTGACAAAAGCAGCAGGATGAATTCTGAAGTGTTTCGGGAATATTATCTGCTCATATTCAGCCAAATGCTTCAGAACTCATTGGACGCCGCTTCACAGTGCAGATGGACAATGACCCAAAGCAGACTGCAAAAGCAAACAAAGAGTTTTTTAAGGGAAAGAAGTGGAATGTTATGCAATGGCCAAGTCAATCACCTGACCTGAATCCGATTGAGCATTTCACTTGCTGAAGACAAAACTGAAGGGAAAATGCCCCAAGAACAAGCAGGAACTGAAGACAGTTGCAGTAGAGGCCTGGCAGAGCATCACCAGGGATGAAACCCAGCGTCTGGTGATGTCTATGCGATCCACACTTCAGGCTGTAATTGACTGCAAAGGATTTGCATCCAAGTATTAAAAAGTGAAAGTTTGATTTAAGATTATTATTCTGTCCCATTACTTTTGGTTCCTTAACAAGTGAGAGGCACATATGCAAACTGTTGTAATTCCTACACCGTTCACCTGATTTGGATGTAAATACCTCAAATTAAAGCTGTCAGTCTGCAGCTAAAGCACATCTTGTTTGTTTCATTTCAAATCCATTGTGGTGGTGTATAGAGCCAAAAATGTTAGAATTGTGTTGATGTCCCAATATTTATGGACCTGACTGTAAGTCAGGAGCTTACCGTGCTTGATCCGCAGGCTTTTCACTGGCCCGCCACTCTCCCAACTGCTCAGAAAGGGTCCGAACCAAGTCCAAAATAGCCCTACCCATACAGGTGGTCTCTCTGCCAGCATGTTACGAAAATTATGTTTCAAGAACATCAGAGAGAAGAAAACTATCGGGTTGACCATACCTAGGCCACCCTCCCGACTGGATGAGTAGGTTACGTCCCGCCTGACAAGGTTCAGCCTGTTCCCCCATAACATCTGGAAGAAACAGCTGTAAATCCTCGTATAGAGCGATTCTGGCAAGAGGCAAACAAAACTGACATACAAAAACACAGGGACCAAGAAAGTTTTGATCAGGTCAACCCTTTCCCTCAAGGAGAGCCGCCACCCCTTCCAGCATCTCACCTTGACCTCAGCATCGGACAGCTTGGCCTCCCAATTTGACTTGCTGTAATCAGCAGGGCCGAAATTGATGCCTAAAATTTTCACACTCTGCTGAGGCACTGGGAAGGTGTCCGGAAGTGAGAAGCTCTCACCCTCTCCACCCATCCAGAGAACTTCACATTTGTCCCGATTGACCTTGGAGCCAGACGCCTCGGCATGCTGATCCATCACCGAGACCACCTGCTGTGCCTCTCTGGTCTCTGGTCCCAGAGATGAAGACAGAAACATCGTCAGCATAGGCGACGACCCTCAGGGGCGGATCCCCAGCAGCACCCACCGACACCCCACCCAACGCCCCACCATCTAGCCTCCTGACGAAGGGTTCAATAGCAAAAACGTAGAGCAGAGGGCTCAGCGGGCACCCCTGGCGCACCCCCGATCCAAAAGGCCGCCCAATCCAACCATTCACCAACATGAAGCTCTCAGCCTCCCTGTATAACGTCTTCAGTCAGCCAATGAACCTCCCCTCCAAACCGTACCCGTCCAGGAGATGCCAGAGGTACTCGTCATTGACTCGGTCAAAAGCCTTTGCCTTTGCCTGGTCCACAGCCAGAAGAAACTTTCCCCATCCCTCAGCCTTACACCGTTCCAGAGCCTCCCGGACAGCTAACACCGCTGTGAAGGTACTCCTGCCCTGGACCAAGCAATGCTGCTTACAAGAAAGCAAGCCGTCTGCCAGTGACGACAAGCGCCAGAACCATATCTTAGCCAGAACCTTTCTATCGACATTGAGAAGGCTAATGGGGCGCCAATTCTCAATAGCCAAAGGATCCTTACCCTTTGACAGGAGAATCACTGCAGACTGCCTCATGGAGGGAGGGACTCCTCACCCAGACAGCAATTGTAAACCTCCGCAAGGCGAGGCGCCAAGCTGGACTTAAAGCTCTTAAAAAACTCAGCTGTCAAACCATCTGGCCCAGGAGTCTTTTTAATGGCCAGATTGTCAATGGCTTTGATCACCTCTTCTGCAGTAATTTCCCCAGTCAAACTTGCGGGCGAAACATTACCTTCCAGACCCGGTGTAGACTCCAAAAAGCTTAACATCCTTGTCCGGTCGAGGTGCTTCTCACTCAGCAAGTCCACATAAAAGGACCTAGAGACTTCCAGAATCCCTAACCTGGATCTCGTCAGAGACCCCGTACCATCCCTCAGGGCAGAGACCGTCTTAATTGCTGCACCCTGTTTGCAGTTCTGAAAAGGGTCGAGCGAGTGGTACTTCCCATAATCCCTCTCCAGAACCAAAGAGGCACGCCGGTCATATTGGTACTCCCTGAGGAGAAGCTTGATCTCTGAAATTGCCCCAGAATCTCCACCGCTAGAAACAAGGCGGTCGAGCTTCCTCCGCAACCGTTGGTAGGCGATGTACTTATTAAATTGCTTTCTTTTTCCTATGGCCTTGAAAAACCTGCCAATCCGCACCTTAGTAAGCTCCCACCACTCCGTCTTACTGTTGCAGAAATCCAGCACGGTCTCCTGGGCCTGAAAGAACTCCTCAAAAGATTGTCTCACCTCCTCGTCTTCCAGCAGAGACAAATTCAACCACCAGATGCCCTTTCCTCTCAGTGTGTCTGAAACATTCAAAGTCACAGTAAGCATAAGGTGGTCAGAAAACTCCACCGCCCGACACTCAGGTGCCGAGAAGGCAGAGTCCTCCTTCAAAAAAAAACTATCTATCCTACTCTGACTGTTACCTCTACTAAACGTGAAACCAGTGCTGTCTGGGCTGCTCTTAACCAAGGTGTCCACCAGACCTGCTTCCCTGACTATAGCATTCAGAAAAACGCTATCATATCCCAGCCTGTCATTGAAGCCCCTCCTGTCCTTGGGCCTAGTTATGGTGTTAAAATCCCCTCCAAAGACCACCAGCCGAGACGTAAAAAGGAAAGGCTTGATCTTTGTGAAGAGGCATTTCCTGTCCCACTTGGACTGTGGTCCATAAATGTTAATTAGGCGCAGTTCCTGCCCCTCACAAGGACATCTAGGATCAAACATCATACAATCTCCACCTCAATAATCCACTGGCACGTTACCATACCGGTAAAAAGCACCGCAACTCCGCTGTAAGGCTCAGCCGCAAGAGACCAATAGGAGGGCCCACGCCTCCACTCCCGCTTGGCCAGATGTATGTCAGCCAAGCTGGGCAACCTGGTCTCCTGAAAAAATAAAACATCAGCATCAACACCGCTGAGCAAAAAAAAAGGCTGACTCTCTAGCACTCACAGACTTTATGCTGGCAACGTTAATAGTTGCCACCTTTATCGGAGCAGGAACTGCCACTAAGATAATTGAGAGTGGCGTTTCTTAACCCTCTTCTTGACTTTTTTTGAAGGGTCTCCTGACCTCTTTAGAGACCCTCCTGCCTCCTCATCCTCCATTGGGGAAACAGGATCCTTGGATACCTCCTCCTCCTCCCCCCCCGACAGAGCCCCAAACATGTTACCAAGGGCCACATCTCCCACATCCAGAGAGGAGATAGACCCTGCAGGAGAGAGGACCGGTCTGCTACGCCTCCCCACCACCGACCACCCCTCCTCCACCTGGACCCCACCCTGCTCGTCCTGAACAGGACCCTGGGACCCCTGAGGTTCCCTACTGGGCTTTTTCTCCCGCCTCAAACGGAGGAGAACCGGGGGAGCAGGCACAGACGGCCTAGATTTTACATCCACCACCCCGGCCCCTCTGGCAGCCTCAGCCAACTTTTTCCCCTTACTAGGAGGGGGGACAGACCCAACAGGAGAAACTACCGGGACACTGACTGGGGTGGGCTCAACCAGGGGAACTACCACAGAAGGGACAACTGAAGCAATCCCCACCTCTACCAAGGCCGCTGCAGAGGCCGACTTGGCCCTCTCCGCCGCAGCCTCCGCCTCCTCGGCATCCATCCTGTCCAATTCGGCAGCAATTTCCGCCACTGGGAGGTTGCGGAGTGCCTCTGGGCACTGATTGTATGTATGGCCCAAGACCCCACAGAGGTTACACCTCACAATGTTACAATCTCTTGCCAGGTGACCAATTTCCTGGCAAAGAGAGCACCTTATAACCGGGCACGGGTCAGCAAAGTGCCCCTTTGCACCACACCGGTGACATACCCGGGGATGATCGGCATAAAACACAACTATTCTATCCCTCCCCAAGAAAGCAGATGAGGGTATGTGCTGAAGCACATTGCCCTCTACTCTCAGACGGACGGTAGTTGTCCATCCACCTGTCCAGATCCCTCTCTCGTCTACCACCTTGCTGAGGACCCCCATAACATCCCCATACCTCCCCAGCCACACTACAATATCCGATGGGGGGGTGGACTCATTCCTCATAAGTATGGTGACCTTTTTGATGACATTCTGCCTAGATATTAATTTGGGGGACAACCCCACCCACCTGGGACTACGGACATAAATTGCCTCATAGTGTTGCCAAAAAAGATCCAGTTGCTCTGGCCTCACAAACGAGACATTGTACTCCCCTGTTCCCACAGGGGCGATAAAAGCAAAAATATCTGCTGCCCTGAACCCCATCTCCAGGACGCGGTCTATTACCTCTTTTCTGCTTAAAGGGGGTCCCTCCCCCGACCATTTCAGTTGCACCACATTTCTCCTGGTCGCAGAGGTTGGCAGGTTACCTGCCCGCTCCATAAGTGGCCTAACTGATCCTTGCCCACCTCTCAATGCTGCTGAGTAGCTGATGACAGGCTTGGGCACAGAGGCACCTGCCTCAGGGGGAACTGGACCAGGGGGGGCCGAGACTGGATCACTGGGACCCGGGGGAACAGGGCCAGATAGAGCAGGGCCACCAGAGAGGGGGACTAGGGGTGCAGGACACAAAGGACCCTGAGCCCGAACACCCGGACCATCTCCACCGGAGCCCGCCAAATCTGGGGCTGAAGTGACCTGAACCTGGGGGCCTGAACCCACCAAAGGGGGACTCTGCAGGGCCTGATGTATCGGCACCTGGATTTGCGGGGACAGAACCTCAGCTGGAGCGCCAGGAGCAATAGATTCCCCCGCAAGGGTAGCCACCACCTTCGGAGGGGCGGGGCTTAATGGGACAGAGAGACCTACACAAACCGCCCCTTGCCCCACATGAGGAGCCTGCACCACTGGCTCGATCTTACCACCAGAGATGTCCTTTAACTCCTTGCTGCCCATTTGTACAGAGTCCTGCAGCACTTCCCCGATCACTGGTATACCGTCCTTTACCAGAACGGAGCTCCCCAAGGAGCTCCGGATCCTCTTTAGCTGCACAAACACAGCACGCTCCTTCCGCACCGGCTTGGCCGGCTTCTGTGAAGTATCCTCCTCCTCACTTCCAGAATCCTCCGAGGTGAAGCGGAAACGATCACCACTCAACTCCAGCTCCTCTTCCTGGACAAAGCGCAACTCCCCAGCCAACTCCACCTCCTCCACATGCGATCCCCAATCTGCGCTCCGCTGCCCTAGGGGGAGGGAGTCCGAACCACCCATGGCCTCTGTTTCCACCATTTCTGGCGGTGTCATTTCCAAATTTGGTGCAGTGAGCTCAGCCAGCTCCTGCGTTGGCACACCTGCAGTCACTGGCTCATCCCCGGTCACCGGTTCACCTTCCATCACTGGCTCATCGGATGACTCCTCCATAGAGGAGACCATATCCACAGGACCTCTTGCTGCTGCAACGCTCCTGTTTCTTGCAGCTTTGAAGCGGCTATCATTAGCGAACTTCTCCTTCAGAGCCCCACTCTTCTTTTTAAGTGCCGCTACATACTTTGCTTGCTGAGATACCCTCTGCTCTAAGGCCTCCAGACCGGGCTTCATCACCTGTCTCTTGGTGCTCCACACACGGTCATAACTGGAGCGTAGCTTTTTAAGCTTCAAATTTAATTTGACCAATTTGGTCTCCTCCTTCTCCACCATCTTAATCCGGGCGACCACACGGTCCTTGTATTCCGCAAAGCCTTCCCCCTTCTTGGGGGCTGTTCCTAGGTCCTCTATAGGTGGTATGCAGGGACCGGTACTAAGCCCCTCTGGGGGCCCTCCACCGCCAGGGCCAGGGCCAGGCCCAGGAGCAGACATCCTCCCTGGGCTGGCTGGGACAATCAAGCCCCTGGCTTCTCATGCCTTCTTGGAAATCAGCAGAGCTCTCCACTGTGTGACCACACCCAACAGGAATAGATTCACCACTGGTGGTGGGACTCACCTGCCGTGTGGGCTGCAGTACCAGGGCTGACCAGTGGGTGCTCTCAGCAGCCAGAAGCTCACTCCTGCAGTCAGCCAACACCGGAAGCTGATTGCAGGAAGTGTATTTAAGGAATGACCAGGCCTGTGATCAGGGCCTTGGAGTATGTTTCCCATGAGCCCCTGTACCTGGTATCCTGTGTTCCTGCCTCGTTGCTGACCCTGCTTTGATCCTGACCTCTGCTGACCATCTCCTGTTGAACCCCTGGCTTGTCTGACCATCCTTCTGTCTGATCCTCGGTACTGCGCTGCCCGCTACCTGCTGGACCTGGCTTGTGACCCCGACCATTCTCTGCTTGCTCCTCCTGTACCACGCTGTCCGCACGATACCGACTCGGCCTCTCTGACTACGCTTACTTCACCCGATGATCCATCCATCCCACATGGATCACCTTTAGTAAGTCTGGCTGCCTCTTCCCATCAGACTCCGTTCCTGCACTCCCCTGCCAGTACTCTCTACCACAGCCGGACGCACTCCGGGGTCGCGACCTGGTTCCAGTCTGCACCAAGTCCATCCCCACCATCAGGGGCCCTGGTGAATAGCAGGCTGGGACTTAGACCCCGCGCCCTGAGGAAATCCGTGCTGTGGGCTGCTAGAAACACTGCCAGGCGGCACCTGACAGTACCTGTCAGGAATGGACTCGCCAATAGTGGTGGGACTCACCTGCCTTGTGGGTTGCAGTACCAGGACTGGTCAGAGGGTGCTCTTAGCAACCAGAGGCTCACTCCTGCAGTCAGTCAAAACACCTGAGGCTGATTGCAGAAGGTGCATATAAGGAACGGCCAGGCCTGTGATCAGGGCCTTGGTGTATGTTTTCCCAAGAGCCCCTGTACCTGCATCCTGTCTGCTTCCTGTCTGATCCTGCTTGATCCCTGACTCTGATTGAACTCCGCCTGTCCTGACCTCTGCTATTCCTGACCACTCTCCAGTCTGCTCCTTTGTACCTTGTCTGCCTGATTGTTCCTGACCCGGCCCGTCTGACTACGCTCTACCTGCTCCTTTGTACTTTGCCTGCCCATTTGCTACCGACCCGGTCTGCCCGACTACACTTAGTATTGTTCTTTTGTTATCTGTTGGGGGTTTTGGTTTGGTTTGTTTGCACTGTGTTTATGTTTAGTCTTGCACTGCGTTTATGTATTGTTTAGTCTTAAATAAATTATATTGTTTATACTATATCTGAAGCCTGCATTTCCCTGTGTCAGTCACACACCTCTGGTCATACCCGGAGCCCTGACATTACACCAAGGCCAATCCTGACCAGAAGTGGCTGCACAGGGAAGCCATCTTGGCTTATTGTTGCTGGGAAGGATGGATCTTGATGAGGTGGTGTATTTGTCTCTGCTAGTGTTTGATGACAGAGAATATGCTTATCAGGCTCTGAAGGAGTATACCCGGGATCAACTGCTAGAGTGCATAAGGATCGCTCATTGCCTAGTAGATCAGGGCACAGAGTTCTCTGAGGTGCAGCCATTGATTCAGGTTTGTGCAGAGTTGGTTTCATCTGGTACCCCCGAAAGCAGGGATGAATTTTTGCCGCCATTTAGTGCCGACCAGGTAGAGTCCCTGGTGTGGTTATTAGAGGATGACGTGTATTACTTTCTGGAGCGTTATTCTGCATGTTCACAACAGGTACTAAGAGACTGTATAAACGCAGTGCAGTCTTTGACCAGACAGGCTTTGTGTAAGCTGAGCTTTGTTCAACCCATATTGCAGACATGGTCAGACTTGTTGCACCCAGCCTCAGTCGGCTTACAACGTCATTCCTCTGCTCAAGGCACTATTCCTGCATCCCCGACAGCACCCCCAGTGACGGCCCAGTATACTCTGCTAACTACCACATACCAGTCCTCTGCTCCCACTCGCTGCACCTATCCTTTCTTTAACCCTGTAAAGAAGTCCTCTGTAGCAACTGCTCCCTCCTTTGTTCCATCCCCCAGCTCTTCTCTGCCTACAGCTGCTCTATCCACTTACAAACCTGCGCTTACTTCCTGTGCTCCAGTAACTAAAACCAGGAAAGAGTGAAAATTCTTTCCAACCAATACCATCCTGCCAGTATCCAAACCGGTCAGCCTGCCGTCTGAGAACCCGCCTTCCGTGGTTCAACCTGGTGCCCCGGCACCCGCAATTCAGCCTGATACCCTGATGCCAGATGACCCGATGCCCGCTGTCTTGCCAGATGACTCGGCGCCCGCAGTCTTGCCAGATGACTTGGCGCCCGCAGTCTTGCCAGATGACTCGGTGCCCGCAGTCGAGCTTAAAGACCCGGTGCTCGCTATTTTGCCAGATGACTCGGTGCCCGCTGTCTTGCCAGATGGCTCGGTGCCCGCAGTCTTCCCAGATGACTCGGCGCCCGCAGTCTTGCCAGATGACTCGGCGCCCGCTGTCTTGCCAGATGGCTTGGCGCCCGCAGTCTTGCCAGATGGCTCGGCGCCCGCAATCTTGCCAGATGGCTCGGCACCCGCAGTCTTGCCAGATGGCTCGGCGCCCGCAGTCTTGCCAGATTACTCGGCGCCCGCAGTCTTGCCAGATGACTCGGTGCCCGCAGTCGAGCTTAAAGACCCGATGCCCGCTGTTTTGCCAGATGACTCGGTGCCCGCTGTCTTGCCAGATGACTCGGTGCCCGCAGTCTTGCCAGATGACTCGGTGCCCCAGTCGAGCTTAAACACCTGATGCCCGCTGTCTTGCCAGATGACTCGGTGCCCGCTGTCTTGCCAGATGACTCGGTGCCCACTGTCTTGCCAGATGACTCGGCGCCCGCTGTCTTGCCAGATGACTCGGAGCCCGCTGTCTTGCCCGATGACTCGGAGCCCGCTGTCTTGCCCGATGACTCAGAGCCCGCAGTCTTGCCCACTGCTCCGCCTGGTGGCCCGGTGCCCGCTGCTCCGCCTGGTGGCCCGGTGCCCGCTGCTCCGTCTGGTAGCCTGGTGCCCAGCCTGATGTGCCTCCGTCCGGTGCCCAGCCTGATGTGCCTCCGTCCGGTGCCCAGCCTGATGTGCCTCTGCCCGGTGCCCAGCCTGATGTACCAGTCCTTGATATCCCGCCAATTACCGGATCCGGGCGGTTGAACATTTTGCCCATTTAGGACGGTTTGGAGAGTCCTGAGGATGCTCCTTGAGGGGGGGGGGGGGTACTGTCAGGAATGGACTCGCCAGTAGTGGTGGGACTCACCTGCCTTGTGGGTTGCAGTACCAGGACTGGCCAGCGGGTGCTCTCAGCAACCAGAGGCTCACTCCTGCAGTCAGCCAAAACACCTGAGGCTGATTGCAGAAGGTGCATATAAGGAATGGCCAGGCCTGTGATCAGGGCCTTGGTGTATGTTTTCCCAAGAGCCCCTATACCTGCATCCTGTCTGCTTCCTGTCTGATCCTGCTTGATCCCTGACTCTGATTGAACTCCGCCTGTCCTGACCTCTGCTATTCCTGACCACTCTCCAGTCTGCTCCTTTGTACCTTGTCTGCCTGATTGTTCCTGACCCGGCCCGTCTGACTACACTCTGCCTGCTCCTTTGGACCTTGCCTGTCATTTGCTACCGACCCGGCCTGCCCGACTACGCTTAGTATTGTTCTTTTGTTATCTGTTGGGGGTTTTGGTTTGGTTTGTTTGCACTGTGTTTATGTTTAGTCTTGCACTGCGTTTATGTATTGTTTAGTCTTAAATAAATTATATTCTTTATACTATATCTGAAGCCTGCATTTCCCTGTGTCAGTCCACACACCTCTGGTCATACCCGGAGCCCTGGCAGTACCTTATGGCCTGCCTGACCATTCCACCTCACGCCTGTGTTCCTGAAGCCTGCTACTTCCCTGTGTCAGTCCACACATTTCTGGTCATACCCGGATCCCTAACACCCCACCTTGTCCATGGAGAGTAGGAAATGCTTTGTCCATAAGAAGATCCTAGAGTATTACTACACTGAGGATGACACCTGTATCTGTGTGTCCTGCAGTTTGGCTGGAGAACATCGAGGACACCAGGTGGAGATGCTGGATGAGGCTTCTGAGAAGAAGGAGACACTGAGGAATGTTCTGCAGAAACGTCTGACAAACAGAGAGGAGATGGAGGAAAGAGTCCAGAGTCTGCAGGAACACAGGAGGAAAGTAGAAGAAGAAGCAGCTGGTGACACCAAGAGAGTCACTGCCCTGATTAGAGATCTCAGGAGACATCTGGAAGACCTGGAGAAGAGAGTCCTGGAGGACATCTCCAAGCAGGCAGAGCAGGTTTCCATTTCCATCCGGGATCTGGAAATAAAGGAGGAGCTGTCCAGGAAGAAGTGTGACATTAAGAAGCTGTGTAACATGACGGATCCACTGACTGTCCTACAGGAATCAGACACAGGTGACTTGTGTGATACTGAGGAGTGATACTGAGGATGGAGATAATGAGGACAGAAAGAGACATGAGAAACTCCTCCATGATGGAGGGAGGCTGGATGTGGCTGGGGTCTTACACACAGGATTATCTGATATCTTAACAGAGGTAAATGTATCCTTCTATATACAGGGAGCTGAGGACATATTACTGGATGGAAACACAGCTAATAATATTCTACAGATATCAGATGACAGGAAAACTGTATCCTGGTAAGATATAGACCAGAAACTTCCAGAAACAACAGAGATATTTCAGGATTATTCTCAGGTGTTGAGCAGTCGGAGTTTCTCCTCAGGGAGACATTACTGGGAAGTGGATGTCGGGGGATCAGATAGATGAAGAGTCAGGATGTGTTACCCCAGTATAGACAGGAGAGGACGGCAGTCAGTGATTGGATATAATAACAAGTCCTGGGATTTGTACAGGGATGGTAATCAGTATGTGGTGATACATGGTAGTAATAGAATCCCCTTACCATCCAATCTCTCCAGCACAAGAGTCAGGACATATCTGGATTATGAGGCCGGGCGGATCTCCTTTTATGATCTGTGTGACCCGATCCGACACCTCCACACCTTCACCACCACCTTCACTGAGCCTATCCATGCCAGGTTAGGTGTATGGAGATGTTGTATGAAGATTTGTGGGGGGACTTGAGAGATGTAAGAACTCCGCCCAGAGATTAGTGATGTCACAGGGAGGAGAGATGTGATTTGTTGGATGTTCAGCCAATGGGATTAAGCAGTGGGTGGTGTAACGATTATGTATAATAGAGACATGGAAGCTGTACGCGACATCCATCTTGTTAATGTCTCAACCATTTTGGTTTTCATAAACAATCACTTTTTTCCCCTCCTCCCTCCTCTTAAAAATGGCATTTGTAGCTGTAAGTTGTAACAAACTTCAAAAGAGCCTCTTATCTTAAATAAAACACAAATATAGGCAGCTCCAGAGCTGTAAACCGCCAATTAGTCTTGCAAGGATGTCTATTTTGCAAAGACACTTTCCTCTGCCCAATTGTAAAGCAATAACTCAGTCAGCCATCACACATGATCTGTTAGACCATTAGAGCTCTAGGAATGCAGAGCATGCCATAAAACGTCTATTCCACATGTAACAATTCTGCATTTAACAGGAACTGGGCACATTAATATTAGGTATATATTTGAATAGAGCATATCAAGCTGAACCAATCAAGGCCGTACATGACTATGTTAGCACATAGGAAAGGGAAGAAAGCAGTCTCCTTCCTCCTGGGTGACAAAGGTACGCTGTGTTTGGTATCCCTGGGCTTGAAATATAATTATTAACTGGTTGCCAACCAGCCACAGTGTTTTTACTGCGGCAGGGCGGCACCTCTGCGCAGAATGCCGTTTTTAAACGGCGCTCTGCAAAACAGGTAGTAGGGCACGCACGAGGCGCGTCCCCACCCTACCCATCCCACTGATTGTGGCAGCTGGTGTCCATCACTGGGTTCCAGCCGGTCATTACCCGCCGGGTCCCAGTGATTATCGGCAATCACTGACAGAGAGCATGGCTGCAGTGTTTACACTGCAAGTTGCAAGTCTGCTCTCTGTCAGTTCAGAGCACGCTGAACCTGAGAGAAGAGTTTATCTCTCAGGATCAGCGTGTTCCTGTGAAGTACACCCCTCCCCCCGCCCACTAGTAAAACACTCCCCTCACACAGTTAACCCTTTCATTACCTAAAAAAAAGTTAGCCCCTTCCTCCCCAGTGCCATTAGTACAGTGTCAGTGTTTTGTTTGCAATGATCACTGTATTGGTGTCATTGGGGATGTCAGTGACCCCAAGTCAGTTCCCCTCCAGTGTCAAAATGTCCACCACAGTCCTGCAGTCCCGTCATAAGTCGCTGATCACTGTCATAAATCGCTGATCACCGCTATAAGTCGCTGATCGCCGGCATTATTAGTATAATAAAAAAAAAAAATCCTAGTATCTTTCCCGCCATTTGTAGGCGCTATAACTTTCACGTAAACCAATTAATTTACACGTATCGGGATTGTTTTTAGCAAAGACACGGAGCAGAATACATTTTGGCAGAATTTATGACTAAATTTGATTTTTACATTTTTTTACTGGACATGTTTTATAGCAAAAAGTCCAAAATATCGTTTTTTTTCTCAATTTTTTTTTTTTATAGTGCAAAAAATAAAAAATGCACAGGAGATCAAATACCACCAAAAGAAAGCTCAATTTGTGGGAAAAAGGATGTAAATTTAATTTGTGTGCAGTGTTGCATGACCGCGCAATTGTCAGTTAAAGTAATGCAGCGACGTAACACAAACCTCTTCCTGACCGCCCTACAGCAGAAATACTGCTACAGGGCGGCATGGGTGCACAAATCACACACACACACATATATATATATATATATATATATATATACGTGATTCACGCTCCTGTGGTTTTCACGCCCCTCCCAGATAGCATCAGATTGCCCGTCAGTACACCAGTCATCACATTTAACCCCTTGATTGCCAGGAGCACACTCATGTACAATAAACCTCCATTGCTAGTATAGTGTCTGAATGGGTCAATATCTTTGATCAGATCAGCACTATACCAGCGTTCACATTAGTATAGCATCCCCAAAAATGCAGTGTTAGCGGGATCAGCCCCGACACCTGCCAGCACCTGCGTTTAGCCCCTATGCCCCCCCCCCTTCCCCCCCAGCACGTGCAGTGTCAGTAGGTCACTGTCACTTGATACATTGCACACAAAACCTCAGTGTTGGCAGAATCAGGCCTGATCTCTGTTAGCACTTGCCGGTAAATGTTGATGACTCTCATATGCAGCAGAGTGCAAGTACTAGTGCCACGCTACCTTTTGGTGAACTGGCGAGTACCAGCGGTCTAGTACATCCTGGTCTTTCACATACCTCCTTGATTTTTGGAGCTGTTTTTCACGGAATATCTGTATGCGTTGATTGTGGATCAAATCAATTTACATGCACAACAATTTATTGCCGCCAACCCAAATTCAAAACATGCCAGACCAGTCGCATGGAACTCATTACAGTTTTCGAATTTACTTTTTTTGGGGGCCTAACCCTCAACATGGGCATTACTAAAAGAAATGAATTGCGGTTGTATTGGTCCGCAGACCCGATTCATCATATGCCGTGTTCTCTGCTGCCATGGCCAGGCATAGATATGAGAGTATAATGTGTTTTATGCATTTCAATGACAATACACTCTGTCATCCTCGGTGTGACCCTGAATTTCAGCGACAATACACTCTGTCATCCTCGGGGTGACCCTGAATTTGACCGGCTACACAAAATTCAGCCCCTCGCAAATCACCTTAACCAAAAATTTGCAGATGTCTATACTCCCCAGCAAAACATCTGCGTTGATGAGTCCCTCATTCATTTTTCTGGCCGCCTTGCATTCAAACAATTTCTCCCCAGCAAGTGTGCCAGATATGGGGTCAAGATGTAGAAGACCTGTGAGAGGGCAACAGGCTATACTTATAAGTTTTGGATTTACGAGGGAAAAGATAGTCACGTGGAGCCCCCCGGATGCCCAGACTACATGGGGAGTAGTAGCATAATATTTTCGGACTTGGTGTCATAGTTTTTCCATATGGGGTACCACTTATACGTGGACAATTTTTATTCAAGCGTGCCACTATTTAGATATTTGTACAATCTTGGAACTGGCACATGTGGCACTGTGCAACCTAATGTGTGCCCACCATTAGAAGTGGGTGGATGCAGGGCGGTATATTCTAATGCTGGGCATACCACACACTTATTCTGGCAGAGATTTCTTCTAATTTTTTCATTCAGTCCACAGGCTGCATACAAAAATTAAAAAAAGAACATAGAATATATACCCAACAAGGACCAGCGACGTACTGGTACATCACTGGACTTTGAATGGTTATACCAGGATGATGCCTACAGTTGCAGGCATCATCATTGTGTCATTTTTTTCAGCCAGCGATTGGCTTTCATGTAAAAGCAATCCTAATGACTAATTAGCTGCAGGATTGCTTTTACAAGCAGCAGGAGATGATGCCCCCCTTCCCCCACTGCCTTCCACGGCCTTCTCGGGCAGTCTCGTGCCATTGGGGGAACCTGAGAATGCAGCCAGTGTTTCTGCCAGCTGACCATAGAGCTGATTGGAGACCAGACTGGTGCCAATCATCTCTATAGTCTAAGAAATTGGAAGCTACGAGCATTTCATCACTTCAGTTTCACAGGATACAAACAACACTATTTGTAAATTGGGAAAGCATCTGTTCACACTGATCTTGGTGAGATTAGATAATGTAAGGGCAGAGGAGATATCTAGAGTCTGATAGACCCCAGATTTCTCAAAAAATAATATGCCCATTTGGCGGCCTCCCGCACATGCGCAGTTCGCGCGGTTGCAGAGCTGCGCAGCGGCGCGATCTGTCACCGGCCGTGTACCTCGGACACGGCCGATGACAGATCTGAGTACCGGCCCCCGTTGCCGGTACCATGTGACCTGCTGTGACCAATCACAGCAGGTCACATGACAGTTGTATACAATGGATGGCTTCATTCATGCCATCCATTGTATACTAGTGCCTAGCTGTAAATGGTCACAACAGGTAACATGCACATGTCATGTGATTAGCTGTGACCAAATCACAGATAAGCACAAAAAAAAAATCTGAATGAGTCAATGTCATTCAGGGAAATGCTTGCTTATAGCAAAGTAATTCTTTGCTATAAGCAAATTGTGTAAAAAAAAAAAAAAAAAATACTGATCACTTCCCCAAAGTAGTACAATGTTACTATGGTAACATTGTACTACTTTGGTCATAGTAAAATATGAAAAAAAAGTCTTAAAAAAAAAAAAGTAATAATAATAAAACAAAAAAATATATATATTTTTTTTTTCATACTGTCACCAGTCAGTGTCCCTGTTCACCGCCATGCCAGTTATATGATGACGCTGTACTGCACTGGTGACAGTATTTAAAAAAAAAATAGGGAAAATATTTTTTTTAATTTTTTCGTTTTCCGAAAAATTATGACAAAAAAAATACAACTTAAAAAAACTCGCCATTCCTCTTATGAAGTACGTCGGACTGTCTACTCTGCAAAAAGGGGGATATCTGTACCGTCCTGACATTTGGGGGATATCTGTACTGTCCTGACATTTGGGGGATATCTGTACTGTTCTGACATTCTTGGACCTCAAGAAATTAGATTGGCTGTCAGTACTTCAGGATCGATCAATATTCAGATCTATACCATAGTTTGTGAACTCTATAACTTTCCTACAAACTAAATAATACATCCTAATTTGGGTTATTTTCACCAAAGAAATGTAGCAGAATACATCTCGGCCTAAATTTATGAAGAACAATTATTTATTTGTAAACTGTTATAACAGAAACAAAGAAAAATGTGTTTTTTTTCAAAATTTTTGGTCTTTTCTTGTTAATTTAGCAAAAAATAAAAACCCCAGTTATGATTAAATACCACCAAAAGAAAGCTCTAGTTGTGTGAAGAAAATTAAAATTTTAGTTTGGGTACAATGTTGTATAACCGCGCAATTGTCATTCAAAGTGTGAGAGCGCTGAAACGTGAAAAATGGCCTGGGCAGGAAGGGGGAAAATTGCCTGGTACTGAAATGGTTAAATTCCTTGGGGTGTCTACTTTCTAGAAAGGGGTTATTTGGGGGGGGGGGGGGGTTGGTGCTATTCTGGCATTTCAGGGCCTTTGAAACTGTGATAGGTATTGAGGAAATGAAATGAGGAAGTTACGCACCTTCAGGTTTTCAAAGTGGTCATTGGATTTCAGGCTCCTGTATGTGCCTAGGCTCCCAAAAAGTCTCACACATGTGGTATCCCCATACTCAGTAGAAGTAGCAGAATGTATTTTGGGGTGTAATTCCACATATACCCATGGCTTCTGCGAGAAATAAATCATTTAAATGACAACTTTGTGTAAAAAAAAAACGTTTTTGTCATTTTCCAGAAACTTGTGGAAAAAAATAAATCTTCCATGGACTTAATATGCCTCTCAGCAGATAGCTTAGGGTGTCTACTTTCCAAAAAGGGGTCATTTTGGGGTGTTTGTACTATGCTGGTATTTTAGCACCTCAATAAATGTGATGGGCAGTCAGAAAGGAAAAGCTGTGTAAATTCCATTATCTATCCCATAGTTTGTAGACGCTATCAAACAAAGCAATCAATATACACTTACTGGGATTTTTTTAACCAAAAACATTTAGCAAAATACATTTTGGCCTAAATTTATGACAAAACTTTAGTTTTTTTGGATATTTTTTATGGCCAAAATGAGAAAACATTGTTTTTTTTGTTCTTCAAAAATGTTTTTGTTTATAACACCAAAAATAAAAGGTGCACAGGTGATCAAATACCACCAAAAGAAAGCTCTATTTGTGTGAAAAAAGTACATACATTTTATTTATGTACCGTGTTGCATGACCGCACATTTGTCCATTTAAACTAGCGCAGCGTTGTATAGCAAAAAAAAGGCGTAAATTGCAGTATCTATATCATAGTTTGTAGACGCTATAACTTTCACACAAAGCAATCAATATACACTTATTGGGATTTGTTTTACCAAAAACATGGAGCAGAATACATTTTGGCCTAAATTTATAACCAACTTTGAGTTTACTATATATTTATTTTTTTTTTTTTTTCCAAAAAACGTTTTATTGAAGTATGAAAGGTAAACAAATGATAGACAGATACGGATTGCAGTCCGTGCAAAATTTCTTATACGTTCTCCCGTAACGCAGACGGGATCAAGACAATATATTAATTTGTAGAACATCAGGGGACGGAGTTCCACAGTAAGGCCAATGTAATAGACGTAACCATAGCAATACTGACAATAGCATGTACTTTAGATAGTTATGGTATACTCTAGGCTCTATGTAAGGAGAGTACACATAATAGGATTATGAAGTGGTCAACAAAAGTATCCTCTCAAGGCATCTATGACATATATTTCCATCTCTAAAAAATGTGGGCTACTGTTGTAGAATATTGTTACATCTGTATAGCTATGAGTGTTCCGTACCTAATGAGAATAATAGCTAAGTAGACTATGAGAAAAGAGGGTGCAAATGAGAGAAAGAAAAGAAAGAGAGGAGCGTGGGGATGGAGGAAGAATATGAGATGAGATATCAAAATGAGGCGGGAGGAGACGCACATGACAAATAGAAGGGGGGAATGGGGAGAGAGAGAGGGAGAGAAAGAAAGAAAAAAAAAAAAAAAAAAAGGGGAGAAGGGGGGGGGGGAAGGGGTTGGAGGATGAGGTTCATATTTAAATAAGCATAACCAAACCAGTTACATCTATTAGTAACAGCCTAGCTGTATCTAATTCCATCTTTTTAATTAGAGATATAATTCAGTGAATGACCGTTAATGGAGTTATTGCCGAGGTGAAAGTTCTAGAGGCCTTCTGTGTCTCCAAGTCTTTCTCGCTCAATCCTTCAGCAAGCCATGGTAAGTATCAGTAGATTGGAAATGAGTCCAACAAGCCCAAGTCTTCCTGAATCGCTCAGGGTGATCTTTTGCCACTGAGATCAGTTCCTCCATTTCAGCAATCCTCTGGATCCTAAGAATCCACTCTCGTACGGTGGGAATATAGGCTGATCGCCAATGAACAGGGATACACTGCTTTGCCGCATTTAACATGTGTAATGCAAGGGACTTACGGTAAATCCTCACCGGAAGTGAGGAGTGATGGATTAGACATTGTGCTGGTGTAAAGTCTAGGGTGTAAGTGGTTACTTGTCTAATGGTGTCCAAAACTTTTCTCCAGAAGGGCTGCAGCAGCGGGCATTCCCACCATATATGTAGAAGAGTACCGTTTGCCTGGTAGCATCGCCAGCATAAATCTGGCACTTTAGGATCAAATTTATGAATCACAGATGGAACTCTGTACCATCTGGAAAAAACTTTGTAGTTGCTTTCTTGTGTAGAAACACATATGGAACCTTTATGCATGTGATCGTAAATGTGGTTCCAATCCTCAGGTGAGATTGAAATTTCTAGATCACGCTGCCAGGCTGTACAGGCCTTCAGTGAGTGAGATGTATTAGAACTTTCCAATAGAGAATATAATTTGGATATTACATGCCTCTGTGGGAGATCTGTAAAGCAGAGTTTTTTGAAAGCAGTAAGCGGTCTTGAATAATCCTTTTGATGTGGGGAGTTACGTAAAAAGTGGTGGATTTGTCTATACATCCAAGGCGTTAAGGTAAGGGATGGCCACGCCTTTGTAATGTCTTCTCTAGATAGGAGCTTAGAATCTTTGAGGAATTGACGTACTGTTAGGTTATCTTCCCATTTATACCCAGCGAGAAAGGTCGTAGACATCCCTGGAATAAAGTCCGGGTTCAATTTGATCGGAGTGAAAGGGCTCGGAGAGGAAGAAAGTACTTTTTCCTGAAACACTTGCGCGCTACAGCGTAAAGTGGGACCTATAAGTAGGTACATCCGAAATTCAGAAGGGACATGGGCGGTTTTCAGCCACGGGGAGGTGGAAAGTGGTATCTTTGAAAAATCAGCCTCCAAACTGACCCAGATCTTACAAATGTGATTCGTGGTCCAGTCTACTAATCTGGCTAGGTGGCAAGACCTGTAGTAACGAGTAATATCCGGTAATCCAATACCTCCATTCTTCTTGGGCATTGTTAGTTGGGTGAAGCTGATTCTTGGGCGTTTATTATACCAAAGAAAGGAGGAGCAGAGTGTTTTATATGATTGAAAGAATGAATTTGGTAATTGAATTGGTATTGTTTGTAGTAAATATAATATTCTGGGGAGCACGTTCATCTTAAGTATAGCTGCTCTACCAAACCAAGAGAACCAAGGTTTATTCCAAGCCTGAAGGTCTTTGGAAATGCTACGCAAGAGGGGTAGAAAATTTGTTGCATATAGTTCGGTAAGATGGGATGGTAGTTGGATACCTAAATAAGGTAAAGGGAAAATTTGATGTCGCTTGTTTAACCACCTCCGGATTTAATGATACATTGAGCGCTTGGGATTTAGAAAAGTTAATTTTGAAGTTAGCCAAATACTGAAATAATTTGAAATCCTGTAACAAATTAGGTATCGTGATATGAGGTTCTGTCAGGAAAAGCAGTATGTCGTCAGCAAAGGCTGCCACTTTATGCGTTTTGCCATTGATCAAAATCCCTTTAATGTTGGCATTGTCTTTAATGCAATTCAATAAGGGTTCCAGTGTAAGAATGAATAAGAGAGGTGACAGTGGGCATCCCTGTCTGGTCCCGTTGCTGATCAGAAAAGAGTCTGATAGGTGTCCGTTCACTCGCACTCGCGCTGTGGGGGCTTTATATAGAGACATAATAAATGTCAAAAAGCGCAAAGGCAGTCCAATGCCAATCAAAACTGCCTCTAGGTAATCCCAAGCTAGTCTGTCAAACGCCTTCTCGGCGTCTAAAGAGAGAAAGAATCCGGGCTGTTGATTTTGGGTTAACCAATGATGTGTATTTATGGCCCTTATTGTGTTATCTCTGGCTTCTCTTCCCGGAACAAAACCCACCTGATCCGGAGATATGATGGATTCTATAACATGTAGTAGACGATTAGCCAGAATCTTGGCAAAGATCTTCAGATCAACATTCAATAGGGAAATTGGTCGGTAGTTCGCTGGGGACGTGTGATCCTTATTCTCTTTGGGTATAACCGTAATGTGAGCCTCGGAAAGATTGCGCATGGACTGCCCCGGAGTGTTTAATGAATTGAAAGCCTGGAGAAATGGGAGTGCTAATACGTCAAGAAAAGATTTGTAATAAGAATTAATAAAACCGTCAGGTCCTGGACTTTTACCAGGTTTCAACTGCGTAATAGCCTGTTGTAGTTCCGATAACGTCAGAGCACCCTCTAAATCTTTTGCTTGCGATCTAGAGATCGGGTTAGGAAGATATTGTGTGAGGAATGACTGTATAATGACCTCACGTGGCCTAGTATCAACTGCTGGTTTGGACGGTAAGGATAAATTATATAGATTAAAGTAATACTCCTCAAATTCCGCTGCAATATCCGACGATGTTTTCAGTGTGCGTCCATGTTTGGAATGGAGCTGATATATATGTCGAGCAGCCTTTTTGGATTGTAAAGCCCGAGCAAGAAATTTGCCACTCTTACTTCCATGTTCGTAGAAAAGTTTTTGTTGAAGAATAAAGTTACGGTTAGATTTCTTTTCCACGGCCTCGCTGAGTTGGTAACGTGCTTGCTCCAGCTCATTAAAAGATCTTAATGCCATAGATTGTTTATGGGAGCACTCAAGTGTGCGGACTTTGTGCAATAATGCGTTGAATGATGCTTGCGCCATACGTTTTCGCTCAGACGAGATAGATATTAGAATTCCACGTATCACACATTTGTGCGCCTCCCACCGTACGAGAGGGGATGTTTCCGAGGATGCATTTTCTTGAAAGTAGTTTGTCAGAGAACTACGGATCTGAAGAATAACTGATGCGCCCGTTAGGAGAAATGGGTCCAGTCTCCATATTTTGGAAGTACTTGGTGTATCCAGGAATTGCAAAGTGATCATAATCGGGTGATGGTCTGAAAGGATCTTCGGTTCGATCGAGGCAGACTTCAGGGCGTATAAATCTTGTTGCAAAAGAAAGAAATAATCGATTCTTGAATGGCGTTTGTGAGGCGCAGAGTAAAAGGTGTAGTCTTTGTCCGAAGGGTGAAGAGTATGCCATGCATCATGTAGGAGAAGGTCTTTCAATTCAATTTTAATTTGCTTAAGTGCTTGGAACGGGATGGATGAGACCCCCGAAGAAGTATCTTCCAATGGGTTCAATGCTACATTAAAGTCGCCTCCTAGAATCGCAATACCCGATTGAAATGTAGCAAGTAACTTGGCTACGTTACGAAAAAAGCCTACTTGTGCTGTATTGGGACTATAAATGTTGACTAAGGTAAGTGGTTTATTAAAGAGGGTGCCTTTAAGAAAAAGGAATCTTCCCTCAGGATCCTCGAGCGATTCAGAAAGTTCAAACGGAAGAGTTTTAGAAAGAAAAATGGATACCCCCTTGGCTTTCACCTCTGCATTAACTGAATGGTATGCCGTGGGATAGTGAACATTGGAGAATCTAGGGACTTGGTCTGCTCGGAAATGAGTTTCTTGGATAAAGAGCACATCTGCACGAAGGCTTTTCATGTAGGTAAGAAGTTGCGAACGTTTTTCAGGTACGTTTAGGCCCCTTGCGTTAAGAGAGACCACGGAGAGTGTGCGAATTGACCGGTTCGATGTGTGGCTGTTAGTCATTGTGTAATCTACCCAAAAGGGTTGCTGAAGGGCAATATGTGTACCAGAAGAGTATCACGCGGGTAGGGAAAGAAGAGAAAAAAAAAAAAGGGGGGGAGGGGTAGAGGGGGGCAGGGGTGATGATAAGGGGAGTAAAGAATAGTATAAAGACTGGAAAGAGACTAATATGAATTAACAGAAAAGTTAGAATAGAGACGGAATCATAAAGGAAAAGATTCAAGGAATTTGAAGAAGAAAGGAAGTGTCAGGTGTATGTCCTATAAACCCAAATGTATGTATGAGGCTATTTTCCTTCCACTTCCTTTAAAGATTATATTCCAGAGGTAGAATAGACCAGCTACTCTATCTCATAGTACAGCTCCCAAAAATTGGTTATTTGCAAAATGTTATCCGGGAGTCTGAAATTAGAGTCGGAGGGTATTCAAACCCAGAGCCGGCCGAATTGATAAAGTACAGTATAATCTGAAAGAGGCCTAACTCTCCTGAGTAAAAGGTGTAGAGGGGAAGTAATCTAACATGAGGTGTCCTTGACACATAAACGTAGGTGGGAAATGGCTCATTGGAGACGAGAGATAAATAATGTGTAGCAGGGGGTGGATAAAGGCTAGAGTATTATATGCCAAAGCATATTAAGCAAAATGGTGTATGTATCCACTTAGACCGTATCAAAGCTCAAGAACAGTGAAGTGTAACTATAGGAGTGGAATTGAAAAAAGAAAAAAAAAAAAAAAAAAAAACCCTAAGTTATGAGTGTACTACATGTGAATTTGGACAGATACAGAGAAAGTACAAACCACGTGCGCATAGCATAAATCAACTGTAAATATGTTATGTTATCACAGGTAAAACAGAATGTAATCTATAATCTGTCTTTTCCGTAAAGGTGCTGTAAACCAAGCTAAATAAACAATCGAGTCAACTAACGAGAGATTTCCATATGCCATCTCAATTTCGAATAAAGATATCTACTTCACATGAAACATTACATGACAGTAGCAACAATATCACTAGAGATGAGCGAATTATTCAAAAATTTGATTCGGCTGATTCGCCGAATTTTCGGGAAAAATTTGATTCGATGCAAATTTATTCGCCGCAAATTTAACTTATTAAAAGGGTTTCTAGGCTTCAGAGAGCCTTTATATTAGTGCAGAACACTGTACCTTTAATTTAAATGCCCTTGGAGTCTGCTGGGGAAGAGAAATAATACTGTCAGTCAGTATGACATGCAGATGAGTGCCGTCGATCTTAGAATCACCGCACACTTCACTCATTTGGGCAGTCATGGGGCACGACGAAGAAGAAGAAGAAGAAGAAGAAGAAGAAGAAGAATGAAAAGAAGAATTAAAAGAAGAAGAAGAAGAATGAAAAGAAGAAGAAGAAGAAGAATGAAAAGAAGAATGAAAAGAAGAAGAAGAAGAATGAAAAGAAGAATGAAAAGAAGAAGAAGAAGAAGAATGAAAAGAAGAATGAAAAGAAGAAGAAGAAGAATGAAAAGAAGAATGAAAAGAAGAAGAAGAAGAATGAAAAGAAGAATGAAAAGAAGAAGAAGAAGAATGAAAAGAAGAAGAAGAAGAAGAATGAAAAGAAGAAGAAGAAGAATGAAAAGAAGAAGAAGAAGAATGAAAAGAAGAAGAAGAAGAATAATAATGAAAAGAAGAATGAAAAGAAGAAGAAGAAGAATGAAAAGAAGAAGAAGAAGAAGAATGAAAAGAAGAAGAAGAATGAAAAGAAGAATGAAAAGAAGAAGAAGAAGAATGAAAAGAAGAAGAAGAAGAATGAAAAGAAGAATGAAAAGAAGAAGAATGAAAAGAAGAAGAAGAATGAAAAGAAGAATGAAAAGAAGAAGAAGAAGAATGAAAAGAAGAAGAAGAAGAATGAAAAGAAGAATGAAAAGAAGAAGAAGAAGAATGAAAAGAAGAAGAAGAAGAATGAAAAGAAGAATGAAAAGAAGAAGAAGAAGAATGAAAAGAAGAATGAAAAGAAGAAGAAGAAGAAGAATGAAAAGAAGAATGAAAAGAAGAAGAACGAAAAGAAGAAGAAGAAGAATGAAAAGAAGAATGAAAAGAAGAAGAATGAAAAGAAGAAGAAGAAAAATGAAAAGAAGAAGAATGAAAAGAAGAAGAAGAATGAAAAGAAGAATGAAAAGAAGAAGAAGAATGAAAAGAAGAAGAAGAATGAAAAGAAGAAGAAGAAGAATGAAAATAAGAAGAAGAATGAAAAGAAGAAGAAGAAGAATGAAAAGAAGAAGAAGAATGAAAAGAAGAATGAAAAGAAGAAGAAGAAGAATGAAAAGAAGAAGAAGAATGAAAAGAAGAATGAAAAGAAGAAGAAGAAGAATGAAAAGAAGAATGAAAAGAAGAAGAAGAAGAATGAAAAGAAGAAGAATGAAAAGAAGAATGAAAAGAAGAAGAAGAATGAAAAGAAGAAGAAGAAGAAGAATGAAAAGAAGAATGAAAAGAAGAAGAAGAATGAAAAGAAGAATGAAAAGAAGAAGAAGAAGAATGAAAAGAAGAAGAAGAAGAATGAAAAGAAGAATGAAAAGAAGAAGAAGAATGAAAAGAAGAAGATGAAGAATGAAAAGAAGAAGAAGAATGAAAAGAAGAATGAAAAGAAGAAGAAGAAGAATGAAAAGAAGAAGAAGAAGAATGAAAAGAAGAAGAATGAAAAGAAGAAGAAGAATGAAAAGAAGAATGAAAAGAAGAAGAAGAATGAAAAGAAGAAGAAGAAGAATGAAAATAAGAAGAAGAATGAAAAGAAGAAGAAGAAGAATGAAAAGAAGAAGAAGAATGAAAAGAAGAATGAAAAGAAGAAGAAGAAGAATGAAAAGAAGAATGAAAAGAAGAAGAAGAAGAATGAAAAGAAGAAGAATGAAAAGAAGAATGAAAAGAAGAAGAAGAATGAAAAGAAGAAGAAGAAGAAGAATGAAAAGAAGAATGAAAAGAAGAAGAAGAATGAAAAGAAGAATGAAAAGAAGAAGAAGAAGAATGAAAAGAAGAAGAAGAAGAATGAAAAGAAGAATGAAAAGAAGAAGAAGAATGAAAAGAAGAAGATGAAGAATGAAAAGAAGAAGAAGAATGAAAAGAAGAATGAAAAGAAGAAGAAGAAGAATGAAAAGAAGAAGAAGAATGAAAAGAAGAAGAAGAAGAATGAAAAGAAGAAGAAGAAGAATGAAAAGAAGAAGAAGAAGAAGAAGAATGAAAAGAAGAAGAAGAAGAATGAAAAGAAGAAGAAGAATGAAAAGAAGAAGAATTCCAGTACAGCAAAAAGTGTATCTGCAGAGAGCTCCGCTATTTCTGACAGTTCTCTGACAGTTCCTTCACATTTACAGCGGTTGAAACATTGTATCTATTTATTTCCGAATAAAAACATCTGTATCCTAAATGGAAACAAATAGATACAATGCTTCAACCGCTGTAAATGAACTGTCAGAACTGTCAGAAATAGCGGAGCTCTCTGCAGTGACACTTTTGCCGGCTGATCGGGAAAAATTTGATTCGTGCACCCGAAGTTGGCTAAAATTCGGATTCGATGCGAATCGAATTTTTCCCGATATTCGAAACGAATTCCACTTCGCCTGGTTCGATTCGCTCATCTCTAAATATCACGTATGACTAAACTTGAATGTAGGCCTCAGATCAAACCTCTCCTTAAACCGTATTCCAGAGACAATAGAAATATTAGACCCAACCGGGGGATGTAATATATCGCTGAACACCCCGTTGCTTACTGAACGGATATAGGATGGTGGGGGGGATGTGTCCAAAAATCCGTGGCCCAAAATGATCCTGTTACAGATCAGAGCAGCTAAATTTTTGGGGCCAAACTAGACCCGACCACGGAATGGACTGTTAACGTAAATATCAAATATGACGGTCCCAACTTCCATAGCTGAGATACCACCCTAATCATATCTAAGTAGAAGGTATGTAATAAGCCAGGGCCTAAATTGCATATTGAGGCATTCCAATTGTTATGTAGTATGCAAATCGTTTAAGGAGAGCGATGGGGACGTGCGAGAACACTATTAAAATATTGTAAATATTGATCAAACTAAAAGATAAGGGTCAGAGGTAATTATGTATAACGATACATGAAGGTGGTCTGGAGTCCCAGGAATCCAGATTACAGCATCATTGCTCAGTATACAGTAGGAGCGAAATACGCCTCTCCGTGCAATATTAAGCCATATGGGCTGCTATCCTTTGTCATTACAGTAACTATATGTGTAGAGGCTAGGCCCAAGGTAATTCAGGGTTTATAGAGAGATAGTCATGACATAGAACTTTCAAAAACCATAATATTAAGATTCAAATAGTAGGATCATAAAGACTCCCCGTCCACCTGTACCATGTTCTCAATATAGTGGGATTCAAAGAAGCAGGCCGCAGCCCAAACAAGTGCTTAGCCCGTGTCTCTGGATCCCGACCGCATTTTCGCTCCTGTATCCGACAGGGTTCATCATGTGTTATGTTGGGCCTTTACTTACCACGCTAGTAAATTGCAGTACTAGCAGGGATAATCCCAAGAATATCAGTAGGGTTGTCCTGACCTAGCTCATCAATACCACAACCGAGGGTACAACAACAATTATATGCCAGCAAGACAAATATATACCACTGAGAAATAATATACGTAAAAGTTTTAACAATGTGATGCGATACACATACCCTTAAGTCCAGACTTCAGGAATACCGGAGAAGTTAGCTATGACATATAACGGAACCTAGAATACAAAGAAAAGCGTATACTCGATCCACTACAGGAGTAGCCTCGAAGTGCGGGGGTGCTTATACCCCTTCGCCTTGGTAGGTGGTAACGGGGAGAAGTTATTCATGGCGCGCCTTGCGGTGTGCAGGTGATGCTGGTAGACTGTCTCCAGTAATAAGCCTCCTACGAACCGGGGAAGTTGAGGCTTGATGTGTTGACTTGCGTCGTCTGTCTCCGCTCGAGGGGCCAGTAGATTGTGCTTCCATAGGGCCTTCGTCTGGCTGCGATTGTAGAAAAGGTTCAGTGGACCAATTTGGAATATCAGGTAATGGGATACTGAAGATTTCACAGAATGGTGCAAGATCCTCCGGAAACCTCATGACAGCTGATCTCCCCAAATGTGTTGCAGAGAGACCAAACGGGAACTTCCAACGATAGGCGATACCTTTAGAGCGAAGTAGATCTAGGGCGCAGGTCTTTTCTGCGTTGTAGGGTAAGATGGGAAAGATCTTGGAATAGTTTAATTTCGGAATCCTGGTATAACAAGCGTTGTTTATCTCGAGCTCTGCGTAATATTTCCTCTTTAAGTCGGAAGTCGACTAGACAGCAAACTTTATCTCTCGGTGGATCAGTGTCTCTGCCTTTGGGACGCAAAGCCCTGTGGAGGCGTTCAAACTCAATTGGAGATTCATGCGGTCTTTCTAAAAGAGCATTAAAGATGGAGAGAAGAGCTTGGGCAAGGTGGCTAGGCTCAATTGCTTCTGGTACACTGCGCACCCTTAAATTGTGTCTTCTTCCCCTATTATCCAAATCTTTGATGTGACGATCGAGTTCTCTTAGGTGCATGGTGTGCGTGTCAACCTGCTTGCGCATATCATGGATAGCAAGACCTTGCATATTAACTTTATCTTCTACCATGTCCAGCCTATAGGCTACTGCCTGTAAGTCAATGTGCAACTCAGCTATTGCCGCGGAAAGAGACTCTTTGATATCCGATGCAGCCGCTTTCAAGTCCCCTATGGTGAGGTGAGCAGGTTCAGAACGACCCGCTGCGGCAGCTGCCGCCAAGCTCAAAGGCTGAGAAGAGAACTCCTTTGCAGGCGAATGCAATGGGGAGGCAAGGGCGGATGAATCTGCGTGATCCGGAGTGTGAGATCGAAATAATTCCGGAATGCTGCGATTAGCCGGACCACCTGTACGGCGAGGGGATCTGGCAGCCTTCTTATCTGCTTTCCCCATGTCGGCGGCGACTCTTGATTCTGATTGCGTAGCCCCACCTACGTGTGTCAAGACTTAAGGAATTATATTACCATTTTCTCTGGGGTCAGACTGTGTCCCCCAAAACTGGAAAGTGAAAATAGGGATAGATAGTGGAAAACAAGCCCTAAGTTGCACTGTACGTCTCCGCGTGCTTGAGATGAAAGGCAAAACAAGGAAGACACTGGTTTTGCTGTGTAAATGCAGTGATTATCGCTGCCTTCCCTGTATATGAATCTGTGGGGGATGTATCAACCGTAGGCCTAATCTCAGCACAGCTTCCTTCTTTATGGGCTGTAGCAAGGTCTCCGCAATAAGCCGGTGTTCCCTGGGTTTGTGTGGGGGATGTCCCGATGGATCCTGGAATGCTGGTAGTTGTCTGAGGGATGAGGTATGCGTGCTTGGCAAGTGATCCTCCTTTAGGTGTGATCGCAGCCAGCCTGTGTAGGGTGGGAAAGGTCCTGGGCCCACTAGGCCGCACTAATCCTCGCCACCCCTCTATCACATATGGGGGGGAGGGAAGGTGATCAGGATGCTCCTCCAGGACGTCCTGACAGGCACGGAGGGATGACAGGCAGCAGACCACAGAACGAGCGGGAGGGGGGGTTATCAGTCCTCCCCCTTCCTGATCCTGCACCCACCGTCACACCACCGCTGACCGGCCCGTCATGCGCCAGAGGGCTCCGCGGCTCCACTCGGTCACAACAGGCCGCACCAGATCGCCACCCCAGAACGGCTCCAAAAGCGCCTCCGGCTGCCCAGCCGCAATGCAGCAGGGACGGGTAAGTAACCCGCTCGTCCCTACCCTCTCATACGACCTGGATGCCAGTGGATGGTATATCGAGCCGCCGGAGCTCCAGGTCATGCGACTTGTCCGGTCGCCATCTTGGACACGCCCCCATATTTTTTATAGCTGAAAGTAAGAAATATTGTTTTTCTTTAAAATTTTCGGTCTTTTTTTGTTTATAGCGTAAAAAATAAAAAGCGCACAGGGGATCAAATACTACCAAAAGAAAGTTCTATTTGTGTGGAAAAAAAGGACGTAAATTTTGTTTGGGTGCAGCATTGCATGACCGCGCAATTTTCAGTTGAATTAGTGCAGCGCCAAGTAGCAAAAAGAGGCGTGGCAAGGAAGGGGGGTAAATCCTCAGGAGTGAAAGTGGTTAATAATAATAATAATAATAATGTATTTCTTTTTTTAGGGTTAGGGGTTAATTATTTATTTATTTTTTATGATTTATTAATCTTGATTTTTTTTTTTTAGGGTTAGGGGTTAATTATTTATTTATTTTTTATGATTTATTAATCTTGATTTTTCTATGTATTTATTTAGACATTTATTTATTCATATACTATTACTATTCTTTATGTTACAGCTTTTTCATTTGAGCAGAAAATTGCACAAAATGTGGGCAAAAATGTGCACAAACGCGTTAATCGCACATTTCTGTTCTTTTCTGTGGGAATAAAAACACACAAAAAAATGCACATCTGCCCAAATTGATCTACAAAAGTAGCTCCAAAAATTTTTTGAGCTTCAGGCGCCTTGGAGTGGAGATGAGAACCATCTCCAAAGATTTTTCCCCCCTCAGCATTTTGGAGTGTTGAGCTTTGCGCTACAAAACGCTCAGGTATGAATGCAGCCTAAGGCCTAAGGATCCATTCACACTTGAGCATTTTGTAGCTCTAAGCTTGAAGCACCAAAAAAAGCTCAAACTTAAAAAATAAATAGTTCTCTATGCTGTCTGTTCAGGTGATCAGGTGTGAACAGGCACCATAGAGAACAATTGTTTTTTTTAAGTTTGAGGTTTTTTTGGACCTCCCAGCTTCAAGCTACAAAACCCTGAAGTGTGAATGCAGCCTAAGTGTGTCCTGCTTCACAGACACCTGCTGATGGTTTCCTCTTCCTTTTCCGGCCTCTCCTGCACTCTCTCCAAGCCTATGAATTCTTCATCCCATATCAGGGCTTCATCTTGGAAAACTGTCAATCAGTTTTGTCCTTTCTAACTGGAATACGTCACCCTGAATGGGTAAGAACCCCTCAATACTCCAAACTGTACAGAAATATTTTCCCTTAAAAGGGACCACAACCCTTCCAGGAACCATCCCTGACTACCTGTACACCTCCCCCCACCTCAATGCAGAGGTGTCAGAAGCACTGTGGGACACCCATCATCATTGTTGTGTTGTTTTCCAGATCTATGTTTTAATATTTTATATAATAAATATATATATATATATATATATATATATATATATAAATAAATTAAATAATATAATTTGAACTCTTGTAATGCCAAGAACCATCTGGTTAACCTAGCATCCATGTTTGTCCTGTTTCATCCAGGTCAATGAGGCCATGATATGACATTAGACAAAACCTCCTGCCAAGGAGAAAATAGTGTAGGGAATCTAGAGCCAACCCTATAGCCAGGCACTCTCTCTACTAGGACATCATTTCTTCTGGGGGCTGTCACATTCTACTAGGAAAGACTATGGGGTATTCCTTACCAATGACTTCTTGGGGCATAATGATGCCTAAACCTTCACTGGAGCATTCATTTGGACAATAAATTATTTAGAGAAGTCTGGAGCAACCAGCACTGGATACTGGCAAAAAGCTGTTTTAAAGTCTGGGAAAACCCCTTCACCTCTTCAGCCTGGTCATTCTACTTGACCATGACTGACCTCTTATCCTTCATCAAGTCAGTCAGTGGTGCAGCAAAAGTGGTGAAGTTGGGGTACCTTTGTTTTTTTCCAATGATGCCCATACATGCTAGAACCTGTTTTTGTGACAAGGAAGAACCAAACCTGAATAGCCTCTACCTTGTTCATCTAATGTTCACCAAACCCCTACCCACAATGTACCCCAGGTAACTGGTCTCTTCCATTGGACTAGCACACTTTTCTGAATTAATGGTAAGCACCTCCTTCAGTAGAGAGTCCCACACAGTCTGAACTTGGGGAAGATGGGACTCCCAGTCTGTACTGAAGATAACAATGTTCTCCAAATACACTGAGGTGTATTTCCGATGAGGGTGTAGCGTTTTATCCATCACCCTCTGAAAAGTAACTGGAGCAGAATGCAATTACTAAAGCAACCCTTAACCTCCCTAGCGGTCTGATTATGTCCATATTTCTGTGCTCAAAGCGGTACGTTTTTTTGCATGGAAATATGTATTTTTTGTATTGTAGGCTGTAATTTTTAGGAATAACTCACTGAAATCTGTCCGAACAAAAGTCTAGTAAATGTCCCGGGTATGTTAAAATTTGAAACACAAAATCATAAATTATAATTTAATAAATTAGCATAAAAAATAATAATATAATAATAAATGTAATTCAATAATATAATCAAACCAAAAACACAGAAATGTGAAATATAGCGCCAAGGTTCTGATTTACTATCGCTGTTCTCTAGCCGGTCTAAAACCGCGTCTGACCTAAAGGGATGCTTTTTGGACGCCATGGACGTTTCTCAGTTTCCAGGCAGAAAGAACAGGCAGGCAGGGCGCCGGACAAAGCACTCGGGACAAAATGTATGTGAAATGGTTTGATACAGGAATGTTATACTATGTGATTTTACTGTATTTAGTGAATGTCACAATATGTCATTTTCAAATTTCCCGCCAGTTCCGTCCCCCGTACGTCCCAACGCTCGCAGGGGACGAAACCCAGATGACAGATGCCGGCATCGGCCGGAGTACATTATCGGGGACACTGCAGGAGGGTAAGTGAAGAACAGATGCTGGAGCAGCGCCGCAGGGTAAGCCCGAGTGTAGCTCGGGGTTACCGATTTTGGTACTGCAACTTTACCCCTAGCTACACTCGGGAATACCGCCAGGGGGGTTAAGGGGTAGCATAAAATATAAATGCAGTGCTAATAAATAAAGAATGACAAAATCACAACAATAAATAAAGGTAATAAATTATGAATCCAGGTGGTGAATAAAGATCAAGTCCTATAATGATGCTCCCTCCGTTCCAAATGTAAATGGTACAAATTCGCACTAACCAGAGGCGTATATCAAATACGCGGCGTGTAAATGTCATGAAGATCCCCCCTCTCTCTGGTCAGGGTATGGACAGGAGCTGGAGATAATGAAGATAAAAAATCCCTCGTGTGGTAAGGATGGATCCGGCGTGCCAGAGGTCCCTTTAAGGGATTCTTTATTTATTAGCGCTACATTTATATTTTATGATATTTTCACAAGGTTTTTTCCAGTTTCCTTGAATGCCTAGCTGCTTTAATTAAGAGCGCTCACTACATACCCAGATATTTGTGTTTTGTACGTAACCTTTAAGGGGAAGTGCTACATATTATTTTTACTGCTGTGAGAAAAAGCCTCCCTATTCTGTACTTTGCTGTCTGCATCAAATATCACGGATCCAGCCTCACCCTGTGTAGGAGGATGTGACCCTCCCAGCTGCATTCTTCCCCGAAGTCAGATACCTTCACTGCCATTTCTCTTTCTGCTGTCAGTGATGGCATCTGCTGATCTGAGTGTTGAGCTGGAATGTTCCATCTGTCTGAACATTTATACAGATCCTGTAAACCTGATATGTGGACACAACTTCTGCCGGGTCTGTATTGATCGTGTGCTGGATACACAGGGGGGATCTGGAGAATGCTTCTATCCTGTGTGCAGAAAAAGGTTCAGGAGTCGTCCTGCACTGCAGAGGAATATAACACTGTGTAACATAGTGGAGAATTTCCTGTCTGCTCAGCCAGATCAGGAGGAGTCCGGGGTCTTCTGTACTCACTGTGTGGACTCTCCTGTACCTGCTGTTAGATCCTGTCTGCTCTGTGAGGTTTCTCTGTGTGATAAACACCTGAGAGTCCAAAAAAAGTCCCCAGAACACATCTTATGTGACCCCACCTTGTCCATGGAGAGCAGGAAATGCTCCGTCCATAATGAAGTCTGAACTAAAGATAATATCTGTGTGTCCTGTACTTTGGCTGGAAAACATCGAGGACACCAGGTGGAGATGCTGGATGAGGCTTCTGAGAAGAAGAAGGAAACACTGAGGAATGTTCTGCAGGAACTACTGAGACAGAGAGGGGAGATGGAGGAAAGAGTCCAGAGTCTGCAGGAACACAGGAGGAAAGTAGAAGAAGAAGAATAAGCTGGTGACACCGAGAGAGTCACTGCCCTGTTTAGAGATCTCAGGAGACGTCTGGAAGACCTGGAGAAGAGAGTCCTGAGGGAGATCTCCGGGAGGGCAGAGCGGGTCTCCATCTTCATCCGGGATCTGGAAATAAAGAAGGAGGAGCTGTCCAGGAAGATGCGTGACATTGAGGAGATGTGTAACATGACGGATCCACTGTCTGTCCTACAGGAATCAGACACAGGTGACTTGTGTGATACTGAGGATGGAGATAATGAGGACAGAGAGAGACATGAGGAACTCCTCCATGATGGAGGGGGGCTGGACTTGGCTGGGATATCACACACATTACACACATTATCTGATATAATAACAGAGGGAAATGTATCCTTCTATATACAGGGAGCTGAGGACATATTACTGGATGGAAACACAGCTCATAATGATCTACATATATCAGATGACAGGAAAACTGTATCCAGGTCAGATAGAAACCAGAATCGTCCAGAAACACCAGAGAGATTTCAGTATTGGCCTCAGGTGTTGAGCAGTCGGAGTTTCTCCTCAGGGAGACATTACTGGGAAGTGGATGTCGGGGGGTCAGATGACTGGACAGTCGGGATGTGTTACCCCAGTATAGACAGGAGAGGATGGCAGTCACTGATTGGATATAATAATAAATCATGGGATTTGTACAGGGAAGGTGATCAGTATATGGTGATACATGACAGTAATAAGATCTCCTTACCCCCCAATCCCCCCAGTCCCAGAGTCAGGATATATCTGGATTATGAGGCCGGGCGGATCTCCTTTTATGATCTGTGTGACCCGATCCGACACCTCCACACCTTCATCACCACCTTCACTGAGCCCCTCCATGCCGGGGTATCGTGTAGGGAGAGGTTGGATAAAGATTTGTGGGGGGAATCGGGAGATGTGAGAACTCCGCCCAGAGATTGGTGATGTCACAGAGAGGAGAGATGTGATTTGGTGGAATGTTCAGCCAATGGGATAAAGCAGTGGGTGGGGCCTCAGTTGGTGTCCTTCAGGCTTTTCTACTATAAATAATAATAAGTGAGATTTCTCCTTCTGTCGCTGATCACTGTGATTGGGTAGAATATCGGTCCAACTACCAGATTGACATGTTCCTATTGGCCAGTGAGGAGGGATGTGCTATCTATCTATCTATCTATCTATCTATCTATCTATCTATCTATCTATCTATCTATCTATTATCTATCTATTATCTATCTATCTATCTATCTATCTATCTATCTATCTATCTATCTATCATCTATCTATCTATCTATTATCTATCTATCTATCTATCTATCTATCTATCTATCTATCTATCTATTATCTATCTATCTATCTATTATCTATCTATCTATTATCTATCTATCTATCTATCTATCTATCTATCTATCTATCATCTATCTATCTATCTATCTATCTATCTATCTATTATCTATCTATCTATCTATCTATCTATCTATCTATCTATCTATCTATCTATCTATCTATTATCTATCTATTATCTATCTATCTATCTATCTATCTATCTATCTATCTATTATCTATCTATCTATCTATCTATCTATCTATCTATCTATTATCTATCTATCTATCTATCTATCTATCTATCTATCTATCTATCTATCTATTATCTATCTATCTATCTATCTATCATCTATCTATCTATCTATCTATTATCTATCTATCTATCTATCTATCTATCTATCTATTATCTATCTATCTATCTATCTATCTATCTATCTATCTATTATCTATCTATCTATCTATCTATCTATCTATCTATCTATCTATCTATCTATTATCTATCTATCTATCTATTATCTATCTATTATCTATTATCTATCTATCTATCTATCTATCTATCTATCTATCTATCTATCTATTATCTATCTATCTATCTATCTATCTATCTATCTATCTATCTATCTATTATCTATCTATCTATTATCTATCTATCTATCTATCTATCTATCTATCTATCTATCTATTATCTATCTATCTATTATCTATCTATCTATCTATCTATCTATCTATTATCTATCTATTATCTATCTATCTATCTATCTATCTATCTATCTATCTATCTATCTATCTATCATCTATCTATCTATTATCTATCTATCTATCTATCTATCTATTATCTATCTATCTATTATCTATCTATCTATCTATCTATCTATCATCTATCTATCTATCTATTATCTATCTATCTATCTATCTATCTATCTATCTATCTATCTATTATCTATCTATCTATCTATCTATCTATCTATCTATCTATCTATTATCTATCTATCTATTATCTATCTATCTATCTATCTATCTATCTATCTATCTATCTATCTATCTATCTATCTATCTATTATCTATCTATCTATCTATCTATTATCTATCTATTATCTATCTATCTATCTATCTATCTATCTATCTATCTATCTATCTATCATCTATCTATCTATCTATCTATCTATCTATCTATCTATTATCTATCTATCTATCTATCTATCTATCTATTATCTATCTATCTATCTATCTATCTATCTATCTATCTATCTATTATCTATCTATCTATCTATTATCTATCTATTATCTATTATCTATCTATCTATCTATCTATCTATCTATCTATCTATCTATCTATCTATCTATTCTATCTATTATCTATTATCTATCTATTATCTATCTATCTATCTATCTATCTATCTATCGATTATCTATCTATTATCTATCTATCTATCTATCTATCTATCTATCTATCTATCTATCGATTATCTATCTATCTATCTATCTATCTATCTATCTATCTATCTATCTATTATCTATCTATCTATCTATTATCTATCTATCTATCTATCTATCTATCTATCTATCTATCTATCTATTATCTATCTATCTATCTATCTATCTATCTATCTATCTATCTATCTATCTATTATCTATCTATCTATCTATCTATCTATCTATCTACCTATTATCTATCTATCTATCTATCTATCTATCTACCTATTATCTATCTATCTATCTATCTATCTATCTATCTATCTATCTATCTATCTATTATCTATCTATCTATTATCTATCTATCTATCTATCTATCTATCTATCTATCTATCTATCTATCTATCTATCTATCTATTATCTATCTATCTATTATCTATCTATTATCTATCTATCTATCTGTCTATCTATCTCTCCATCCATGCCATGATAATCTGACATATTACTTTCTCTGTAATTAGGACACAGAAAATGATCAGATTTGACTTCAGTAATCTCCCTCCTCCTGCCCCTCCCCCTCCTCTCTGCCCCTCCCCCCACATGCAGTCACTGTGTACAGGGTGTAGTGCAGTCACTGTGATTGGATGGGGTCTCCTCTCCCCTCGTTCCTCCCTCCTATTCCATACAATCTATACTAAGAAATGATCAAACTTGCAGCCAGGACCTTTTTCTTAGTTGTGGATGGGGTGGGGGAGGGGTTAGAACATTCTATGGAGACACGTCATACATGAGGCTGGTAATATGGAGAATACAGGGGAATCCAAAGAGGGTGAGACCGGAGAACACGCTGAACAACGATCTACATCATAGTGCTGCTAACAGTCACACCGTCTGATTGGCTGCTCCGGGTCTCACACTCTGCTCTGTGCTGAATAAGATGAGATGTGTTAAGGGAAAAGGAGAAGGCGGGGTTAATGTGTTCCTTCATCTTTATGGGATCCTCCAATGAAAGCCAGGGGTCAAATATGTCATATTCCCTGGGGTCCCAAATATGTCACATGACCTAGGTCCACGAATATGTCACATGACCTGGGAGCCCCAAATGTGTCATATTGTCTAGGGGACAGAAAAATGTCACAGCTCCATGTTGGATTATGTTGGAGCTTACACGGGATACAAGTCTGCTGATTGGCTTCTCAGGCCTGAACAGTGTATGCTGGGAGATCACATGACCCCTCATACCAAACATTTATTATACTGCAGCTTACCATTTCTTAGATATGGTGGCTGCATTAGTTTTCTTTTTTACGCTTTCTTTACTTTCACATGATGATCCAACCAGCAAGTATGTTATTTTTATAAAAGTACAAGCTGTCCTGCAGATGTAGCAGTTAGAGGGCTGAGACAAACTATTTACCACTGGCAGGGGTGCTTACAATGATCAGCCTTTATGTATTCATGCAAAACCTTTATCCTGATAAAATAATGATAAATACAAATGTTTTTGCTGATAGAATAAAAAATGTGCATTTATTATTTGTGTAAGGATTGAGTGTACAGAGCATTGCACCTGTGATCCGTGGAGGGGTGGGACACGTGACATGTTATTAAATGTGAACTTAGCCTCTTTTATAATGGATCCTAATATAATGTGTCCCCATAGAATTGATCTCCAATAGAGATGGCAGTAGAGAGGACAGGGGTCACCAGTGGCAGGAGAGAGGACAGGGGTCACCAGTGGCAGAAGAGAGGACAGGAGTCACCAGTGGCAGGAGAAAGGAGAGGGGTCACCGCTGGCAGGAGAGAAGACAGGGGTCACCAGTGGCAGGGGAGACGACAGGGGGCACCAGTGGCAGGAGAGAGGACAGGGGTCACCAGTGGCAGGAGAGAGGACAAGGGTCACCAGTGGCAGGAGAGAGGACAGGGGTCACCAGTGGCAGAAGAGAGGAGAGGGGTCACCAGTGGCAGAAGAGAGGACAGGGATCACCAGTGGCAGGAGAGCGGAGAGGGGTCACCAGTGACAGTAGAGAGGACATGGGTCACCAATGGCAGGGGAAAGGACAGGGGTCACCAGTGGCAAGAGAGAAGAGAAAGGTCACAAGTGGCAGGAGAGAGGACAGGGGTCACCAGTGGCAAGAGCGAGGACAGGGGTCACAAGTGGCAGGAGAGAGGACAGGAGTCACCAGACGAGGGTCACCAGTGGCAGGGGAGAGAACATGGGTCACCAGTGGCAGGGCAGAGGACAGGGGTCACCAGTGGCAGGGGATAGAACAAGGGTCACCAGTGGCAGGGGAGAGAACATGGGTCACCAGTGGCAGGGGAGAGGACAGGGGTCACCAGTGGCAGGGGATAGGACAGGGGTCACCAGTGGCAGGGGAGAAGACAGGGGTCACCAGTGGCAGGAGAGAAGACAGGGGTCACCAGTGGCAGGAGAGAAGGCAGGGGTCACCAGTGGCAGAAGAGAGGAGAGGGGTCACCAGAAGGAGAGTAGATGGGGTCACCAGCGGAAGGAGAGAGGACAGGGGTCACCAGCAGCAGGAGAGAGGACAGAGGTCACCAGCGGCAGGAGAGAGGACAGGGGTCACCAGCGGCAGGAGAGAAGACAGGGGTCACCAGCGGCAGGAGAGAGGACAGGGGTCACCAGCGGCAGGAGAGAGGACAGGGGTCACCAGCGGCAGGAGAGAGGACAGGGGTCACCAGCGGCAGGAGAGAGGACAGGGGTCACCAGCGGCAGGAGAGAAGACAGGGGTCACCAGCGGCAGGAGAGAGGACAGGGGTCACCAGCGGCAGGAGAGAGGACAGGGGTTACCAGCGGCAGGAGAGAGGACAGGGGTTACCAGCGGCAGGAGAGAGGACAGGGGTCACCAGCGGCAGGAGAGAGGACAGGGGTCACCAGCGGCAGGAAAGAGGACAGGGGTCATCAGTGGAAGGAAGGAGGACAGGGGTCACCACTGGCAGGAGAAAGGACAGGGGTCACCACTGGCAGGAGATAGGACAGGGGTCACCAGTGGCAGGAAAGATGACAGGAGTCACCAGTGCAAGGAGAGGACAAGGGTCTCCAGTGGTAGGAAAGAGGACAGGAGTCTCCATTGGCAGGAGAGATTACATGGGTCACCAGTGGCAGGAGTGAGGACAGGGGTCACCAGTGGCAGGAGTAAGGACCTGGGTCACCAGTGGCAAGAAAGAGGACAGGGATCACCAGTGGCAGAAGAGAGGACAGGGGTCACAGCTGGCAGGAGAGAGGACAGGGGTCACCAGTGGCAGGAGAGTGGACAGGGGTCACCTCTGGCAGGGGAGAGGACAGGGGTCACCAGTGTTAGGGGAGAGGACAGGGGTCACCAGTGGCAGGGGAGAGGACAGGGGTCACCAGTGGCAGGGGAGAGGACAGGGGTCACCAGTGGCAGGGGAGAGGACAGGGGTCACCAGTGGCAGGGGAGAGGACAGAGGTCACCAGTGGCAGGGGAGAGGCATACTCAGTAAGCTACTACATCAGTGTCAGAAACTGCCTAAATGTTTAATATCTAGACTGTCTGAAGTGGGGGTACAGTATAAAATGTCAGAGAACAGAGGATGGGGGGTCAGCAGTTTGTAGGTCCGGGAACAGGGGCTATTCCTTTTGTAGGACCGTGCTAATCCTGATGTCCAGAGATGTAATTCACATCAACCATGGTAAGAAACTTTGCCTGCCAGTCAGTACAAGCCCCTCCCCCACCCCTAAATGACAGATTCCCAGCAGACATAAATATATAGCAGGGACTCCCAGGTGATGTCATAGAAAGAAATGTGGTGGATGACATCACCACGGATTGTGGATGGTATTAGCATAGTTCAGCTTCTAATGTAAGAAGTGTTTCATGCTGTTCTGTAATATAGACAGCCTGCTTATCATTGATGCCCAATAACTCCCTGTATGAATGAATAATCCCCCTCCTCCATTCATGTGGTGGAAAACATAATATGTAGAGGAAGATGAAAGAGGTGTTGTGGCTTCTACACCTCAGCTCTGAATATGACCTTAGATTTTACAATTGGCCGACTCAATTTCCTTTAAAGAATGCCATCAGAATTGTCTGCATGTCGGGGTGTTGGAGCAATAATGAAGGCATAATTAGGGGCCATGAGCGGTCGCAGTCATGTGATAATCAGCATTAAGGTGGCACTCCGTATGTAGAAGTGAGCCATTCATCTTGCACATGTTGCACCCTCCTAGTCAGGTCTAGGATGAGTATAGTTAGTAGTGATGGGCCGAACATCCCCTTGTTCAGTTCGCGGTCCAACATCCGAACCTACAGAATGTTCGACTGTGAACTTTGAACACGAACCAAACAAATGAGCAATATCTTCCTGCATCTGAGTATGTGGTAAGATCCTGCCAAGTTACTAGAATCCGGCGGGAGTTCTATGATGAAGTCACGCGGTATTTTAGTAGTGAGACATTCATTCACGTCTCAGCTGTCAGTGGGGTTCCCCACCAACAGTTGAATGTCAAAAGAACTGTTGGCATTGCCCAGCAATTACATTTTTTTTTAATGATGTGGGGTCCCCCTTACCATTCATACCAAGCCCTTCAGATCTGGTATGGATTTTTAGGGGAACCCCCATGCCAAAATTAAAAAAAAAAATGGTCCCTCCCAAAATCCATACCAGACCGTTATCCGAACATGCAGCCCGGCAGGTCAGGAAAGGGGGGGGGGGGGCAAGCAAGCACCTCCCCTCCTCTTGATCAATACCAGGCCACATACCCTCAACATTGGGGGTGCAATGGGGTGGGGGACTCCCCCCCAAAGTATCTTGCCCCCATGTTGATAGGGACAAGGACCTCTTTTCCACATCCGTGGCCTATGTTTGTGGGGGTCTGTGTGTGGGGAGCTTATCAGAATCTGAAAGCCCCTTTTAACAAGGGGGCCCCCAGATTCCAGCCCCCAGTATGTGAATGAAAATGTGGTAAATGATACTGCTACCAATTCACAAAAAAGTGTAGTGTAAAAAAGACAGGAGACAAACTTTGACAAGTCCTGTATTAAAAATAAAAATACAAAAAGTCCCCAGAAGTAGATCCAATGTCAATCACAATGCCCGCTGCCACCGCTACCCAAAAAAAGGAAAATAAAAAAACACTCCGCTCTCCACCCCGGCTTCTGCCGTCTGACAGCTATGCTCACTATGACATTTCTTATATACTGTCATGATGTCACAAGGGGGCAGGGGTTAACCCCGCCCCTTGTGATATCATCACATGCTGTTATTTGTCAAAGCATTGCACCTGACCTATGGTCAGGTGCATTTATTTGACCAATCACAATGCACTGTGAGGGCGCAGTGCATTGTGTGCCACTAGCCCGCCGAACACCCGTACTGTTTATGTGTTCAGCGAACACATGAATGGCCATGTTCAAGTTGAACTTATGTTCGACTTGAACATGCAGCCCATCTGTGGCGGAACCGTTCTGCCTGGGCTGCCTCATGCGGAGCGATGCGTCTCAGCCAATGGTCCACTTTTCCAGCAAGTCTTCCAGCACTCTGTCAAGGCAGGTATTAGAGCTCAAAACCAATCCTTCCCTGCTATCCCAAACCACGAGTCGGAACTTCGTGTAGGGTGAAATGAATGAATCTTTATTAAACACAGCTCAGTAAATACAGCTTCACCCCCACCAGACAGCCTGGCACTGGGTTTTCCCCACCCACAACAAAACCCTACAACCCAACAATACAGTATGAACTCTAGAGAAGTGAAAGGCTACAAGGTCACATTTCCCTAAACAAACAATGTAGAATGTCTGTCTATGTAACAGCTGCTAAATATATACAGCTTTACAAAGGGGAGAAAACTGAAACAGAAAGGGCAAAATGTGATCACGACGGTTCATCACACCATCCCTAACAGTTAGGTTTCTTCTCACCAGACAGACTGTCAGGTAAATTCAGTGTGGTATTCTGCCTAACAGAGTGCTATGATTGATTAGTCAGGTCTGCTCATACTGCTCTGGTGCTGTTGGAGTTTGTCTGGGTTTTGCCCACCTCCAGGAAGCTAGGAGAGCCTTCCAGAACATGGGAAGGGGCTAGGTAAATGAACAGCATGAATATGAATGCAGTCCTGGCCAATTTCAGGGGAAGGAGGACCCATTGCATGCCGGGATTGGTATTTCTAGTCTGAGATCACATGGGTTCAGTGTATTTCCTGGGAGCGGATCTCACCAGCCAGGCTGGAGGCAGGCTGCATTGCCTGGCACTTGCTGCCATGTGGCCTCAGGTGGGTCGACCTGCGGGCCTGAAGTTAGAGAGAGTGACCCCGGTTCTTCAGTAAGCTGAGGGGAGCTGTCTGCCAAAGCTCTGTCTGGTATCACTTGGACTATTGGAAGGAGGCAACCATTCTGTCCTTGGGCCTTGTGAGTACTGCCATTGAGGAATTTGGGGACTTGATACCTCCTCTGGTGTGGGTCTGGAAAAAGGGAACACTGGCTAGTGTTCTGAAGAGCTTTTCCGAGTGTTGCTACTGCAAAAGGGGCAATGTTACCTTTGGGTTGTCGCAGTCTGTCACAACTGGCTTATACCCCAGGAGCTCAGCCCTGTAACTACTACTACCAGAAGGGGCTTTGCTCAGTCCTAAACTACTTGCTGCTGTATGTTACAAGGAGGTCTACTATCTACTGTTAGTCAAGATTTTTAGAGTGTTCAACTAAGAAATCAGCTAGATGTCCTCAGTGTGAATAGTTCTAATTTGGAGTATTCTGCTACATTCCTCATCCCTATCCGCAGTTCTACAATAAAAACAAAACATCCCCTAGACCAGTGGTGGGCAACCTTTTTTTTTCAACTGAGCCAAATCTCGCCAAAACCATGATTGAAATTTATTTTGAGAGCCACATTTTTAAAACTGAAAATACATCCCCCATATAGTAATTCATCCCCCATAGTAATTCATCCCCCATAGTAATTCATCCCCCATATAGTAATTCATCCCCCATATAGTAATTCATCCCCCATATAGTAATTCATCCCCCATAGTATTTCATCCCCCATATAGTAATGCATCCCCCATAGTAATTCATCCCCCATAGTAATTCATCCCCCATAGTAATTCATCCCCCATAGTAATTCATCCCCCATATAGTAATTCATCCCCCATATAGTAATTCATCCCCCCCTATAGTAATTCATCCCCCATATAGTAATTCATTCCCCATATAGTAATTCATCCCCCATATAGTAATTCATCCCCCTATAGTAATTCATCCCCCATATAGTAATTCATCTCCAATATAGTAATTCATCCCCCCTATAGTAATTCATCCCCCCTATAGTAATTCATTCCCCGTATTGTGTCAATTCACTTACCTTTGCTCCGCGCGTTCCTCTCGCCGTGTTCCCGCGCCGTTCCGGTCTTCAGGGCGGACTGTGAGAGGAGAGGAGTTCGTCACGCTGCCCCGCCTACATCCTGACAGCCAATGTTTGCCACGCTCCGCGGGCCGGATAAAAAGGTCCGCCGGGCCGTAGTTTGCCCATTGCTGGGCTAGCTGCAGAGTCCTGACTTTTGGGGCGGCCGCCCGAGAGGAGGGAGGGGAGCGGGCGCCCGGCACACAGAGCCGCATGTGGCTCGCGAGCCGCGTAAAGAGCCTGTGTAAAGAGCCGCATGTGGCTCGCGAGCCGCGGCTTGCCGATCACTGCCCTAGACTGACTATTGAAGACAATGAGCAAAAATATGTGTGTGTATTTAGGAATACACTGTGTATGGCTGCGGGGTGAAATAAGGTGAAACTGGGACATCATACAAGCTGCTCCTTCAAGGGTAGTGCTACACACAGATACACATTTAAATTGAAGCTCCTTACTGTGAGACACTTCTTCCTGTGACGTTACACCCCCTATATTTTTGAATGCACCATTTTGAGGGGGACACCTCAGAGCCTGAATGCAGCATTTTGAAGGGGACACCTCGGAGCCTGTGTCTCACTCCACCAGCCTAGCTTTAATTGCCACCTCACTCCCAGTGACAATGTGGAGGTCCCACCATCCACCAAGCTTGGACCTCTGTGTGTGGACATGTTAACTCTTTACTTTATCTCTCCTATACCTCCACCTAGGTCCATATGTTCTTTGTGCTGCTCTAGGGGTACTGACTGATAGGAAAGGAGTTAGATCACCAACCCCCTTTGCTAACCAGAGGTAACTGTCACTCATGCCTGATACCACTCTCCCACTGGCTGGCTTCTATAACATCTCACCAGTCCTGGTTACTCATAGCAACTGCATCTTAAATATGGCTTCCCTCCAGCTCTTCAACATGGTTCACTCTTCCACAGTGGATATATAACTTTTCCTCTTCATCCCCTTGTGTGTTACAGGCCTTGTTTTTTAATATTCCATATACCTTCATGCACCCCTTTGGACAGACATCAGATCAGGCAGGAAACGGTTAACAACTTTATTGAAGACTTGCAGGAGTACAGTCCATAATGCACAGTCTCACAGAAAACACATTCCTAACCTAACTAATGCAGGGTACCCAGTGCATACCTTCCAAGGAGCGAAAGTCTGTTTAGCAGTCCATTACTAATAGGTTCCTAACTCCATGGGGAATCCCAACAGGGTCGCTCAGAAGGTGGCCACATGTTCTGGAGAGACCACATTGTGCAGAAGACCCTCCCCCATTTCTCGTGGGGGTACTCCAGATTCCAAGCAGGCCAAATGATGACAGTTCCCTCCCCTTGTATTTGTGGGCTCACATTAAAGGGCTGGACCATGTACACATTGGAAAAGGAGACAATCATCCCAGCTTCCTAGCTTTGGGCAGCCTGCAACTTGCTATACACGTAAATGTCAGTGCAATTAATACCGGGACCGCAAAGTGCAGACAGGGCTAAAACGTTCACAGATATTGTAACCTGTAATCACCCACTTTACAACTGTCTTTCCCTCATTATTGTTCTTCTACAGTTAAGAGATATGCTTATCTTTACTACTGTGAGTAAAACCTCCCTCCTCTGTACTCTGATCCCTTCATATAATATTACTTCCCCGGTGTCAGAGACCTTCACTGTCATTTCTCTTTCTGCTGTCAGCGATGGCGTTTGCTGATCTGAGAGTTGAGCTGGAATGTTCCATCTGTCTGAACATTTATACTGATCCGGTAAACCTGAAATGTGGACACAACTTCTGCCGGGTCTGTATTGCTCGTGTTCTGGATACACAGGAGGGGTCTGGAAGATATTCCTGTCCTAAATGCACAGAGAAGTTCCCGGATTGGCCTGCACTGCACAGGAACATAACTCTATGTAACATAATGGAGAAGTTGCTTTCTGCTCAGCCAGATCAAGAGGAGTCCGGGGTCTTCTGTACTTACTGTGTGGACTCTCCTATACCTGCTGTTAGATCCTGTCTACACTGTGAGGTTTCTCTGTGTGATAAACACCTGAGAGTCCACAAAAAGTCCCCAGAACACATCTTAACTGACCCCACCTTGTCCATGGAGAGCAGGAAATGCTCCGTCCATAAGAAGATCCTGGAGTATTACTGCACTGAGGATGAGACCTGTATCTGTGTGTCCTGCCGTTTGGCTGGAGAACATCGAGGACACCAGGTGGAGATGCTGGATGAGGCTTCTGAGAAGAAGAAGGAAACACTGAGGAATGTTCTGCAGAAACTTCTGACAAAGAGAGAGGAGATGGAGGAAAGAGTCCAGAGTCTGGAGGAACACAGGAGGAAATTAGAAGAAGAAGAGGCTGGTGACACCGAGAGATTCACTGCCCTGTTTATAGATCTCAGGAGACGTCTGGATGACCTGGAGAAGAGAGTTCTGCAGGAGATATCAGAGCGGACAGAGCGGGTCTCCATCTTCATCCGGGATCTGGAAATAAAGAAGGAGGAGCTGTCCAGGAAGATGCGTGACATTGAGGAGATGTGTAACATGACGGATCCACTGACTGTCCTACAGGAATCAGACACAGATGACTTGTGTGATACTGAGGATGGAGATAATGAGGACAGAAAGAGACATAAGGAACTCCTCCATGATGGAGGGGGGCTGGGTGTGGCTGGGATATCACACACATTACACACATTATCTGATATAATAACAGGGGTAAATGTATCCTTCTATATACAGGGAGCTGAGGACATATTACTGGATGGAAACACAGCTCATAATAAGCTACTTATATCAGATGACAGGAAAACTGTATCCTGGTCAGGTAGGAACCAGAATCGTCCAGTAACACCAGAGAGATTTCAGGATTGGTCTCAGGTGTTGAGCAGTCAGAGTTTCTCCTCAGGGAGATATTACTGGGAAGTGGATGTTGGGAGGTCAGTTAGATGGGGAGTCAGGATGTGTTACCCCAGTATAGCCAGGAGAGGACGGCAGTCAGGGATTGGAAATAATAAATCCTGGGATTTGTACAGGAATGGTAATCAGTATATGGTGATACATGACAGTAAAAGGATCTCCTTACACCCCAATCCCCCCAGTACCAGAGTCAGGATATATCTGGATTATGAGGCCGGGCGGATCTCCTTTTATGGTCTGTGTGACCCGATCCGACACCTCCACACCTTCACCACCACCTTCACTGAGCCCCTCCATGCCGGGGTATGGGTATGGAGAAGTTGTATAAAGATCTGTGGGGGGAATCGGGGAAAGTGAGAACTCCGCCCAGGGATTGGTGATGTCACAGGGAGGAGAGATGTGATTTAGTGGAATGTTCAGCCAATGGGATAAAGCAGTGGGCGGGGCCCCAGTTGGTGTCCTTCAGAGTTTTCTACTATAGGTAATAATAAGTGAGATTTCTCCCTCTGTCGCTGATCACTGTGATTGGGTAGAATATCGGTCCAACTATATGTTATTATTGGCCAGTGAGGAGGGATGTGATATCTATCTATTATCTATCTATCTATCTATCTATCTATCTGTCTATCTCTCCATCCATGCCATGACAATCTGACATATTACTTTCTCTGTAATTATGACATAGAAAATGATCAGATATGACTTCAGCAATCTCCCTCTTCATGCCCCTCCCCCTCCTCTCTGCCCCTCCCCCACATGCAGTCACTCTGTGCAGGGTGCTGGGCGGTCACTGTGATTGGACGGGATGGGGTCTCCTCTCCCCTTGTTCCTCCCTCCTATTCCATACAATCTATACTAAGAAATGATCAAACTTGCAGCCATGACCTTTTTCTTAGTTGTGGATGGGGTGGGGGAGGGGTTAGAGCCCCAGTCAGATTTTTATATATATTGGTCCTTTTGAAGATTTCCTGTCTGGTTAAATGTTGTCAGCAGGACGGGAAGTGTCTCCTGACAATGGGAATCTATCATTATTATTAATACATTTACAATGAGTTTGTTCTATGGATGATTTTATTGTGTGAAGAAATACAAACAAATAATCGATCTACAAATAGAGAGAAAGAGATGAAACTCGATGGAAAAATCTCCGAGGAAAAAGATGAAGAAATAATCATGAGATTTACTAGTGACAGAAAACATGGGATTTATCCCCAATATAATGATCTGACTATAATAATGTCTGATGAATAGAACCAGAAGGTGTCCCCAATATCATGTGTCCCTATAGAATGGATCCCCAATAGAATCCTACTGGATCCCTTTTATAATGGATCCTAATATAATGTGTCCCCATAGAATAGATCCCCAATAGAATCCTACTGGATCCCTTTTATAATGGATCCTAATATAATGTGTCCCCATAGAATGGGTCCCCAATAGAATTCTTTTCAATTCTTTTTTATTGTGTTTTTCAAATACAACAACATAAAGAGAGGCAAATTGGAAAACAAATATAAACTTATATAAGTACCATGTCTCAAACGCATTCTTATCTGCAAAATCAGTCATACACAGGCCTAATTGGCCAACCGATTTATAATAAACAAGATATACAGTATTAGCAGGTTTGATTATCAACAGTAACGAATAATGAGATTATATGTAAAGCACATAGAAACTGCATAGTACATTAAATTCCATCACTCTCATCCCCGAAGGACAGGCAACAAAGAGCACAACCTCCAGGGTTTGAAATCAAGAGGGGAGGAGATCAAAAACAAAAAGGGAGAGAGGGGATCGAGAAAGGCAAGGGAAACATGAAGGGTGAGGGAGAAACAGAGAACCAAGTCAACCACACAAAAACCAAAGCTAATAATATCATCATCAGTTGCATATATTCATATTGTGATTCGTAAACATCTTTTTCCAACTAGCCCATTTCCAATCAAATTTCTCCATATGCTGGGTATTAAGGGCCACAGCCCTCTCACAGACATAATGTAACTGCACTCTTTGAATTATTTTGGATATAGAGGGAATCTTTGTTGATTTCCATACAGCCGGAATGGCCATTCTGGATGCAATAAGTATATGACCAATTATTGTTCTAAATTGGGCGGGAAATAGGTTTAGGGTGATATAAAGTAAGGCCAGGTGTGGTGCCGGATTGGTTATTATGCCAGAAATCTAAGAGAAAAAACTGCTTGCCAAAAGTTGAGTAGACATGGGCATTCCCACAAAACGGGAAGCAAGTTACCTTCCCTACCACAATTCCTCCAGCACAATGACGACACATCTGGGTACATTTTAGCTAATTTGTATGGGGTAAGGTAGCCACTATACAATATTTTAAAAGAACAATCCCAATGATTGGTACATTTTGTAATACTTAAATTATTGCACAGGGCAGCATCCCAATTATCTCGAGTGAAAGATCTTTGGAGGCCCTTCTCCCATATACTCACACAGCCTAGAATAGAAACATCATTCTCATAGTGTAAAAATTTATAGAACCATGAGATATCTTTTTTATTTTGATAGGGTTAGTTAACGCCTGCCATAGTTTTGAATCTATCTCAAGCCATGTCTTCGGATGTATACCGTGAAAACCTCTAATTTGTAGAAATGGGTGTAGACCTTTGCTTGGTGTGGTGTCAGCTATCTCAGCATAAGTGCTATACCCTAGTTCCCTTAAGGCAGTGGTTCTTAACCTTGTTGGAGGTACTGAACCCCACCAGTTTCATATGCGCATTCACCGAACCCTTCTTAATTGGAAAAATAAAATATGATTTTTCAAATTCAAAACATAGGTATATATTTAGGTATATATTTATAAATAGGTGCACAAAATGAACAAAACCGTTAAGAACAAAACCATTAAAACATGATTTTCACACAAAAACAAAAACATAATAATGAATATTTACTGCACGAATCATGAGTCGGGTGTGGGTCTTCACCTCCGCCGAACCCGCGAGACTGACTCACCAAACCCCTGGGGTTCGATCGAACCCAGGTTAAGAACCACTGCCTTAAGGGGTAGGTATTGAGGTTAGGAATAAAGAGTTTGTATGCAGTTAGTAGAATGTCCATATGAAGTTTTGGAGAGGAGGAGTTCAACTTGTGGAGACCTATTATCTAGGCCTCAAGTGTGGAATGAATGGATGGGAGGAGTGTAGGTATAAGTTTGGATATGATGGACTTAGCCAGCAATAGTGCACGAAGATCTCTATTGGGAGCCACACTCTGCTCTATTTGTACCCATAGCTTATCAGATGGGGTTAACCAAGCGGATAGTTGGTCAAGGATAGTTGCATAGTAATACGTAGAAAGCATCGGGAGGCCGATCCCTCCTTTAGACCCATGTTTAGTAAAGGACAGGAATGGGATCCGTGTTTTTTTCCTTTACAGATGTATCTTTTAAGAGCCACCTCCAACTTACGGAAATAGGCAGAAGGTATAAGAATTGGAAAAAAAAAAAAAGAATTGGAATTGTTCGAAAATAGTATAATATTTTAGGAAAGATCAACATCTTAAAAGCGACTATTCTGCCTATCCATGATGATTCAAATTTTTCACTAAATCCACTAAAATAGATTGATACAATTTTTCATAGTTATCTTTAAATGTGTTGGAGGACGGGGCTGATATACTGTACATATACCTAGATAGTCCAATTTCTTAAGAGTCCAATTATAGGGAAATTTATCTTTAAGGTATTTCAAAGGTCCCCTTGAAACAGATATTGGGAGGGCACAAGATTTGGGGACATTAAGTTTATAATAAGAGACCGCACTGAAGGACTCTAAGGAAGCAGAGATTTCTGTAAGGGAATTCACCAGGTCAGTAACTGTAAGAATGTCATCATCTGCAAATAATCCAGTTTTATAGGAGGTATTCGTTACTGGAATACCTGAGATTTGCGAGTTATTTCTAATTTTGGATGCTAACGGCTCCATCACCAATGAGAAAATGATAGGAGATAGGGGACATCCCTGTCTTGTTCCATTAGTAATGCTGAAGGGTTCAGATAGTGCATTGGATGTAAATACTTAATTTTATAAAGACATTGATACCGAATTTAGATAGGGTAGCATCTAAGTATTGCCAATGTACTCTATCAAAGGCTTTTTCAGCATCCAATGCCAAAACCACATCCTGAGATCCTCGAGATTCAGTCAAGTGCATCAGATTAAGAATTCTGTGAGTTCCATCTGATGCTTGTCGTCCTTTAACGAAGCCCACTTGGTCCGCTTTAATTAGCAGAGGGGTAATTGTTAAAAGACAAATTGCTATAATTTTAGCGTAAATTTTAAGGTCTGTGTTTAGTAGGGAAATAGGCCTAAAGTTTTGAGGGCAGTCTGGAGTTTTCCCCCGGTTTTGGCAAAGTGACAATAATGGCTTTTAACATCTCAGGTGGGAATGTGGACGTAGACACCGCTTTATCAAAGATCCTTTTAAGGTGGGGTACTAATATGGATTGGAATTACTTATGATACTCAGAAGTAAAACCATCAGCCCCTGGGGACTTCCCCTTTGATAAAGCTTTATTAGCTGCGCTTTTTTCACTTTCTAGAATAGGTTGGTTAAGCCCCTCTAAATTGTGGAGATCTAAAGTAGGCAGTGAAAGGTTTTCAAAAAATTGATTTATGAGCTCTGGTGTAGGTTGTTTAGTATGCGGGTCATCTTTAAGGTTATACAACTGAGAATAGTAGGGGTGGAAAGCCGCTGCTATGCTACTAGGATGGTAAATGATACTGTTTGATATTGGGTCTAAAATAGAAGCCAATTTAGATTTGGATTGTCTAACACCCAAGTAACTTGCCAGCAATTTTCCCGCCTTGTTCCCTTGAGTATAAAAGGTAGCTTTAGCTTTTTTCAAATTTTGGCCATGTCGCCATGACAAGAGGGTCCTGAGCTCAAGTCTGGTTTCTTGAAGTTCTCGCAAGACAGTAGGGGATAAAGATTGCTTATGCTTATGTTCTAGCCTAGCTATCTTGTCGATCGTGTCAGAAAAGATTTGATTCCTATCACGCTTTGCTCTGGAAGCCAACTTTAGAAGTAAACCTCTACAATACACCTTATGAGGACACCACATACTAAACACATTAACAGAAGTAGAATTGATATCAAAGCTTCAGTGAGAGAAGATTGAAAAGTAGAATTGCAGAACATAGAGACATCATTACGCCATAAAAATACAGGGGAGAACTTTAAAGTCTCTTCAATACTCAGTGATATAGGTGCATGATCCGATCATGTCATAGGATGGATTTCGGCTTTGATAATATTTTGCAGTAAGCGAATATCAGTAAGAAAAAAGTCAATTCTTGAATAAGATTTCTGAGGGGCCGAATAATATGTAAAGTCTTTTTCAGAGGCATGTAGACATCTCCATGGATTGTAAAGATTAGCTTCAGCTAATACATGAGCTAGAGAGTGTCTCAAACTGCTGGAGGGATTAGAAATATCAAGAGATTTATTGATAATAGCATTACAACAGAAGGCCCTTCTGAATCTTTGCTACTTTTTTCCTGAGAGAATTTAGAAAGTGAACTTGGTGAACATTTGGGGCGTAGAGATTCACAATGGTATATGCAATGTTATTGATCAAATTCAAAACCTAACGCTGACGTACAAAGCTGTCCACCATACTGCCCCGAACTACATCACTGACCTAATATCCAAGTACCACCCAGCAGGCACACTCCACTCCTCACAAGACCTCCTTCTATCTAGTTCCCTGGTCTCCTCCTCCCATGCCCGCCTCCAGGACTTCTCCAGGGTGTCACCCATCCTCTGGAACTCCCTGCCCCAACCCATCAGATTATCACCTACTCTCCTCTCCTTTAGGCGCACCCTGAAAACCCATCTCTTCAGGGAAGCCTACCCCACCCCCTGCTAACTTGCCGACCTCCTCCACTCTTCCTACCACTCCATCCCTCACAGCTATCTCCTCCTGTGCCACCATCCCCTCCCTCCTAGATTGTAAGCTCGAAAGAGCAGGGCCCTCGATCCCCTCATGTATCACATTGTATTGGTATTGTTCTGTCACATGTTCTGTCCCCCTTTGTAATGTACAGCGCTGAGTGAACTATTGGCGCTTTATAAATACTGTATAATAATAATAATAATTATTCATTTTGCAAACAATAATAAAAAATCTGCCTTTGCTGTCTGCCACTTGAGAGAGCAATGAGAAAGCCACCGAGTTACGGACCACTATAAGAACTCCACACTTCTTGGTAGGACCATTAGCTGTAAACACATGTGTGAATAGGTGGTGTGAGCGATGTGGAGCTTTGAGGGAGGAAAAGTGTGTTTCCTGGACACAGAGCACATCCCCATGAAGCCTGTGGACTTCTTTCCACATTAGTTGACGTTTAAATGGACTATTAAGAGGGGCGCATGCGCGGCCGGCTACGGGATGGATGCGCTTTGAGCACAGCTCCGTCCACCCGCCAGCTATAAAGCGGCACTCACCGCCCCCGGGGGAAACAAATCACCCCACAGTGTCACCTACCTCTGCCCGCATCCCGATCACCATGCCCCGCAGGAGGAGAGCCCCAGATCACCCCGGATCACCCCGGGAAGTTGACATAATTCTTCCCTGCTATTGTGCAGGGAATCCAAGATGGCGGCCGCAGCAGAGACACACAGGGAGACAGCAGCCACGAGGAGGACTACAGGGCCCAGCACAGGGATCCGAGGCTGCAAGAATCGCTTTACCCAGGGGACCCTGGTGAGTTATCACCCCCTTTGTCCCCCACAACTAGCAGCCCTGCCAAATCCAGGCCACGTCTGGACCAGGACCCTAACATCTCCTACCAAGCCCTGAATCTCCCGCCTCCACCCCCTACTTTAAACCTACCAGATATAGACGCATTCCCAGCGGCGGATCAGCCGCTAACGGAGGTGTCCATGAAATACATGCTGACGTCACTCCGTCAATCTCTGCAAAACTACATTTTTGCGTCTTTAAACCAAATAACTAGCGTGGTACAGCACCAAGAACGCAGAATTTGCCACATTGAAAGCAGCTTGGGCGACATAATAACAGCGCATAACGATTTGATTGACGCTCATACAGATCACTCATCTGATATCGAGCAAATCAACTTATAATTAGCAGACTTAGAAGATTGCTCGCGCCGCAACAACATTAAATTCAGAGGGATCCCTGAATCAGTGCCGAGCGAAAATCTGCTACCCTACATACAGCAATACTTCAAACTAATCCTCCCAACACTTTCAGATCTAGAGCTCGCGATTGATCGAGCCCACCGACTGCCCAAACCGGCGTTTCTGCCGGCATCTATTCCAAGAGATGTACTGATCCGGGTACATTTTTACCACGTTAAAGAAAAAATTATGATTGCGGTTAGAAATCCGCCACCTCTCCCGCCATCACATGCAAATCTCCGCCTCTATGCGGACTTATCCAAAGCCACGCTCCTTAATAGGAAAAAAATGATTTCCATCACTAAGGCCCTAAGGAATCACGGCATAGCCTACCAATGGGGCTTCTCAACTAAATTAATAGTGCGACGACAAGGCAGAATATTCACCATCAGGAACCTGGAAGCAGGCTTAGACCTGCTCAAGACATGGAACCTCCTCCCTGCAGATACACAGGACACCACCTCTAACTCTGCCCAGCGCATGGAGGCATCGTAAGCAGTTACATGGAGCATTCCAGGTGCTGACATCTTTCCTCCCCCCCCCCCCCCCGGGGGTCATTTTTCATTGTTTAAACTTCTGGCAATCGGCCTACATTTGATGAAGTTCGCTCTCCAAGTCCATGTTTGGCAGGACCCTGCCAGCGGTCAAAGCCTGTCTATACCCCCCAGTTCTAAAGTAGCGATGTTGGCTACTTGGCCTATTTTCATTTCTTGCAAAACTATTTTTATTATCCCTTGTGTCTCCTCTCACCTTTTCCTATGGCACCACCAGCCACTCCGCCTTACTCCTGATCGTGTAATCCTTGAGGCTACCAGGGCCACTACCTCTAAACCTTCAATCGAGCCTTACTGGTACCACAACTATGCTATCACTTTCCTTCCCCAGGAGATTACCGAGTCTCGACCCTCTCAAACAACAACCCGACGGTATATTTTCAATGAAGAAATTTATATAAATGATTAATATAACATCTCTTAACGTTAGAGTCCTAAACTCTCCTTTCAAGAGATCGCTGCTCCTTAAAGAAACACGGAAATCCCAAGCCGACATTCTCTTTATACAGGAGACCCATTTCGCCACGGAAAAAACGCCTAAACTACACCTGCACCATTTCTCACAAATATTTATGGCAACCAATCCCAAAAAGAAAAACAGAGTTATTATAGCCATTAACGACTCTCTCCCTTTCCTCCTCATCTCGAAAATAGCCGACCCACATGGACGCTTTCATATCCTCATTTGCCAGATAAATGACATAACCCACACATTGGTGAATGTATACGGCACAAACAACAACCAAATGCAATTTTATCGAACGCTCTACAAGACCATTTCTGACCATAAACAAGGCAGACTTATAATTGAATTCAACAAGGCAGACTCATAATTGAATTCAGGGAAGCCTACCCCACCCTCACCTAACGGCCATTCTCCCTCATTCCTCCCACCACTTCATCCCCCTCAGCCACTTCATTCCCCTCAGCCACATCCTATTGTTCCACTACCCCCTCCCTCCTAGATTGTAACCTTGAAAGAGTAGGGCCCTCTTACCCCTCGTACGCTGTCTGTTTTTGTTGTACTGTGCCATGTATTGTCCCCCTATTGTACAGCGCTGAGCAAACCCTTTGGCGCTATATAAACTTGATGTAATAATAATAATAATAATAATAATAATTGGCGGAGACCTCAATGTTATGAGCAACCCACTCGTGGACTCATCCTCCAAGAAGCAACCCACTAAATATACCTTTAATCAATTTCTACATAATCACGACTTGTATGATATATGGAGATGCCAACATGGTTCCGAGAGAGACTATACCTACTACTCCCCAGCACATCTTTCATACTCCAGAATAGATATGTTTATCATTGACAAATGGACACTACAACAAGTGACTTCCTCTAACATTGAAACCATTTCCTGGTCAGACCACGCACCAACCAGTATATCCTTGGACGATGATCGACGCTCGGCGCTCCCACCGATTTGGAGACTTAACTCTTCACTCCTGAAATTTCCGGACAATCAGAATCATATCTTAGAAGCCCACAACTTGTTTTTTGCTACCAACACCACTCCGGATATCTCAATTACTACACTTTGGCAAACATACAAGGCCTACATGAGAGGTATCCTCATACAATTAAACTCCCGTATAAATAGACAGCGTTCCCAACAAATTGACCAACTTCTAACCTCCATTAACCTAAATGAGGAAATTAACAAAAAAAACCCTAACCCCTCCATATCCACAACTCTAAACCAAGATAGAAACAAATTACGCACCCTTTTACTCCACTCTTATGACACCAAAAAACAAAGACCAAATTCTATGCACTCGGAAATAAAGCAAGCTCTCTTCTTGCTAAGACCATCAAACAAAAACGACTTAAGACCAAAATATCTACGATCCAACACCCAACCACACGCTCTCCTCTTACAAATCCACAAGATATTGCCAACGCTTTTGCAACATATTATCAGAAGCTATATAACATAAAAGATGATTCTAATACAACCCAACCAATGATTCCCTCCATTGAACGCTTCCTATGTAACACCAACCTCGCCCACATCACCCCCTCTCAACTCGAATCTCTCTCAGTGCCAATCTCACCCATAGAAATTGAAAAAGTCATAAGCACCCTACCCTTAAACAAATCGCCAGGGAACGAATTCTACAAAACATTTGCACCTAACCTTAAGTCACACCTATCTGCCCTTTATAATCACGTTGCGTCTAACGGGGAATTCCCCCCTGACATGCTACAGTCGATAATCACAACTATCCTGAAACCGGGCAAAGACCCCCAATTGGCCCAAAATTACAGACCGATCTCGCTGCTTAACACAGACATAAAAATATACGCCAAAGTAATTGCCAAAAGACTACTCCCATACCTACCTACATTAATTCACCCAGACCAAGTGGGTTTTATACCTGGTAGACAGGCTCCTGATGCTACCAGGCAAATTATATCGCTACTGCATCACCTTGAATCTGACAAACGACCCTCCCTCTTTCTATCATTGGACGCGGAAAAGGCATTCGACCGAATTCACTGGAAATTTATGACACTTACACTACAAAAATTTGGCATAACTGATTGGATGCTGTCGGCGATCCTCGCCCTTTACTCCAAACCCTCTGCTAGAGTACTAACTAACGGCACGCTCTCACAACCCTTTTATATATCCAATGGAACCAGACAGGGTTGCCCCCTGTCCCCTATAATTTTTACCCTACTTATAGAACCACTAGCGACTAACCTTAGAAATGACCCAAAGTTCACAGGAATTAAATTTCTTACAACCGAACACAAAATCAGTCTCTTTGCAGACGATATTATCCTGATGATTACAAATCCATATAAATCACTCCAGACGATACGCATGCATATCCATGATTACTCAGCAGTCTCATACTACAAACTTAATGAATCCAAATCATCAATATTAAATCTGTACACGCCCTCTATAACCCAAAACTTGCTTTCTAAAGAGTTCCCTTTTACTTGGGAAAAGAACAGCATCCCATATTTAGGGATTAAACTCACCGCTACTACTAACCAACTTTACACGGCTAATTACAGACCGTTACTTGAAACTATCCCACAGGACCTCAAGAGCTTTCGCGCTACTACTCTATCGACATTAGGTAGAATAGCTACTTTAGAAATGTGCATACTCCCTAAGATACTCTACATTTTTCGTACACTTCCTATCCCAGCCCCCTACTCTTTCTTTGCTAAACTCCAGGCAATACTGAACAAATTCCTATGGAACTCAAAAAAACCCAGATGCACCACAAATCTCTTAATACGTCCACCCTCCAGAGGTGGAGCAGGTCTTCCACATATGAAGTCCTACTACCAAGCCGTTCTATTAGACCAACTCTTCTTCTGGTGGCACCCCTCCTCTGAAAAAATTTGGACCATCATGGAAACATCTGTGTACCTTCGACATACTATAACAGACATACTATTTTTACCCCGAGCAGCTCAGGCTCAAACGCTACATAAGCACCCATGCGTACAAGCCTCTTTAACAGCCTGGCACGATTTTGTTGCTTATAACCAACTAAGGAACAATAATGTGCAAACCCCTACTCCACTCTCATCCTTACATTTTATCATCCCCCACCTAAACCTAACAATGTGGACGGCCCTTAGCATACTCCACATTCAAGACATTTATACTTCAGGCACAGTAGACTCCTTCTATACTACCCAAAGCAAATTTCACCTTCCTGACAATGAATAATTCACCTATATGCGCATAGCCCATTCACTTCACAAAGCAAATATTTTGCACGCAACAGGAATCCCTGCAACTGCACACCACTTCTTCCATAGATCGATCTATCCAAAAAAAGGAATCTCAACCTTCTACACACTTATAACCGAAACGCAATTTGCAACATGTACCTCCTCCTTAACCAATTAGGAGAAAAATCTTCTCCAATCAATAACCCCACACATATGGGAAAAAACATTCACCATCACCTACAAAGCTTCGAAATGTTCCTCCCACTGAGAAACATTTTTGAAAATCCTACACGAATGGTATTTAACCCCACTAAATTATCCTTATTCTATCCACAACACTCGCGAGCCTGCTGGAGGCATTGCGGAGAATCTGGTTCACTTCTCCATATACTTTGGAACTGTAAGTCAATCAAGTCCTATTGGAACAAAGTTTTTCAAATAATTTCTTCAATTACACGTTAGTACGTTAGTAAACCCAAACCCCGCCTTAGCTCTCCTATATATTGGCATAGATAATTTCCCTATAAACTCACGCACCATCATTGTACACATGTTAGCAGCTGCAAAAACTAATATTACCAAATTATGGCGCTCTACCACCACCCCTCCTCTGTCCCGCTTCTTATCCGACCTCAATCTCCAATGCGAGATGGAAAGACGAATAGCCCTCCACAACTCCTCTTATCACAAATTTAAAGCCCAATGGTCTCGATGGCTAAAAAACCCAAACTGCTCTGTAAATTGATTACTAATACTACTCATTGTAATATACGTTACCCCTACTGCACTGGTGCCCTCTTTTTTCCCCCTCCTCCCCATCTCCTATCTCCCTCCCCCAGTTATAATCTATCGACCTCTAGAAAGGTTTACGAGACAATGAGCATACCTCTCATGTATACAATTGGAATCTAAAGTTTCCCCGGCCAAATGGTGGGGATCCTCCACTCTTATTTCTCTTTTCGTGTGTTATGTTCCTCAAATGTGAACCCTTCCAGTTCCATGTTAACATGTTTCCTTTTTGTATGTTGAAAATTTTTCAATAAACATTATTTGAATATAAATGATACCAATGAAATTATACTACATTAATTATATAAAATAAATGAAATATGAATTAAATAAACCATTAAAACGAGATATAATTGACCAATAAAAGAATGTCATCATAATTCTCTGCCTGTCAGGGTGTTGGCAGAATCATGAAATAAAATATAATAAAGAAGAATATTTTGGGGGTAAAAGGTCTGCCGTGTATGTGAGCCGCGTACCGTGTGAGTAGACTCAGATCCTGTATAACCACAAATCCCTTTTCAGGTCACATCCACCTCTCACCTGAGTGCACTTAGTGTGCCGTGTTTCTTTTCTACGCTCATCTTTCTCTCTCTCTTCCAGTGTTGGGAGTGTAACCCATTGAAATGTTATTACTTGTTATACATATAATGGGAATGAGATGGTGGTGGATTGCTCTTCAGGGTTACTCACATTGATAGAACAGCCCTCTGGAACTTGTATTTCTGAGCAACAGGACTTGGCTGATAAGCAGAGTGTCGGGGACTACATCTCCCAGGAGAGGCAGCGTGTGGGCGAGGCATATAAATATCAAATCCCAGGAGATGGACCAGGAGTGTGCGGAGGGAGATGGAAGGAGAAGGAGGTGTGCTGATGGCTGAGAAGCTGAGTTAGCCCGCAGAGCCAGGATTCAGGGGGAGAGAATGAGGAGAAAGAACTTGCTGTCCAGCCGGCACTCAACGCTACCAAGCAAGCTACTCAGACAGCAAGAGACCAAGTGGTACTTTTTAGGATTACCGGGGGCAAGGAGTACTATCAACAGTGCCCCTAGTACCAGGTTCACCCATACTGATTTTAGAAACAAATCACTTTTTAACCCTCAAATATCGAACAATAGCCAAATAGATGTTTTTAAAAAAATGGTTAATCTTGACCTAGAACGACTAACTATCCCTAAAATTAATAAGAATATAGGTATGGAAATAGGTATAAAAAAGCTTAGTAAGAGAGATGATATAGTAATCAGACCAGCGGACAAAGGGGGAGGTATCGTAGTCTTGTCCAAAGAATACTATTCAGGCGAATTAGCCAAACAATTAAGCGATATCCATACTTATGAAGTCCTAAAAAAAGACCCCACGGTACAATACAAAAAAGAACTGGAGAGATTGGTTAAAAAAGGTGTAGAGAAAAATATTCTGAATAAAAAAGAGGCAAGGTTTCTCACGCCAGATACATGCAGAATACCAGTCATATATACAGTTCCAAAAATCCATAAAGATGCTGTAAATCCACCTGGAAGGCCCATAGTAAATGGCATACAGTCAGTTCTAGCAAGAATGGGACAATATATAGATGAATTCCTGCAACCGGTGGTTAAACGTACTCAGTCTTTCTTGAGAGACACGAAACAGCTTATCCAAACATTAGAAGAAGTAAGAGGAGGATGTGAGTTGTATATGGCGAGTGCAGATGTCTCCTCACTGTATACGATCATTGGACATGATGATGCAATGGAAGCAGTGAGTTGGGGCCTTAGGACATATAGCAATCTACCCTGGACACAAAGCAAATATATATTAGAGTGTCTGGAGTTTTGTTTACATCACAACTATTTCTGGCATGATAAAAATTATTTCAAACAAATAAGAGGTGTTGCGATGGGGGCCAGGTTTGCGCCAAGTGTAGCAAACCTATTTATGGCACATTGGGAAAGTAAAATGGTATATCAAGAGTATCCCAAAGAGCTAAATATATATAAAAGATACATCGACGATGTGATTATCGTGTGGGAAGGAGAATTAACCACCTTACAAGTTTTTTTAACGAATCTTAATACAAACGATAAAAATATTAAATTTACATGGGAGTGGAGCAAGGAAGAGTTAAATTTTCTAGATCTCAATATTAAGATTTTAAATGGTAAATTGGAAACCAAAACGCATTTTAAAATGGTCGATCGCAATGGATATATCCCTATGGGGAGCTGTCATTACCCATCCTGGCTGTATAATATCCCTAAGGGGCAGTTTGTGAGACTGAGACGGAACTGCTCCTCTAAGAATGATTATTTGAAACAAGCAAAAATGCTGGGGTCAAGATTTATACAAAAAGGGTACCCTAAAGATAGGATATTATCAGAAATAGACCAAGTGGGTAATATTAATAGAGAGCAGTTTTTAAGGGATAATAGTAAAGATGAAAAGGCAGATTTCCAAATTGCGGTTGTATTGGATTTTAATACACATTTTAAAAAGGTAGAGAATATTTATAGGAAACATTGGGGTATTTTGAAGTTGGACCCTGTACTAGGGGGGTCATTACCGGAAACTCCGAGATTTATTTATAGAAAAGCTCCCACAATAAGATCAAAGGTGGTTAAGAATGTTTTAGATCCCCCAATAAAGAATCATATTACTTTCCTGAACGAAAATGGTTTCTTTCCGTGTAAGAATTGTTTCGCTTGTGTAGCTACGGAACGATTAAACAGAAGACGCAAGGATTTTATTGCCACCTCTACTGGTCAGAAATATGACATTAAAGATTTTATTACATGTAGGTCCGAGGGGGTAGTGTACTGTATAGAGTGTGAATGTGGACTCCAGTACATAGGCCGAACTAAAAGGCCATTATGGAAGAGACTGAGGGAACATGTCCAAAATATTAGAAAAGGGTTCCCAAAACACAATGTCTCTAGACATTTTGCCATGTACCACAATAAAGACCCCAGAAAAATGAAATTCTGGGGTGTGGAAAAGTTTAAGAAACACTGGAGGGGTAGCAACAAAGTGATATCTCTGAGTCAGACTGAGTCTAGGTGGATCTACTATATGCGGACGCAGGTCCCTAAGGGGTTAAATGTTGAGTTCGATTTGAACTGTTTTATTAGTGATTTTTAGATGAGTTCGAATTGAACCGTTTTATCAGTGATTTTTAATGATTTATTTAATGAAGATTTATGGCTATGGAGAATAAATAAATGATTTATGCACAGATATTTAAGTATATTTTGTTAATGTGTGGGTGAATTGCAGGTAATGGAACAAATAGGGATTCCATTGATGTGGTATTCCATTTATAAATAATATATATAAATAATGAATAAACAAGTTTTAAAATGATTTTAGAATGATTATAAATTTATTTTAAAATAATCCTAAATCTATTTTCTTTGCTATTTAGTTCACATCAAAGGTATTTATATAAATATATAGATTTTAGTAATAAAGAATGGTACATTTTAGTATTGATATTATTCGTTATTGTATAAAATATATATGAGTATCTAATTGGGGTTTATAGTTATCCTGGGATGTAGTATAGGTCCATTATGTAATGATTTTAAGATCCTCATAATAAATGTTGTAATTTTAATTGTATTCAATAAAATAAACCGTAAAAATTAGGGTCTGGTGGACAATCTTAGGGATGGATGGAATGCATGGCGTTCATATCTATCCCTAGGGTTAGAAGAGGTGTCCTCACTCTTGGAGTGGAGATGCGCTCCAAGAAAATGGCCGCTCCGTGTAAATGAAGAAGGGGGTGGACCGATAATTAGCTATTAGAGGAGGTCCGCTACTTAAGGGAGGTTAGACGTGCTTAGGGCAAAGCCCAGAGGAAGTCACGAGTAATAGTGACGTAACGCGTAGGCACGCTAGTACGCCAAACTTCCGGTACGCGGTGACGCACTTCCGGTGCCAACCGCCATCTTGGTATACCCAGGAAGTCCTTCTAATTACATGCAGTACACCCACATGTCGAGTCAAGAGGAATGAAAACCATGTGAGTGGCTATATGTTTGTTTAAACATTGTCATTAAAGTGTCGTTTGGCCCTTAAAATACTGCACTTAGAGGATCTCTTTCTTTCTTGCTCACTGGATGGTGAGTAATTATCCTATAGAAGCTTCTGAGTGGGGGTAATGGAAATACCCTCAAAGTGATCCAGGACGGCAGGAGAAGTGCTGATTTCCAGGAGATAAGGATCCAGAGAGATCCTGAATGCTGTGTGGCCCTTAGGGGTCGATGTAAGGAGGTGAGGAGGCAATTTAGCCGTAGGAGGGGAAGAATTGCACTGCTGTGGAACAAGGACACATTTGCTTTGCACTATTTTTAGCATTTTTTTGCACCTTTTTCACTTTTGCATGTGTTTGCCACTATTTTGTATGGACAATTTTTTTGGCTTGATTTTTTGAGAATAAATTTGATTGGATGTGGTTTTATCACCACACTTGGAGCACTTTATTAATTATTTAAAATCATCTTTCAGTTAGGATTTTTCTATGTTATTTATGCATCTGATATTTAGGCGCTTTTACACGTTATTTATATATATGCGTCTTTTTATATGTTTATATGATTATGTGGACACCTTAGATCATTAAGTGGCACTAGTTATTTAGGTTATTTCACTATATTTGTGTCACCATTGCATGTGGGCACAGTTATTTGTGTATATAGTTTTTTTTGAGCGCTGCACTATTTATGTATTTTTGGTATTCTTACTGTTTGGGTAACAGATTAAGTGTTGGCAGCTTACAGTAGGGCTATTTCCCTTTTGCGCAGGAGGATCTTTGTTTATATTCCAAAGAGACCAAGTGGGACACCAAATTTGAACCAGAGGGTCCATGGACTGTCCCCATCCACTGGAGAAGGCGGATTGTGGCAATTGGCCAACCACATTGATCTGGTGAGAGAGACCCATGCATCCACGAGCGGAGTGAACATTGACATCCACTACCCCAGTTACCTGCTTGCACATAGATGTGAACATTGTACACAGTTCCCCCAGTTTGCAGCCGAGCTATACCAGCACCGCTGATGGAACATATCTGCAGTACAGTTATCAATCAAGATGACCGCAGGATATACAGTTATAGACCAAGATATAGCAGTGCCTACTAAAGCATTAGGTCTATCTCCCTTTTTGCATGCCAGGATCCCTTTCACTATTCATCTTTTGCCCTCTGACATTCGGAGGGAGTTGCCTTCATCCATAGACATTTATGCCAGCTGCTGCTATCTTCTACTTCCAGCTCACTTCATAAATTGAGTTCTTAAAGGAAACTTGGCTCTAATTCTTCACCATCAATCAGGAAAGTGCTAAAACGTCTCCTTTTCCTTCAACATTTTTGGAGTGACTACCCTAAGGAACTATTAGCCACACTTTGACTCAATTTCTTACAAATTGGGCCCCAACAGGCTCTGAAGGGGACATTATCAATTATAACTGAGAATTCTCTTATTTCACATTCAATCCTTGCTAATTAGTTCTGAGGACCCCCACTGAGCGTATCTGTTCATTTGATAGTCATTCCTGCTCACTGGGGATTGAACAGTCCCCTCAGACTGGAGGCAGTGGATCATTTCATAAAGAAGGCCTGTGAACAGTTCCTGTTGTTTTGCTGTGAATATCATTACTTTTGCTCACCATTGCTAAGAGTGATCACACTTACTGCCAATACCAGTGTTATTTTGTTATTCCTGTCCTATTCAGTTACCTCCAATTCCAAAATAAACTTCATTTTGGTTTATACTACTCTGTGTGTGACTCCATTTTACAGGTGTGATTTATCGGGGTCCCCATCGCATGATGGTGTCAGCAGAGGTTGGGCTTTCAACGAGAGGTCCACATTGACAGGGAACCCAAATAAATGACTAAAGCAACCCTTAAGGGGTAGTGCTACATATTATTTTTACTAGTAAGATAAATATAAGTGCAGCGCTGAGATACTGATGACCAGAAATATAATTGCAGTGTAAATCATATGCAAATAAATAATTATTTAAACTGAGTAGCTATTATCCTAATAGTGATATATGATGATAATAAATATTAATCAATGTCTGTGCAAATGATCAAAATGTCCATATAGGTGACAAAGTGCAAAATAAGTGCTAATGCAATAAAGTGCTTAATAATGAACCATTTGTGTAACAGCAATATAAGGTGCTAATATAGTGACAATGGTGAACAAATGGCAATACTAAATTGTCAATACCATATAAAAGACAATCCAATGTCTATAAAAGTGACAATGTGGAGATCCAGATGAAAATGATCTCAAAGTAAGTGCTTCACATGCTAGAATGAATATTTGGTGATGTGCCAGGAATGTGGTAAGATTACGCACTCACCAGATGCGTAATATTAATATGCATTTATAAGTAATGTGGTCAACCGGAGGTCCCCTTAAGGATGCACACAGCCTGGTCTGGTCAGAGAGATCCCCTTCCACTGGGTTATCTGCAGCACCTCAACCATACTCCGTGATGGACTTGGCATAATTTTGGGTCCATAAGGCATTTACGCTGAGGATGGAGGCAGAGCCCGGGACCAGACAAAGCCGGAGGTCCCGGAAGACAGAGCTGTACCGGGAGATGTTGGACACTGCGGAGGGTCCCTGCCCCCATCTGAAATCCTTTGATTGTGTTCGGACTCAGCACCGTGATCCTGACCTTTAGCACGCCATCATTTTCCCTCCCGGGCTCTGCCTCCATCCTCAGCGTAATTGCGGTACGGACCCAAAATGATGCCAAGCCCATCATGGGGTATGGCTGAGGTGCTGCAGATAACCCATTGGAAGGAGATCTCTCTGACCAGACCAGGCTGTGTGCATCCTTAAGGGGACCTCCGGTTGACCACATTACATATAAATGCGCATTAATATTACACATCTGGGGAGTGCATAATCTTACCTCATTCCTGGCACATCACCGAATATTCATTCTAGCATGTGAAGCACTTACTTTGAGATCATTTTCATCTGGATCTCCACATTGTCACTTTTATAGACATTGGATTGTCTTTTAGATGGTATTGACAACTTAGTATTGTCATTTGTTCACCATTGTCACTTTATTAGCACCTTATATTGCTGTTACACAAATGGTTCATTATTAAGCACTTTATTGCATTAGCACTTATTTTGCACTTTGTCACTTTATGGACATTTTGATCATTTGCACAGACATTGATTAATATTTATTATCATCATATATCACTATTAGCATAATAGCTACTCAGTTTAAATAATTATTTATTTGCATATGATTTACACCACAATTATATTTCTGGTCATCAGTATCTCAGCGCTGCACTTATATTTATCTTACTAGTTTGGAGGTTGTTTAGTTACCTTTTTGGTGCATTAGTTGCTCATGTTTTAGCGCTCACATGTCTGCTTTTATTATTTTTACTGCTGTATGAAAAATCCTCCCTCTTCTGTACTTTGCTGTCTGCATCAAATATCACAATCCAGCCTCACCCTGTGTAGGAGGATGTGACCCTCCCAACTGCATTCTTCCCCGAAGTCAGAGACCTTCACTTTCATTTCTCTTTCTGCTGTCAGCGATGGCGTTTGCCGATCTGAGAGTTGAGCTGGAATGTTCCCTCTGTCTGAACATTTATACAGATCCTGTAACCCTGAGATGTGGACACAACTTCTGCCGGGTCTGTATTGATCGTGTGCTGGATACACAGGGGGGGTCTGGAGGACATTCCTGTCCTGAATGCAGAGAGAAGTTTCCGGATCGGCCTTCTCTGCAGAGGAACATAACACTGCGTAATATAATGGAGAAGTTGCTTTCTGCTCAGCCAGATCAAGAGGAGTCCGGGGTCTTCTGTACTTACTGTGTGGACTTTCCTGTACCTGCTGTTAGATCCTGTCTACACTGTGAGGTTTCTCTGTGTGATAAACACCTGAGAGTCCACAAAAAGTCCCCAGAACACATCTTAACTGACCCCACCTTGTCCATGGAGAGCAGGAAATGCTCCGTCCATAAGAAGATCCTGGAGTATTACTGCACTGAGGATGACACCTGTATCTGTGTGTCCTGCACTTTGGCTGGAGAACATCGAGGACACAAGGTGGAGATGCTGGATGAGGCTTCTGAGAAGAAGAAGAAGACATTAAGGATAGTTCTTCAGAAACTTCTGACAAAGAGAGAGGAGATGGAGGAAAGAGTCCAGAGTCTGCAGAAACACAGGAGGAAAGTAGAAGATAAATCAGCTGGTGACACCAAGAGAGTCACTGCCCTGTTTAGAGATCTCAGGAGACGTCTGGAGGACCTGGAGAAGAGAATCCTGAAAGAAATCTCCAGGAGGGCAGAGCGGGTCTCCATCTTCATCCGGGATCTGGAAATAAAGAAGGAGGAGCTGTCCAGGAAGATGCGTGACATTGAGGAGCTGTGTAACATGACGGATCCACTGACTGTCCTACAGGAATCAGACACAGGTGACTTGTGTGATACTGAGGATGGAAATAATGAGGACCGAGAGAGACATGAGGACCTCCTCCATGATGGAGGGGGGCTGGATGTGGCTGGGATATCACACACATTACATGCAGGTTTATCTGATATAATAACAGAGGTAAATGTATATTTCTATATACAGAGAGCTGAGGACATATTACTGGATGGAAACACAGCTAATAATTATCTACAGATATCAGATGACAGGAAAACTGTATCCTTGTCAGTTAGAAACCAGGATCGTCCAGAAACACCAGAGAGATTTCAGGATTGTCCTCAGGTGTTGAGCAGTCAGAGTTTCTCCTCAGGGAGACATTACTTGGAAGTGGATGTCAGGAGGTCAGATGACTGGGGAGTCGGGATGTGTTACCCCAGTATAGACAGGAGAGGAGATGAGTCAGTGATTGGATATAATAACAAGTCCTGGGATTTGTACAGGAATGGTGATCGTTATGGGGTGAGACACGACAGTAATAACATCTCCTTACCCCCCAGTCCCCCCAGTACCAGAGTCAGGATATATCTGGATTATGAGGCCGGGAGGATCTCCTTTTATGATCTGTGTGACCCGATCCGACACCTCCACACCTTCACCACCACCTTCACTGAGCCCCTCCATGCTGGGATAGGTGTAGGGAAAGGTTGGATGAAGATCTGTGGGGGGAATCAGGAGATGTGAGAACTCCGCCCAGAGATTGGTGATGTCACAGGGAGGAGAGATGTGATTTGGTGGAATGTTCAGCCAATGGGATAAAGCAGTGGGTGGGGCTTCAGTTATCTATCTATCTATCTATCTATCTATCTATCTATCTATCTATGTATCTATCTATGTATGTATCTATCTATCTATCTATCTATCTATCTATCTATCTATCTATCTATTATCTATCTATCTATCTATCTATCTATCTATTATCTATCTATCTATCTATCTATCTATCTATCTATCTATCTATCTATCTATCTATCTATCTGTCTATCTCTCCATCCATGCCATGACAATCTGACATATTACTTTCTCTGTAATTATGACACAGAAAATGATCAGATATGACTTTAGCAATCTCCCTCCTCTTGCCCTTCCTCCTCCTCTCTGCCCCTCCCCCACATGCAGTCACTCTGTGCAGGGTGCAGTGCGGTCACTGTGATTGGACGGGATGGGGTCTCCTCTCCCCTCGTTCCTCCCTCCTATTCCATACAATCTATACGAAGAAATGATCAAACTTGCAGCCAGGACCTTTTTCTTAGTTGTGGTTGGGGTGGGGGAGGGGTTAGAGCCCCAGTCAGATTTTTATATATCGGTCCTTTTGAAGATTTCCTGTCTGGTTAAATGTTGTCAGCAGGACGGGAAGTGTCTCCTGACAATGGGAACATTCTACAGAGACATGTCATACATGAGGCTGGTAATATGGAGAATACAGGGGAAGCCAAAGAGGGTGAGACCGGAGAACACGCTGAACAGCGATCTACATCACAGTGCTGCTAACAGTCACACCGTCTGATTGGCTGCTCCGGGTCTCACACTCTGCTCTGTGCTGAGTAAGATGAGATGTATTAAGGGAAAAGGAGAACGCGGGGTTAATGTGTTCCTTCATCTTTATGGAATCCTTCAATGAGAGCCAGGGGCCAAATATATCAAATTCCCTGGGGCCCAAATACGTCACATAGCCTGGGGTACCGAATATGTCACATGACCTGGGGCCTCGAATATGTCACATTATCTGGGGGACAGAAAAATGTCACATTGCCTAGGATAGGTTCCCAACTATGTCCCAGCTCCTGGAAACAGAATATGTCGGATTGCCAGGAAACCTAAAGTATGTAACATTGTCTGGGGCCCCAAATATTTTGGAAGGTCTGGGGATGGGGCAGAGCCAAAGAGTTGGAAGAAGACATGGCTGCTTTTGGGGTTTCAGTGGTGGAGGTACAAAAAAAGGGTAGGGCTTGCAACCTATGCTACTGATGTAGTTTACAGATCATGGGGGGAGGGGGGCACTTTAGCTTATTTTTGTTTTGGGTGAGAGAGGATTTTATCCCATCACTGTCTGGGGGCCCCAAGACCATTTTGGAGCTCAAAATATTACACTGATTTTGGGGCCCAGGTAACCTTAAAGAGACTCTGTTACTAGCTCACCCAAGACAGTGATAGGTTCTCTTGAAAGCCCTCCCCTGACCAATAGAGATGGGATGGTGAAGAAATGTACAGAGTGCCGGACCCGAGACAGAGCGCAGAGTGTAAATCTCCAAGGAAACATATGAAGAAATGATCCCGAAATTTACTAGTGACAGAAAACATGGGATCTATCCCCAATATAATGATCTGACTATAATAATGTCTGATGAATAGAACTGGAATGTTTCCGCAATATCATGTGTCCCCATAGAATGGATCCCCAATAGAATTCTGTTGGATCCCTTTTATAATAAATTCCTAACATAATGTGTCCCCATAGAATGGATCCCCAATAGAATTCTGTTGGATCCCTTTTATAATAAATTCCTAACATAATGTGTCCCCATAGAATGGATCCCCAATAGCATTCTAATGTGTCTCTAATATAATAGATCCTAATATAATGTGTCCCCATAGAATGGATCACCAGTAAAATCCTATTGGATCCCTCTTATAATGGATCCTAATACAATGTATTATTGTGGTGTTGTATCTTATGATCACTCGATGTGTCCTGGTGATGGAGGAGGAGTCAGGAAAGGAGATGTTAATGTGAATAAAGTTTTTTCTCTCTTGTACATGTGATGTGTCGGTGATAGAACACAGAAATCATGACATGGAGATGTATTCCTGGTCATTGTGGGGGTGTTGAAGCTTCAGTGGATGGGGGGTACAGAAGTCAGTGCTGATAGATCAATGTTACATTTTGTCCCATCCCCCCTCCATCATCATATTGTACAACTTTGTAGCAAGTCACAAGGTGAAATGCTGCAGCAGAGTCTGTTCTGTGTCAGACAATTGTGAATCACTGGTGGCAGAGTTTTCTGAGGAGCACCCACAACTCCCAATATCCACGGTGATAATTCTGTAATGCCAACCGCCACTTCAGACAGGGGTGATACAAGCTTTAATATACGGCTCTGTTCTTCAAGGAGCCAATACATTCTTCTTCCCGGAGAAGCGACTCTTTACATTCATGCATACATTCAATGAAACATTTGAAGCTCCAGAGCTGCAGATGCACCAGAGTTCTGTGATCCCCGAGGGGGGCTTTGTCAAACATAACAGGACCAACCCAGGAGTCTGGGAGGAAGGAGAGTTACACCTTTTATAAGATTTATTTCAGGTACTTATATAGTGCCTTCAATTTACATATATATTGTCTATTCACATCAGTCCCCACCCCCAAGGGGTGTACAATCTAAGGTCCCTAACTCACATTCATACATACACATACTAGGGCCAATTTAGACAGGAGCCAATCCACCTCTCAGCATGTCTTTGGAGTGTGGGAGGAGGCCAGAGTACCTGGAGAAAGCCCACGCAGGCACAAGGAGAGCATGCAGCCTACAGGCAGATGGTGCTGTGGTTGGGATTTGAACCAATGACCCTAGTGCTGCCAGGTGGAAGTGCTCACCATTGTGCTGCCCCTACAGTCACCCCCACAGTGTCAGTTTTCTAAATGTAGTCATTTTTTTATGTTTTCTTTATATTTTATTTACAGCCGGCTGCCGTCTATCAGCCCATTTATTGTTGTCATCATGAAATCACAATTTTATAGAGACTAAATATTATATCCATCAAATTCACAGAGATGTTTGTATACATTCAGATGGATGATTGTAATTAGTGTCATTGTATCATACAAGGAGTTATAGAGAGCTGGATGGTAGTGATGGGCCGGACCCCCCCCCCACCCCCCCCCAGACTCGGGGACTGTCCTGAGGGACATGAATCAGTGACAACAATATTTTTCAAAAGAACCGTTTTTAATGGGGCAGTCATTTTTCATTGCTTAATAAAAAAATTCATGCCTGGAGGGTCCCCTTAAACTCCCTGCAAAGCTGCACATCTGTACAATGTATAGAACTTGCTGCAGCAGGACTGATATTTGTAAAAAAAAAAATGTGGTCTCCCCCCTTATCCATTCCAGACCCTTTAGGTCTGGTAGGAAGGTTAGGAGGGACTGCACAGTAATATTTTTTTTTTTTAAAGTGGGTGGGGTTCCCCCTAAAAGCCATACCATGTCCTTTAGGCCTGGTAGAACGTTTAAGGGAACCCACTCCAAAAAATGGGGGAAAATAGAGTGGGAATCCCCCACTTGACCTTACCATACCCTTGATCTGAGCACAGGCCTGACATGGCAGAAAAGGGTGGGAAATAGGCGTGGCTAGTGGTGACATCACATCTGACATCACTGCTAGCTCCTCCCAATTGTGTACATCTGACTGGCAACTGTCAGACCTGTCATATTGCTGTGAGTGCTCGGTGGGTGCAGACGGGTCGGTGAGAGTCGTTTTTTTTTTTTCTATTTCAGCGAGTTGGTGTAATTGGGATAACACAGGACACCGTGATCGATGATGGATTACAATGATGGAATCATTCTTTTTTTTTAATACTTTTCAAAAACTGTTTTATTATTTTTTCAATTAACTGCTTCAGCCCCAGCCACTGCATAAAAACGGTTGCAGGGCGGCACGGCTGGGCAAAACCATGTTTTAAAACGTGGTTTTGCAAAACAGGTAGGGGGCGCGCGCGAGTCACACGCCTGCCCTACCTGTCCCGCGGGTGTCAGCAGCAAGTCTCAGCCGCCGGGTTGCGGCCGGTCATTACCGTCCATTTCCCCGCGATTAGCGGTAATCGCTGACAGAGAGCAGGGCTGCATTGTTTACACACAGCCCTGCTATCTGTCAGTTGCCTGTCAGCTCCTGAGAAGCTGAAGAGGGAGAGAAGAGTTTCTCTCTCCCGATCAGCTTGCCCCCATCCAGCACACATCCCCGCCCCCTAGTAAAACACTCCCCTCACACAGTTAACCCTAAAAAATGTTAACCCCTTCCTCCCCAGTGCCATTAGTACAGTGTCAGTGGGTCAGTCCCCCCCCAGTGTCAAAATGTCCGCCGCAGTCCTGCCATAAGTCGCTGATCGCCGCCATATGTCGCTGATCACCGCCATATGTCGCTGATCGCCGCCATTATTAGTATAAAAAAAATTAAAAATCCCAGTATCTTTCCCGCCATTTGTAGACGCTATAAATTTCATGTGAACCAATTAATTTACACGTATTGGGATTTTTCTTAGCAAAGACATGTCGCAGAATGCATTTTGGATGAAATTTGTGACAAAATTAGATTTTAAAATTTTTTTTACTGGACATGTTTTATAGCAAAAAGTCCAAAATATTGTTTTTTTCCTCAAAATTGTCAGCCTTTTTTTTATAGCACAAAAAATTTAAAACGCACAGGCGATCAAATACCACCGAAAGAAAGCTCAATTTGTGGGAAAAAAGGATGTAAATTTAATTTGGGTGCAGTGTTGCATGACCGCGCAATTGTCAGTTAAAGTAATGCAGCGCCGTAACACAAACCTCTTCTGTAACCGCTTCCTGACCACCCTACAGCAGAAATACTGCTACAGGGCGGCATGAGTGCGCAAAATCACATATATATATATATATATATACACACGTGATTTGCGCTCCCGTGGTTTTCACACCCCTCCCAGATAGCATCAGTTTGCCCGTCAGTACACCAGTCATCACATTTAACCCCTTGATTGCCAGGAGCACACCCATGTACAATAAACCTCAATTGCTAGTATAGTGTCTGAACGGGTCAATATCTCTGATCAGATCAGCACTATACCAGCGTTCACATTAGTATAGCGTCCCTAAAGATGCAGTGTTAGCGGGATCAGACCTGGCACCTGCCAACACCTGCGTTTAGCCCCTATGCTTACCCCCCCCCCTTCTCCCCCAGCAAGTGCAGTGTCACTGTCACTTGATACATTGCACACAAAACCGCAGTGTTGGCAGAATCAGGCCTGATCTCTGTTAGCACTTGCCGGTAAATGTTGATGACGCTCATATGCAGCAGAGTGCCAGTACTAGTGCCACGCTACCTTTTGGTGAACTGGCGAGTACCAGCGGTCTAGTACATCCTGGTCTTTCACATACCTCCTTGATTTTTGAAGCTGTTTTTCACGGAATATCTATATGCGTTGATTGTGGATCAAAGCAGTTTATATGCACAACAATTTATTACCACCAACCCAAATTCAAACCTTGCCAGACCATTCGCATGGAAACTCATTACAGTTTTCAAATTTACATTTTTTTTGGGCCTAACCCTCAACATGGGCATTACTAAAAGAAATGAATTGCGGTTGTATTGGTCCGCAGACCCGATTCATCATATGCCCGTGTTCTCTGCTGCCATGGACAGGCATAGATATGAGAGTATAATGTGTTTTATGCATTTCAACAACAATACACTCTGTCATCCTCGGGGTGACCCTGAATTTGACCGGCTCCACAAAATTCAGCCCCCTCGTAAATCACCTTAACCTAAAATTTGCAGATGTCTATACTCCCCATAAAAACATCTGCGTTGAGGAGTCCCTCATTCATTTTTCTGGCCACCTTGCATTCAAACAATTTCTCCCCAGCAAGCGTGCCAGATATGGGGTCAAGATGTAGAAGACCTGTGAGAGGACAGCAGGCTATACATATAAGTTTTGGATTTACGAGGGAAAAGATAGTCACGTGGAGCCTCCCGGATGCCCAGACTACATGGGGAGCAGTGGCATGATAGTTTGGGACTTGGTGTCATCCTGTTTCCATATGGGGTACCACTTATACATGGACAATTTTTATTCAAGCGTGCCACTATTTAGACATTTATTCAATCTTGGAACTGGCGCTTGTGGCACCGTGTGACCTAATGGGTGCCACCATTAGAAGTGGGTGGATGCAGGGCGGTATATTCTAATGGTGGGCATACCACACACTTTTTCTGGCAGAGATTTCTTCTCATTTTTTCATTCAGTCCACAGGCTGCATACAAAAAAAAAAGAACATAACATATATACCCAACAAGGACCAGCGACGTACTGGTACATCACTGGATTTGAATGGTTATACCAGGATGATGCCTACAGCTGCAGGCATCATCCTGGTGTTGTTTTTTTTCAGCCGGTGATCAGCTTTATGTAAAAGCAATCCTAGTGGCTAATTAGCTGGAAGATTGCTTTTACAAGCAGTGGGAGATGATGTCCCCCCTCCCCCACTGCCTTCCACGGCCTTCACGGGCAGTCCCGTGCCATCAGGGGAACCTGAGAATGCAGCCGGAGTTTCTGCCAGCTGACCATAGAGCTGATTGGAGACAGGGGCGGACTGACAACTCATGGGGCCCCCGGGCAATAGGGGATCATGGGGCCCCTGTATCCTTGCACACACCCAAAAAAGCCTATGAAAAAGCCAATGAAAGGTACTAGGGAAATCTCATGGGGCCCCCTACTGACCCTGGGCCCTCGGGCAGTGCCTGAGTGCTCGAATGGTCAGGCCGCCCCTGTTGGAGACCAGAATGGTGCCAATCATCTCTATAGTCTAAGAATTAGGAAGCTACAAGCATTTCATCTCTTCAGTTTCTCAGGATATAAACAGCGCCATTTGTAAATTGGGAAAGCATCTGATCACTGATCTTCGTTTGATTAGATAATGTAAGGGCAGAGGAGATATCTAGAGTCTGATAGACCCCAGATTTCTCAAAAAAGAATATATTACAATGCCCATTGAAGTTATAGGGGATATTTGCATTCCCTGTGATAGCATTAAAAGTGATAAAAAAAAAAATGAAAGGTACAATGTAAAAATAATTTTAAAAAATCAAAATAACTAAAAAAAAAATTGCCCCTCCCATGCGCGCACACCTGTGTGCAGAAGCCTTGACCCTGTGTCGTTATGTAAACAGCGGTTGCACCATGCATGTGAGGTATTGCTGTGAACGTCAGATCAAGGGCAGTAATTCTAATACCAGACCTCCTCTGTAAATCTAAATGGTGGCTTTTAAAGGCTTTTAAAGCGCTGCCTATGGATAATAAAAATGTTTGCAGTTTGTCGCCATTGCACGGGGCATGCACAGTTTTAAAGCATGTCAGGTTTGGTATCTATTTACTTGGCATACCATTATCTTTTATATCTTACCAAAAAATTGGCCAATATATTGTTTTTTTGTGCATTAAAAGTAAAAAAAGTGTATTTTTTTTTAAAAATTGCTTTTGAAAAATCGCTGCTCGAGTACTATGTGCCATAAAAACTTTTAGTACCCACCATTTTATTCAAGGGTGTCTGCTTTAAAAAATATATATATAATGTTTGGGGGTATAAATTAATTTCCTAGCAAAAAATACTGATTTTTTTCATGTGAACAAAAAGGCTTGGTCTTCAGGGGGTTAGAAGAGTGAATGATGTGTGGCATAAACTTCTAATGCTGGGCATAAAACGCCCCCACCCCCCAAAATGACCCCTTTTTGGAAAGTAGTAACCCCAAACTATTTGCTGAGAGGAATGTTGAATCAATAGAAGAATTTATTTTTTTACCACAAGTTTTTGGAAAATGACAAAAATAAATATATGTATATATTTTTTTACACAAAATTGTCAATTAAATGATTTACTGCTCACACATGCCATGGGTATATGTGGAATTACTCCCCGAAATACATTCTGCTACTTCTCCCGAGTATGGGGGTACCACATCTGAGAGACTTTTTGGCAGTCTAGCCAAGTACAGGACCCCAAAATCCAATAAGCACCTTCAGGCTTTTAAAGGGCTTTATTTCCTTATTACACTTCCTGACTACCTATCACAGTTTCGGAGGCCCTGAAATGCCAGAATAGCACCAAACTCCCCCAAATTACCGCTTTTTGGAAAGTAGACACCCCAAGGAATTTGATAAAAAGCACAGTAAGTATTTTGCAGATCTCATTTGTTGCCACAAGTTTTTGGAAAATGAAGAAAAAAACAAAAACATATTTTTTCTATTTTTTTATATTTCAAAACCTTGTGAGAAAAAATGAGATCTGCAAAATACTCACCATGCCCCTTTTTAAATTCCTTGGGGTGTCTACTTTCCAGAAAGGGGTAATTTTGGGGGGGGGGGTTGGGGCTATCCTAGCATGTCAGGGCCTTCGAAACTGTGATAGGTAGTGAGGAAGTGTAATGAGGAAGTTACGCACCTTCAGGCTTTCAAAGTGGTCATTGGATTTCAGGCTCCTGTATGTGGCTAGGCTCCCAAAAAGTCTCACACATGTGGTATCCCCATACTCAGTAGAAGTAGCAGAATGTATTTTGGGGTGTAATTCCACATATACCCATGGCTTGTGGGAGAAATAAATCATTTAAATGACAACTTCCTGTAAAAAAAAAAAAAAGTTTTTGTAATTTTCCAGAAACTTGTGGAAAAAAAATAAATCTTCCATGGACTCAATATGCCTCTCAGCAGATATCTTAGGGTGTCTAATTTCCGAAAAGGGGTCATTTGAGGGTGTTTGTACTGTCCTGGTATTTTAGCACCTCAAGAAATGTGATGGGCAGTCAGAAAGTAAAAGCTATGTACAGTTGCAAGAAAAAGTATGTGAACTCTTGGGATTACGTGGAGTTTTGCATGAATTGGGCATAAAATGTGCTCTGAACGTCATCTAAGTCACAACAATAGAAGAACAAAGTCTGCTGAACATAATACTACACAAACATTAGATGTTGCCATGGTTTAATTGCACATAACATGTACACATTCACAGTGCAGGGAGGAAAAAGTATGTGAGGCCCTAGCTTAATGACTTCTCCCAGAGCTAATTGGAGCCAGGAGTGAGCCAACCTTGACTCCAATCAGTGTGATGATATTGGATGTGTTGCTGACACCTGTTTTGGGTTTACTGGTTTCAAGAAGCACTGTCTGATGTGAACCATGCCTCGCAGAAAAGAGCTCTCAGAAGACCTACGATCAAGAATTGTTGACCATTATCTATACCATAGCTTGTAGACGCTATAACTTTCACAAAAAGCAATCAATATACACTTATTGGGATTTTTTTTAACCAAAAACATGTAGCAGAATACATTTTGGCCTAAATTTATGACAAAATTTTAGTTTTTTTAGATATTTTTTATGACCAAAATGAGAAAATATAGTTTTTTTCAAAACAAAATTTTTTTCTTCAAAATGTTTTTTAGTTATAGCGCCAAAAATAAAAAGCGCACAGGTGATCAAATACCACCAAAAGAATGCTCTATTTGTGTTAAAAAAAAGGACTTAAATTTCATTTATGTACTGTATTGCATGACCACGCAATTGTCCGTTAAACTAGCGCTGCGCTGTATAGCAAAAAAATGTTGTAAATTGCAGTATCTATACCATAGTTTGTAGACGCTATAACTGTCACACAAAGCAATCAATATACACTTACTGGGATTTTTTTTAACAAACACATGTAGCAGAATACATTTTGGCCTAAATTTATAACTAACTTTGAGTTTACTAAATATTTTTTATAGCTTAAAGTAAAAAATATTGTATTTCTTCAAAATATTTGGTCTTTTTTTGTTTATAGCATGAAAAATAAAAAGCGCACAGTTGATCAAATACCACTGAGAAAAAGCTCTATTTGTGTGAAAAAAGGATGTAAATTTTGTTTAGGTGCAGCATTGCACGACCGCGCAATTATCAGTTAAATTAGTGCAGCGCCGAGTAGCAAAAAGAGGCGTGGTCATTAACCCCTTGCCTACCAGGCACTTCTACCCCCTTCCTTACCAGGCCAATTTTCAGCTTTCAGCGCTGCCGCACTTTGATTGACAATTGCGCGGTCATGCAACATTGTACCCATATGAAATTTTGATCATTTTTTTCTTACAAATAGAGATTTCTTTTGGTGGTATTTAATTGCCACTGGGCACTTTACTTTTTGCGCTATAAATAAAAAAGTACAAAAAATTTGAAAAAAAAAATTTTCTTTGTTTCTATTATAAAATTTTTCAAACAGGTATTTTTTCTCCTTCACTGATGTGCGTTGATGAGGCAGCACTGATGGGCACTGATAGGCGTCACTGATGGGCACTGATAGGCAGCACTAAAGGGCACTGATAGGCAGTAATAATGAGGTGGCACGGATAGGCGGCACTGATAGACAGCACTAATGAGGTGTCACGGATAGGCGGCACTAATATGCAGCACTGATAGGCGGCACTGATGATGGGTACTGATAGACAGCACTGACTGGCATCACTGCTGGGCACTGACTGGCGGCACTGACTGGCACGACCCCTGGGCACTGACTGGTGGCACTGACTGGCAGCACTGCTGGGCTGCACTGGTGGGTGGCACTGGTGGGCAGCACTGGTGGGTGGGCACAGGTGGGTGGGCACAGGTGGGTGGCACTGGTGGGCACAGGTGGGTGGGCACAGGTGGGTGGCACTTCTGGGCACAGGTAGGTGGCACTTCTGGGCACAGGTGGGTGCACTGCTGGGCACAGGTGGGTGATCTGCTGGGCACAGGTGGGCGGAGCTAGTGGGCGCACTGCTGGGCACAGGTGGGCGGAACTTGTGGGTGGCACTGCTGGGCACCGATCATCAGGGCACTAATCATCAGTGTCCTGATGATCGGTGCCGATCCCCGCTGTGACAACTGCCGGTTCTCGGCAGTACTTTCCTCACGATCTGACAGCGTGAGGAAAGTGCAGCCGAGAACCGGCACTTGCATTTCCCTCTGATCAGCGTGTCATTGGACACCGCTGATCACGTGGTAAAAGGCCTATGGACACAGATGATCACGGAGATCGCCGGGTGCGCGCCCCCTGGGGCGCGCAGGAGAGCGCGTTCTGGGGGGACGTCATATGACGTCCACCCAGAACTGGCCGGCCGCAGTGAAGCCGTCATTCGGCTATCTGCGGTCGGCAACTAGTTAAGGGGGGTAAATCCTCAGGAGCTTAAGTGGTTAAAGAAATTTATTAAAAAGTCTGGCGTCTTTATTTGTTCTAAATGTAACCCTTTAGTGAATGGATAGGGGTACAAGTACTCCTTACGCATTCTCAGGGGAAACAGCAGCAGCAGGGTGCCCCCTTATTTAAAGAGATACCCTGATGTTAGTAAACCCCTCTGCCAGCAGACCCCCACAACCACTGGGCAAGGGTTGTGGGGAAGAGGCCATTGCCCCCATCAAAAGACTAAAATAAAAAAATTTAAAAAAATTAAGAAAGCCAAAAAACTCCACCAGTGATACAGAAGGAAGAACACCAGTGACTCAAAGAACAGCAATTAAGAGAACTGTTTTGCTTGTGCTGGAAGAAAAGAAAATAAATTAAAAAATTCAGAAAGCCAAAAAAGAAAAGAAAAAGGGAAACACTGCTGATGCAGAAATGAGGAACACCTGCAATGTATAAATGTGGTCAGGTGCATTGCTTTGGCCAATCATGCCTCTCAAAAAGCACTGTGAGAATGTAGTGCATTGTGGGGCGCTCACCGAGGGAACGTCCTACCCCAACACCCTTACCGTTCGATGTTCAGCGAACATTCCAACAGCTGATGTTCGAATTGAACTTACGCTGGACTCAAACATCGAGCTCAACACTAATCTACAGCAAGCTACTTTACAAAACACCAGACTGCAGGTGACCTCGGTTCCCCATTCACTTCTCCTTCCTCTCTGTAACATGCGCTCTCTACTTCTCCTTTCACACTTGTGTCCTCTCTCCTTAAACTCTCCTTCCTTCACCCCTCTTCTCCACCCCACAATCTGTATATATCCCCCTCACTTCTGTCCTCCCCTTATCACTGCACTCATCATCTCCTCCTAATTCTGATCCCACACACTAATAAAACCCCCAGGATGCTGAGGCACGTCCCCTCATATTATTCACACTCCCATATTACCTCCCTCACCCTTCTGCTTCTCTTAACCTCTAGAGACATGTCTCCAAACCCTGGGCCTCCTTTATGTAACTGCACCCAACGCACCCATCACCCTGTACCCTCTGGCAGCAGCTGCAATCCACATACTTTAGTTTCCATTCCTCTTCTTCCCAAAACCAGCCTCCCCTTCTCTTTTGTCCTCTGGAATGCCTGCTCTGTCTGCAACCTCTGTTCATGACCTCTTTGTCACTAACTCCTTTCATCTACTTGCTATCACCGAAACCTGGCTTTATGAATCTGACACTGCTTCTCCTGCTTCCCTCTTACATGGTGGACTTCTCTGGACTCACCCCCCTAAACCCAGTGAATGCAAGGGAGGTGGTGTGAGAATCCTCCTATCCCCACAGAGCACCTTTCAGGTCCTTCACTCTCCTCCCTCTCTGCCCTCTCTCATCGTTTGAAGCCCCCTGTATATTTTCTTAAATTTCCTTAGGAATTGCTGTGCTCTACTGGCCCCCAGGATCAACTTTCCTTGATGATAGATGAAGTTCTTAAACATTTTTTCTAATGACAACTTAACCACCTGCCCCCTGGACCTTGATGTCTATCCAGTTCTGTGGTCACCATCTGGCTCTATCCCACACTCTGTAACACATCTTCCATCTCTCCCTCTCTTCTGACATCTTCCCCAACTCTCTAACACATGTGCTAGTCACCCCCATACTTAAAAGGCTTTCCTTGGACCCCACCAATCTTAACAACCTACATCTCATCTCTTTGCTCCCCTTTTCCTCTAGATTCCTTGAATGCCTAGTCTACAACTGAGTGACCCCCCATTAAAAATAGCCTTCTTAATCCCCTTCAGTCTGGATTTCACCCTCAACACTCCTCAGAGACTGCTCTCCTAAAACTCACAAATGATTTACTAACAGCAAAAACCAACAGACACTAATCAGTACTCCTGATTCTTAACCTGTTGGCTGCCTTTGATACGGTTTTCCACCCCCTCCTTTGGTCTCCATGACTGTGCTCTTTGTTGGTTCTCATCTTACCTATCCCACCGTACCTTCAGTGTAACTTACAATCTCTTAATCTGCTTCTCTTCTTCCTTTCTCCGTCGGGGTCCCCCAAGGTTTTGTTCTTAGACCTCTCCTATTCTAAATCTACACCTCCTCCCTGGGCCATATATTTCAATATATATGACTATATAGCTATTCTTCAGCTCACAACATCAGTCTCCTCATGCAGCACTAACTTACATATCAGTCTGGATGTCACACCACTTCCTCAAACTCAGTTTATCCAAAACCGGGCTTTTAATATTTCCTCCCCTTTGTGCCTCTTCCCCTGACTTCTCTGTCAAGAACAATGGCATAACCAACAACCCGTCCCCACATGCCAGGGTTCTAGGTGTAATCCTGGACTCTGAACTCTCCTTTTAGCCCCACATCCAATGACTTTCCAATGTTTGCCATCTCAAACTCCACAACATCTCCAAAATTATTAACCTAATGACACCACAAAGCTCCTAATTTACTCGCAAGTTATCTCTTGAGTCGACTACTGCAACGGTCTCCTCATTGGCTTACCTTTACATAAAATATCTCCCCTCCAGTCTATCATGAATACTGCTGACAGAATCATTCACCTTACCAACTGTTCAGTGTCTGATACCCCTCCCTTCATTGGCTACCACTCACCCAACAAATTAAATTCAAAATACTAACAACTTACAAAGCCATCCGCAACTTGGCCTCTAGCTACTTCACCAACCTAGTCTCAAAGTACAAACCAAATCGCTTTCTTTGTTCTTCCCAAGACCTCCTACTCTCTAGTTCCCCTGTCATCTCCTCCCATGTTTGCCAAGTAGGTGCTTTTCCAACAGTTGGTGAAGCAGCCGTTGTTTTGGCAGAGGGTAGTCCCAGAAGGTAATGTCCAACTGTTCTAGCAGTAGTTGCTAATTAGACTCATCCAACAAAGCCATAGCTGCCTGTAGAGCGGGGTATATGGCTTCTAGCTCAGGCTGAGAATTACAGTGAAGAGACACTACGTACACGTAGGAACGAGTGGCATGGTTTGGGAGTGAAATTAGGGTCATCACAGTTGATGAGCTGCACCAGGACCTTCCCCTTGTGCACCGTGGACAGAGTGTGAGTGACCAGCCACTCCCCTGACTCCACTGAGACTGCAGGTTTCAACCATTACGATGACCCCTTGAAGTTTCCTGTGAGCCTTGATGGGAAGAGACCAGACTACCTTTTGGAGGGATGCCAGGAGCAACTTTTGCTTATGAGGTGGGCAGACAACCCCCACCTGTTTGAGCTGTTTCCTTGCTGCTCTTTTTTGGACCTCATAGGCCCATATCACGTTGAGCCACACAGCTTGCAGACCACAGCCCTTCTCATGCTGTCTGGAATGCTCAAATTTATATTTCAATATTTTTATTGAGAAATAAACATATTAAAACAAGATGGCTAACAATAAAAGAAAAAAAAAAAAAAAAGAAAGAAAGGGCCCACCAACAAAATGGAACCAGATTCAGAATCATAAACATAATACTGGTAGGTAAAAAAAAAAAAAAAAAATAGCAGATAATAGCATTACAATGCACATGAAAAAAGTCAAAGCCATCAAAATATACAAGTTTCAAAGATCAATAAACAACAATTATAGCAAAATAGACCAAAAATAACAAAGAAAAATAAAAATGTTTTAACAAATAGTAGGAAAAGAGAAAAAAAGAGGAAAAATAGAAAAAGGAGGGGGGGGGGGGGAGCAGCTGCCAGACACTCACGATACAGTAATATAAGCAATCCAAGGATCCCAAGTCCTCTCAAATCTGGACACATCATCAGAGACGATACTCGTCAGTTTATCATTAACCATTATCCAGTTCAGTTTTTGTTTCACCCTATCCAGCGGGATCAAAGATTGCTTCCAACTCCTAGCTATAGTAATGCGAGCCGCCAATAAGATATATACAATTAATTTAATCGATCTTTTGGGAACATCAGAGGGTAGTATATTAAACAAGGCTACTTCCGGCGATCTACGGATATTAATTCCTGTCACTGAGTAAAGAAAATTAAATATGCGGATCCAGAACCTACTCACGACTGGGCATTTCCACCAGACATGGAACATAGTACCCTCTTGACCACAGCGTCAGAACCAGGCAGAAGAAACGGAAGGATACATAATGGCTAGGCGAGCAGGGACCAAATACCACCGAAGTAGCGTCTTGTAATTAGATTCAACAAGATCAGTGTTAATCGAAATCTTCGATAAGGCATGGGCCGCCGTCCGCCAGGTATTCAAATCCAACAAACTATTTAAATCCCGTTCCCATAAAGTCATGTAAGACAATTTTGTTAGAGGATCAACCAACAAAGCATAAACAATGGACAAGCGACCCCGCATTACCCCACTCGCCCCACAGGAGACCTCGAGGGAAGTAAGCGCACAAGGTTCTGTGAGTAGTCTAAGTTTGCTATCAATAAAAGAGCGAAGTTGATGGTAACGAAATATCTCTCCACGAGGCATCCCACAAAAATTCACAAAATACTGACGAGACCGAGGGCGAACCCCATCTAAATAATCACCAATACGTAGCAAACCCTTATTAATCCACCATTGGAACCTCGCGAAAGACAAACCCGGAACAAACTCAGGATTACCAAACACCGGAGCCAACGGAGTATGCGGAGAGAAAAAAGGTTTACGAGCTCGCCATCTATCCCACACTGACAATGAATAGGATAGAGTAGGACACAAAATAGGAGGGCGCAATCTATTGGGAAGCCACATGAGAGTACCAATAGCATATGGACGGCACGAAAGAGCCTCAATCCCAACCCATTGGGGGACATATCCCCTGGCCGTAGTACAAGATAGTTGTGCTATCTGGGCCGCCTGAAAATATGCGAAAAGATTAGGGAGTCCCAAACCACCATGCCTCTTCAAAGAAAACAAGGTAGATTTGTTCAGCCTAGGGCGCTTTCCCCTCCAAACAAATCTGGAGACTGCAGCCTGCAGGAAGACTAGTTCTCGTTTGGGAATCAGAATTGGTAACGTCCTAAAATAGTATAATAATCTAGGTAGGAAGGTCATTTTAATAGAATTAATTCTACCGAACCAGGAAAGAGAAAGATCCTGCCAGGCTAATAAGTCATTCTTTAGTCGTTTGAAAAGCGGGATATAGTTGGCCTGGTATAGCGTCGATACAGATTTCGTAAGACGAATCCCCAGATAGGGGAGAGAACCAGGAGCCCACTGAAAAGCAAAGTTTTCCCGGCAGTAGCGAACCTCTGAATCGGGTAAAGAGATATTCAAAGCAACAGTTTTAGATGAGTTGAGCGTAAGACCGGAGACCTCAGAAAAACGATGAAACAGATGGAAGAAACCAGGTAGAGACGTTCGAGGATCAGATATATACATAAGAACATCATCGGCAAATAGGGCACATTTATGAACCCTTTGACCACAGGTAACACCCGATATAGAGGAATCAGCGCGAATAGCAATCGCAAGAGGTTCCATCGCCAATGCAAAGAGCAACGGAGAAAGAGGACATCCCTGTCTAGTTCCTCGCTCTATCGAAAAAGGAACTGATTTATATCCACGAATGGATACTTGAGCTGACGGGGTAGAATAGAGGGCCCGCAACAACGTCGTAAAATAAGGGCCAAACCCAAACCTGTCCAACGTTTTAAACAAATAATCCCAGGACAGACTGTCGAATGCCTTCTGAATATCCAGTGACAGTAGAAAAATATCCCTTTGCGACGATCCATCCCATATGGACTGCACAGCTGACAGCAAAGCTATAGTCCGCCTAATTTGGTCCGATGTTTGTCGACCACTTATGAATCCTGATTGGTCATCATGAATGTATAAGGCCAAGAAGTTATGGAGCCGTAAGGCCAGGATTTTAGTAAGAATCTTTAAATCACAATTAATTAAAGAAATAGGCCGGTAATTGGAGACCATAGCGGCATCCTTGAAAGGCTTGGGAATGACACTAATGAATGCCTTATTTTCCTCTGGGAGAACCACACCCCCCTCCCGCAAATAATTAAAGTACAGGGCCATATGGGGTATCAGAAGGTCCGGGAAAGCTTTATAGTAAGTATTAGGAAGACCATCCGGTCCCGGGGCCTTGTGAGAGGCCAGGGATTTCACCGCATTCCCAACTTCTTCACAGGAGATAGGTTGTTCCATTAGCTCCCTATGTGCCTCCTGGAGGGGGGGAAACGAGATAGACTCCAAAAAAGCCTCCAGAGAGGAAGAAGAACAGCCCCCCGTGGGCGAACTATAAAGCTGAGAGTAAAAAGACTGAAATTTGTGGAGGATCTTACCCGGGTCCTGGGATAACGAACCATTGTCCAGTCTGAGCTTGGGGAGGGCCGTCTGGGAGTGTCTAGGAGTCAGCTTGCGTGCCAACAAGGTGCCAGGTCTGTCCCTCCACGTAAAGAATTTATGATTAGACCAACAAAGTTGTTTATCCGCAGTGGTAGTAAGACATAAGTTAAGTTCCAGTCGGGCCTGGTCAAGTTTAAGTAACAAATCAGAACTGGGAAGTTGCTTATGTTGAGCAACCAGGTCAGTATATAACTGAGTTTTAGTAGCAAGTAGGTCAGTTCGGGCTTTTTTTAAACGAGAAGAGAGTTGAATAATATAGCCCCTGACTGAGGCCTTATGAGCTGCCCAATTAATCGCCGGGTTCGTGTCCTCTGCTTTATTAAAATCAAAAAACATTTGTAGGTGCGATGAAATTTCCCGACAATGAGATGGATTACCCAAAATAGAGTCATTAAGACGCCAATGAAAAGCCGTCTTACCAAGAGTCTCGGACGAAAAGGTGATAGAAACTGGGTCGTGGTCAGACCAGGGCGTGGAAAAGATTTTAGCACTGACAAGTTTGGGGAGTGAATATGTATGAAGAAAAATATGGTCAATGCGAGAATAACTATTATGAGCCCTGGAGTAGTGGGAGTAGTCTCGGGAAGTAGGATTAGCCTCCCTCCATGCATCAATAAGATCATAGTGATATAAAAGTTGAGCCAATTTATGGCTCCGTCTAGAAGGAGGTTGAAGCGTGGCGGTTTGGCAACGATCCAGAGTCTGATCCAATGCTAAATTAGAGTCACCAGCTAGAATAACGTCACCCTCAAATTCTCCTACCAGAGTGCTTAGCAAAGATTGGAAAAATTCAACCTGATTGGTATTGGGGGTATAATAAATTATAAAAGTGATAAGGTTTCCTCCCAAGTGGCCTTTCACCAAAAGATATCTCCCCTCCTTGTCCCGGATAATTTTAGAGTCAACAAAGGACACTCGGCGAGAAAAGCAAAGGGCCACCCCCCGCTTTTTCTCTGTGGCATTAGCAAAAAAGCAGAGAGGGTAATTTTTATGAATATAACGTGGAGAGAAGGAGGGTGGAAAATGAGTCTCCTGTAAGGCAACTATATCCGCCCCAAGGGAGTAGTATGAGCTGAAAGCCTGTATACGTTTGGATGGGGAATTGAACCCCTGAACATTATGAGAAAGGAAGCGAATTTCTCCGCTAGTGGACCGTACGGAAGACATGACAAATAATTATGGAACTAAGCATAATAAAGACCCCTCGTTCCTTAAAAGTAAGAAGATCCCTATAAGTCCCTAAATGTCGCCAACTGACCCCCCAAAAAATCAGAAAACAACAAAAAGAAAAAAGACAGAAAAAAAAAGAAAAAAGAAAAGAGAACATTCGGATCACAAAAGTCCAAATGCCAAGTGACCGCGGTACACAAAACAGTATCAGGAAATGAATGAAACAATGTACCAGGAAATACAGAGCAATAGCCCTGCGGTGGAATAGGTCTGCCCAGAGAAACATTCCCGGGGAAGAGTCTTCCAATCAGGGAGAGCGCAAAGACACTCTCCGGCACTAACAGCAGTTACAACCCATCAACAATAAATCAAACGCACAGTGCATTGAACAAAAAAACAAAGCAATTAGAGCCACTGAAAATGGTATTCAGCAAACAAATGTAATTAACATCCTAAGTCCCACCCCCAGCCCATCCCCCCAAACCAATATAACAACAGCGGCCAACGCTCCGAAGAGCCACAGAGAGGCCGCCATCAACGAACATATTCCAGCGAAAAGTCCCCAAAAGAACACAAAAGTTCAAGAAGTCCACCCGGGCAGATTCCGGGACCCCTTCTTCTTAGATGATGGAGTAGTCCACAATGGCTGGAGCGGTGGAGGTCGAGAAGCCGATCCCGTGGGAGAATGGGATGTCGGACTGCGAGATATAATACCCAGCTGAAGCAGCAACTCCTCGCCATCCTGGAATGTAGCAAACCCATAGGACTTTCCATTAAGAGTGAACTGCAGACGAAAAGGGTAGGCCCAACGATATTTAATGCCCTTTTGAACCAAGTGAGAAAGAAGTGGCTTGAGGGAGCGCCGCCTCTGGATAGTGGCCGACGAAACATCAGCAAAGATTTGTACCTTGTGCCCTGCAAGCTCTATATCCGGATTCTCCCTGCCAAACCGCATAACCGCTTCCTTAACCTGAAAAAAATGAGGCTTGACGATGATATCTCTAGGAGGCCCCCCTTGCCGGGGGGGGATCAATGCCCGGTGAATGCGATCAATCTCAAGGTGAAGATCATCAATTGCAGGCATAGCGGACCGCATGAGGGTATGTGCGCAGCTAGTAAGCTCCTTAACCGACTCAGGAAGACCTCGAATGCGAAAATTGTATCGCCTGGCCCGATTCTCCAGGTCATCAATTTTAGAATACGCCTCCTCCAGGCGATCTTGCAAGTCGGTGATCATATTAGAATTTTGGGAGATACTTTGGACTGTCGCATCAACTTTAGCCTCAATACAGTCTAAACGGTGGCCCAAGGCCTGAAAATCCTGCTTTAAATCAGCCGCCAGTTTTGAGGTAGCTCTGTCTAATTCGCGTTGCAGCAAATCTGCGAACCGAGCTATCAAAGTCGCATCACAAGAGTATAGAGGCGGGTCAGGAGGAATCGTTGGCGAGGAAGCCGGGCTATCATCAGCGGGATCTGGACCGCTATGCTGGCTTGAAAAAATGGCAGCTATGTCGCTGCTCAAGGGCGAGGATGCAGGGGAGTCACGGCTCAATGGACAGGCCGAAGCCTGGGACTCTAGTGGCACAGGGCTGGAGGATGACTGGGGGGGCTGCAGGAAGTCACTCACCCCACCTAGCGATGCTGCTGTAGTCCTCCCTGGCCCAGCGTGGGACGAGGAGCCCATCTTCTCTCTCCGAGGGAGAGGTGCTGCTGTAGGAGAGGCAGAGGAGACCCCAGGAGCCGCGGGCGCCGATCCGGCTGCCATCTTGGTCCTCCCAGTCCCCGCAGGGAGCCGCAGCTGGGAGCCTCCACGGCTCTTAATCGCCGACTTTTCGGGCATAGCTACAGGTGCCCGAGATCCGGAGATAGGCAGGGGGGGGGCCCCGGGGGTGAAGCGGCACTATGCCCTTTTATGGGCTGCTGTCAGTGCCGGAGATGTGCGGAGCTAATGCCGGGACATCCGATCCCGGCGGCCGCGCATGCGCACTCTGGAATGCTCAAATTTAAAGATTAAGCAGGGTAAGCCCAAGTCCTTCTAGACATTCATGCCCAGGACAATAGGCACAGCTGAACTTACTAGGCCATGAGTCACCACCACCCCTACTCAATCCAACACCTAGTCATCTATCTAGATCTTCACGCAGATGATGCTTTCTAATAATTTAGGCAAGTTAGTGGTTGCTTTGAAGGATAGCCATGAGGGGTCCAATTGGTCTCATGTCCCAAACTGCTTGGAGTAGAAGTCAATCCCATGACAGTGACCTTGGAACATGAGTCAATCAGGCATGGGGCCTCTAGTCAAATAACAAGGGTGGCCACCACTGGACTAAGTGTGACCATGGACTCTATTTTTTTTTCCATAAAGTTTATTAATAAACTCAGAGCATACAATAGGTCCAGGTAATACAAGGTATCAGTCGGAAATACAATAGGAGGTAATACACATACAGCAAACAAAAATAAACATAGCAATACATAGACAAAGAATCAGACGCAAGTCATCCCAGGGAAAAGAAAACGGGAAAAATGAGGACATGCAAACGCAGGAACATTAAAGGCATATCTGGTCTCAAGCCCTTATTCAGCATATTGGAATCACAGCACTGGCAGGGTCAATGATATATAACCTCGGTTACCGAGCAGCAGCAAAGAGCAGGGCCAGTGAGTCAAAGGTATGCGTTGGAAATGTATACAGTAGGTGTGGAGGGGGGGGGGGGTGCAAGGGCTTGTAGGATATGGCCTTGTACATTTGATGAAACTGAGGTAACCCACTACAGGTTGCCAGCACATGGGTAAAGGGTTCAGGAAAGGAGATATGTAAAAGTAAAACATATGCGCAGCTGGATTGCAGATAGGGAGTAGGGCTCCTATGCGGAGAGAAGTGTGCTAAAATAAAAAGGGGAGAATGAAGGCTAAACTCTGAGTAGGAAAGCGAGGAAATGGGGATTAAGAATTTAAGAATAAGCATGAAAAAGAAGGGAAGAGAAGAGAAGAAGAAAAAAAAATTTAAAAAAAGGGCGGGGGGGAGGGAGATGGGGGGTTGGGGAAGGGTCGGACGGGGGTGAGGTGTGGAGGAGTAGGAGGGTAGGTAAGTCACCTTTACTCAAGGACATGAGAGATACGCGCAACCCTGGCATAGCAGGGTGCCAAGCGAGCTGGGGACAGTTGCAGGCGTAGCAGGGTGCCAAGCGTAACTTGCTCCAAGCAGTACAGGACATCGAGACAAAGGACCTCAATCACAACCTTAAAAAAACAGAGAGCCGATATATATCGCCAGAAACACTACAGGGTATCAGAGAGATTCAGAATCAGTCAGCAAGGCTCATGAAAGAACGACATTCAGGGGTCATTTGGAAGTGAATCCAACAGGACCACGTATGAGAAAATTTAGTAGGGTTATCCAGAGAAGAAGCAATCAGCTCTTCCATTTCAGCAATTCTGTTCAAATGTATGAACCAATCTCGCACTGTGTGGGGGTGAACAGACCCCCAGAGAACCGGTAAGCAGAGTTTAGCCGTGTTAAGCATATGCATAGCCAGAGATTTGAAATATAGAAGTTTGGGAAGCGGAGTGTGGTGGAGGAGGAGTTGGGCCGGAGAGAACTCAATATCAAGAGTAGACACCGAAGAAGTAATCCAATGTACCTCCTGCCAAAAGGGCTGAACCATAGGGCAGTCCCACCAGAGATGAAGAAGAGATCCAACAGGAGCCCCACATCTCCAACAATTACTAGGTCTGGATGGATTAAAATGATGGATTCTAGAAGGTTTATTGTACCAACGTGTCGCCAACTTGTATCCGTTTTCTTGTGCCGAAACATTCAAGGAGCACTTATGAGAAAAGGTAAAGATTTGGTCCCAATCAGAGGAAGAAAAGTCAATGTTTAAGTCTCTTTTCCAAGCTTTGCAGGCTGGAAGTGAATCAGAGTTTTTTTCACCAAGAAGAAGCAGAAAGGTAAATGATACAATGCCTCCGTGGTTCAGCCTTTGAACACAGTGACTCAAAGGAGGAGAGAGGGCGGACCCATTTATGGCGATATGCAGGAGAGAGAAGAAAATGTCTGAATTGAAGATAGGCCCAAAAGGGAAAGGTAAGATCACCCATAGTACTTGCCAGGGAAGAACAAGACTTCAGCTGACCTTTGTGAAAAAAGTGGTTCCCCAATACTTGACTGTGTGGCCAATGTGCTGATGGAAAGGACTTATGCATAAGGGGAGGGAAGTCCGGATTGAGGCGAAGAGAAGTTAGTGGGTTGGGGGCATCCGAAATGGAGGCCGATTTACAGGCTAAGCGAAAGGTTTTAAGGGAAGGACCGATTATTGGATGTAGGAGGAGGTCTTGAGGAATGTGTTTGGTCAGAAGCCACGGGATCGATGCCAAAGGGGAAGTGGAACAAGAGTGTTCCAACTGGACCCATGCTTTGGTGGTAAAGTGAATATTCCAATTGATTATCCTAGTAAGATGGCAGGCCAGATGGTAAAGTTGCAGGTCAGGTAGTCCAATCCCCCCTTTGGATTTGGGAAGCACAAGTTGGGAGAAGGAAATACGTGGCCGTTTATGATTCCAGAGAAAAAGAGCGCACATTCTTCTGCATGAAACAAAAAAGGTGGGTGGTAAATGGATAGGTAAGGTTTGAAATAGATAGAGGAGGCACGGGGAGGATATTCATTTTTAGTATAGCAGCCCTACCAAACCAGGAGAAGCATGGGCAATGCCACCTAGTTAGGTCTGCTCGGACGGCACCAAGGGTTGGAAGAAAGTTTTTGACATAAAGATCAGAGAGGTTACTCGTAAGCTGTATTCCCAGATAAGATAAGGGAGTCCCTTTCCCATTGAAACGGGAACTGTGACTGACAAAAGGAAACCAGGTCTGGAGGAAGAGTAATGTTTAAGGCATAGGATTTGGAATGATTAATTTTGAGGTTCGAGAGATATTGAAAGAAGGAAAAATCCTTAAGTAGGTTGGGCAAGGTGATCCGGGGCTCCGTCAGAAACAAAAGAATGTCGTCTGCGTAGGCAGCAAGTTTGTATTCCTTGTTCGCCACGGAAATACCCCTGATATCTGGGTTTAAGCAGAGTTTGTGTAACAATGGTTCAAGTGATATCACAAAAAGAAGCGGGGATAGGGGGAAACCTTGGCGCGTACCATTCCCAAGAGGGAATGGATGAGATAGATGCCCATTCACACGGACCTGAGCCGTTGGACCAGAATACAGTGCCATAATGAAATTGAGCATGGTGTCCCCTAAACCAATCGCCTGTAGGGATGCCTTTAAGTAATCCCAGGATACCCTATCAAAAGCCTTCTCGGCATCTAGGGAAAGAATAAATCCTGGACTGCGAGAATCGTGAAGTCGGTGGAGAAGGTTAAGAGCCTTGATGGTGTTATCCCTTACTTCCCTTCCCGGGATGAAGCCCACAGTGATATGAGCTTCCAGGAGGCGATGATGTTGCGTGGAGGGTGAAGAGAAAGTGTTGAAGGCGGAGAGGAAGGGTTCACTCAAAATATCTAGAAACTCCTTGTAATATGCCACAGAAAGACCATCAAGGCCCGGACTTTTACCAGGTTTCATTTGCTGGATGGCTCGGGAGAGTTCCTCCACCGTGATGTGATGTTCCAAATCCTGAACAGTATCATCAGGTACAGTGGAAGGACTATAGAGGCGAAGAAAGTCAGAGATTACGGTGTCTCTAGGCATATTGGCCTCAGAAGGGCGATGTTCTGGAGGGAGATTGTATAATGTTTTGTAGTATTGCTCAAAGTGAGATGCTATATCCGCATTTGAGGTGGTCAAAGAGCCATCCGAGCCCCTAATCTTGTGAACCGTTAAACTCGACTTTTTTGTCTGGATGGATCTGGCTAAGAATCTCCCGCTTTTGTTAGCAAACTCATAAAAAAGTTTTTGCGACAAAATTAATCTGCGCTTAGCTGCCTTACCTAGTTCATTTAAGAGCTGTGTGCGGGTGTTCGTAAGATCAGATAAAGTCAAGGCGGCCTGATTATGTTTGTGCACCTTTTCCAGGAATTTAATGCGATCTATTTTAATGCGAGTTGTTGTAAGCGAGTCTGTCTCTCTTTTTTACGTTTTGTGGCCATAGCTATTAGGACTCCTCGAATGATGCATTTATTTGCCTCCCATTGAGTTAACGAAGAGGTATCTGGAGTTTGATTGTTCGAAAAGTAGTCCGTTAATATGGAGCGAACCTCTACTTCATTGGGCAAGTCAGAAAGAAGAGAGGCATCCAAACGTCATATCTTAGAACGGGAATGTTTCTCTGGAAATCGTAATATCATAATGATAGGGTGATGATCAGAGAGGATCATCGGTTCGATGGAGGAATCATGGAGGAAAGAGAGGTCAGCTTGCATGATAAAGAGGTAATCGATTCTGGAATATTTGTTGTGTGGAGGGGAGAAAAATGTACAGTCTTTGACATTCGGGAGTAGGACTCGCCAAGAGTAGTGAAGTTGAGTGTGAATCTGTCTAATGGATTTATATGGCAAGAAAAAAGCTTCCCGAGGAAGAGTCCAATAAAGGGCATAAGGGAACGTTAAGATCACCTCCCAAGGTTAGGATATCCAACTGGAAGGAGGAGAGTGAAGAGGTAATGGAGCGGAAAAAGGATACCTGTCTAGTGTTGGGTGCGTAAAGATTTGCTAAAGTGATGGGCTTATTGGCAAAATTACCTTTTAGAAACAGGAATCTACCATCCAGATCCGGAAGTGACTCCGAGATAGCCAGAGGGAGGTGCTTTGCAATCAAAATGGTAACGCCTTTAGATTCAGCATGAGGGTTAGGAGCATGATAAACTGTCAGAAAATGGGAGTTGGTAAGCTTGGGTATGGCATTGTGACGGATGTATGTTTCCTGAAGAAAGACAATATCCACTCTCTGTTTAAAAAGGTGTGAAAGCAGGAGAGAGCGCTTTTCAGGGGTATTCAGACCCTTCACATTAATAGACAGAACTTTCAGCGAAAGATGTCCTCACAGGGAGTTGAGAGAAGGCATGTCTGGGAGAGTAAAGGGAACTTAAAGGGATGGGAAAGGGGGTAAGAAGAAAAAAAAAAGGGGGGGGGGAGGGAGAAGGGAAGGAAAAGAAAAGAAATGAAAAGAAAGAGGGAAATGAGGGGAGAAAAGAGAGAGAGAGAGAGAGAGAGAGAGAGAGAGTGAGAGAGATAACCGGCAGTGGGGGTAGACCAGCTGACCCACCAAGATGTGGGAAGGAGGAAATAAGAACAAGAAAGAAGAAGGGCTAGGAGGGAAATAGCAGAAAGAAGAACAAGGAAAGAAAAGAGACGAGAGGCAGAGGACAAGGGAGTAAAGACGGCCAGAAAAAGTTCAGCGAGAGCTCTCAAAGCTCACTGTGTGGGAAACGCGGTGGACTTAGATCCAAAATGAAAGAGTCCGCCGGGCCATGGACCTTAAAAAAATGCAAGAATCGGGGAGGGAGTGTGAGCACAATTCATTTGAATGAAGATATAGGTGGGGGCACAACCGCCATCGTCCAGCATAATGGGTGAGGTAAGATGCAGCAACAAGCTTAGTAATATCAGAAGAAAAAAGTAACAAATGTCATGAGGGCAAGGAGACCGAATATATATAATTAGGGCGTATTGTAGTGGAAGCATTGTATGTAGGGAAATGAGAAAATGCACACCTAAGTGGAATGCAGTCGTGGCATGATCCTAAAGTTATGGGCAGAGTTGTGACATTATAGGTGTGCCGTGGTAGGGCCAGTGTGAGTCCATACTGAAAATAAAACATCAGTGAAAGCCAGATGGAAAAGCTGCATATCATTAAGATGAAAAGCAAATCGTATCATAATCTGTTTAGGGCAAAAACATTGCAACATCACAGAAACAGCAGGGCAACCATTCAAAAAAAAAAAAAAAAAGCAACCATCAAAGGAAACAATTGGGAAAAATGAGACATAGTGCACCATTTCTTTTTGGAACCCTAAGGTATGTCTCATCTGTCCTAACTCTTCTCTTCCAGACTCCCTCTCAAAAACTCAAACCATCCATCTCCCACCCCGCTCCCGTAGGACTCCACAACATTCTAAAAATCAAGTAGAACCTCGTGTTAGTGGTAGCTAGGCAAGGGGAGAGGGGAGAGGACTGGACTAGGGGGGAGCTCAGCAGAAACTCTGAATGATGGTTTCAAAACCTGTAAGCTGTAAATGTGGTTTAGATGGGTGTTATGACATGAGGTGGAGGAGGAGGCTGGACCCCACAGGGAGCAACACCTGGAGAGTGTAACAAGGTGATACTTGATTTCAAACAGATATGTAACATAATAATAGTATGGAAATGACAGCCCGGGTCCCGGATCCCCTCCTCCTCCCAACCCAGTCTCCCCCCACCATCCCACACTACCCCTGGAAAAGGTATAAAGGCGAGCTGGAGTATGAAGCCTCTCACAGTAAACTCTAATGAAGAACAGTAGGGATCATGGTCAGGGAAATACAGACAATATGTAATGGAGGGCATGGAATTCACCTCTGACTACTGCAAGACCATCAAAAGACCCCTGGGAGGCCATACAACCAAACAGAGGCTGGGCATAGAGGGTCTGGAGATCCATACTCTCCAGAGACTCTAGGCAGCGGACAAATCAGCATATACATTACAAACAGGGCTAGAGAAAGACTGTAGGACCACCCCCCAGGCTTCCATCAGAGGTAGTGAAAATGCAGCCATAAAAGGGTCAGTGACATGGAGGGTGCCTGCGGAGGTACATCAGGACTGGCGGTCCATTGGAGAAGCTGAGACGGAGAGGGAAAAGGTCTTCATGATCGATGAGGCAAATTTGGCAACATCTGCAGAAGCATTAAAAGACCTGGACCAGGGCGGATTGGGTAAAGAGCAGAAAATTAAAGGGTGAAGGTGTCCAGTTAAGGGGCCAAATAGGACCCGAGGTGCTACCGGCATGGTCCTGAAGTTGGATGGGAGGGATCTGGTAAAATCATAATCTGGATAAGTATTGCTGATGAGAGAAAGTCAGGGAAGAGATCGAAGAAAGGCCTTTAGGCATCATGGCGGGGTCTGTGATGTGCAGGAGAGGCCGTCGGGCTGTTGTTGGTGGTGGAGCCTCTGGCAGGAAGTCTCAGAGGAGTGGAAGGAACCGATCGGCAGCAGCAGAGATGGGGTCCTTGCCAATCCGTGTCACTTAGTACTCGATCAGATTCAGGAGCATTTGGAAGATGCAAAGATCTGTACCAATCTGGAAGCTCAACTAGAGGAATGTCCAGTGCGGAACAGAAGCTAGGGAGATCCTCTGGAACTCGCAGGTAGGCTGTGCGCCCCTGAGCTTGAGTGGGGAGACAGAATAGAAATCGCCACCTCTATGGTATGTTATGAGAGCGAAGTGTGTCCAGCAGGGGGCAAAGTTCTCGCCTTTGTTGCAAGGTTATGGAGGAGAGGTCCTGGAACAGGTGTATCTCATTACCCTGAAATAAAAGGCATCTTCTTTCTCTTGCCCTTCTGAGAATGTCTTCTTTGATTGGAAAGCTGACCAAGCAACACACCACATCTCTTGGGGGGTCAGAATCTCTGCCTCTGGAGCGAAGCGCTCTGTGTGCACGTTCCAGATCAATGGGTGCAGCAGGTGGACAGCCCAGCAGATCATTGAAGATCGCAATTACTGTTTTGGGGATGTCACTCGGCTCCACAGATTCAGGCAAGCCATGCAATCTGATATTATGTCTGCAACCTCTATTATCCAGATCTTCAATAGTGCTGCGCTCCTGTGTTAGGTAGTGAAAGCAGTGTATATAATAAAAATTAATGTATGTGGTAATATGAACAAATTAAAATTGATAATATAATAAATCAATCATTAGGACACATATAAAATGCAAACAACAACTGTGTAATGTGATAATAAACTAATGTCCATAAAACTCATAATCAAAATTAATATATATAAAAAATCTTTTTTCCCCTGATGAAGTCACGTAACCCGGTGACGCAACACGTAGGGGAGGGGCTCTGACGTCACGATGTTCCATCGGCTAGTACGGCGAGTATAGAGTACACACAGCAGGCAATACTTCCTGATAAGAGCATGTTTTAATCTTGTTACATGTGAGTGCATATATGTTATCCTCAATAAATTTCCTATAAAAAAGGATAAAGCACTATAGACCTTTTCTTTCCTTTATGCTATCCACCCGCATCACATTGGAGAGAGGTGTTGTAAAGAGGCGACCCCTGGAGGGGAAAGAGGAGACATCCACTCATCCATTCATTCCCTAATACAAGTATATATTCATTGAAGAGATCCCAGGAGAATTACAGCTTTCCATTATATACCAGTTAATTGGAGAGTATCCTATGCAGGAGGATTATTATCATACTGGCCCCTGAGGACCAAAAAGTGTGCTTAGCCTACAGTTATTAGGCAAATTATAAGGTGAGCGCATAATAATTACACACCATATCAGGATCTCAGAGTGGCAATTTTCTGAATTTAAAGAGGACTATGATTTTTTATATATATTAATTTGGATTATGAGTTTTATGGACATTAGTTTATTATCACATTTCACAGTTATTGTTTGCATTTTATATGTGTCCTAATGATTGATTTATTATATTATCAATTTTAATTTGTTCATATTACCACATACATTCATTTTTATTATATACACTGCTTTCACTACCTAACACAGGAGCGCGGCACTATTGAACATATTTATTTTGAGTCACGTGACACTGTTATAGGAGTTGGTGTGAGTGCCAGCGAACCACATGTGTTTATTGATTCAATTATTAGTCAGAAGTGATTTTTCACCATAGTGGCTCGCAAGTACACATATTTATTTGATTTTATCCAGATCTTCAATCTGTCTATAAAAATCACGAATATGAGATGTGTGCGATACTGACAACTGCTGGATCTCCACTATGGCATCAGCATTCGATCTGCTTGTACATTCCACCTCCTCTATTCTTGTACTTAACAAATGGAGGTCTTCCCTTAGGTCACTGAGGGCTGTGGTAAAAGTAGCTTTAATGTCAGCTGCAACTGCCTGCAGATCTCTTAAAGAAAGTGTATGAGTGTCTGAAGAGAGATCACGCTGTGGGACAGATTCCATGCCAGCCCCAGTGTCTGTGCTCTGTACACTCTGAGCACATGTTGCTGTAGTTGAGGGAGGAGGGAAGGGAGATGGGGATGCTGCATGTGGCCTGTCCCTCTGCTGGGAGCGGAACAGCTCCTGAATATGTCTGGACTACTGGGGGTTATGTGCCCGTGGGGAGTGGGAACAGGAGCCGGTGAACTTCCCATCCACTCTCGCCATCATGTAATGGCTCTGTCTCACCCGCTCCTCTGCTAATATTGATGCAAGGTCTCAGGCTGGCAGGAGCTCCTGTGTCACGCAGCCATCTTGGATCTCGGCAGATCACACTCCCCTTTCCACAAGGTTTTACCTTTAAAGAAAAAGAACTTTCATTAAAAAATCCCCCCCATCCCCCGCTGTCTATTCAATGTGTCAGTATAACTGAGCCAATCAGATGTGTTCTCAGCCTGTACAAATGACAGCCAAGAACACCAGGCGTACAGTCTGATATCCCAATGGTTGGATGGACATGAGTGTGTGGGCCCCTGCCATGGTAAGGGACCCTCGGTATTAGGTGGGTAGTTCACAAGGTGGTGGGGCCCTATAAATGGGGGACACTTATCAAACCCCTAAAGTGTGAGGACAGAGGGGATGGTTTGGTGTATTTGCATACTGGGGTCAGTTATGAAGAGATGAGATCCCACATCCCACCATCTACATCCAATCTATGTCAGATCTCCTCCCGGCATAGGAGACCACTGATGTACATTGTACGGCTGCAGATTTGTACATTACACATCGCACACATTTCCAGGAAGACAGAAGAATACTTCCCATTAGTGTGTATAAAAATGTCCATCATTTCTTCCAGAGCTCAGCACCAGCTCCCCCTTTTCCATCATCACAGCAACATTTCCTCCTCTAACACTCTCATTTTATTCTTCATAAATGGGATGTACCATGGTGGATTGTATCTATACACAGAAGAAGATTAGAAAATGGTCTGTGGGAAGTCCTCCCCCCCCTCAGGTAATACATGGACCCTGATATGAAGAGAATCTCCAGCATGGAATTATATCAGATTCTCCTGTTCATGGCACTGATTATTCATCATTTTCCTTTCCTTCACATTCAGATGATGATGATTCTACTGCCTGATATCTACTGACCGTTATTCTGGAATGATCTGAATGGGGATCTGTCCTTCCTCCCATTCCTCCATTTTATATTGTATTGTTACTCCTTAATGTATTCATTACTACAAAATAAAAATGGGATTTTTAGATCTTCACACCAAAATTGCTACCACTGGTGAGACCAGCATGCTGGGAAATTCCTGTTCATGAAATGAAGATTCCTCCTACACAAGTAGAAGACACTGAACACACTGTGACAGTGCGGTGCGGACAGTGGGGGGCGCTCTCCATAGCATATAAAGAAACAATGGGTGGACAGGAGAGTCCGCACCACAAGGAAAGAGGTTACCTTCAGAGACTAAGCGGCATAAACTAGAATATGTTTATAAAAAATATAATTTTAATTTTTTTGTCTAAAAATGACTTTTTTCAAATATAAAACCACATTTATCACCATTAAATAAAAAACACATTTATCACCATTAACTCAAGACAGTGTTGTCTCCCCACATGACTTCAGACATCCAGATGTGGCCACATCAAATGGGTGGGTCACCTAGACAGCGGGGTGACCCCCTACTGTACCGGCTTCCCCTCCCCCCATATAATAAATGACCTCTCGGGAAAACAACAACTGCTATATAAGGCCAGCTGAGGCTACACTATAGAGTGTGTTAATGAGCTGCAACAAGTAACAGACAAAAACAAAGCAATCCATGTATAAAGGAACACATCTAGTGTCATCTTCCAGGATTACAATAAGAATTGTCTCTGATATTGTTCCATCTGCAGATAAGGAGACTAAAGCCGACAGGGAGCAGAGTCCATATGAAAGTCCAGCCGGTGCAGTGTCCCCCTTTTCAGCATTTCCATCGATCGCTCAGCATGGAATCGGCTGTAGAAATGGAAGCTGACAATTGGTGTAGCGACTCTTAGGTCACGCAATGCCGCTAAAGTTCCAATTGTATCTCTAGTGGTCACTCAGCAGGGTGCACTACAATGTCCAGCAAGCACAGTCATAGCAGAGCTATCAGAAGATAGAGCAGGACAAGCCATAGAGTTCCAGCAGTTCCAGTCCACATGAGACCTTATGCCACATGAATGGTGACACACGTTAGATTGCAATGACCAATTGGCACTGTCATGGCGGAGCAATTGTGAGAGCGAGCAGAGCAAGCCACAAGATGTGACAGTCAACGTTCGTGTATGAGCCGCAGCGGTCTGGGTGTCGGGTCGAATACTGGCCCATAGTTGCCAACATTTCCAAAACGTTTTTAGGGAAACCTATTTTTCTGAGTGCCCAGAAAACCCATGTAGGTGGAGCTTACACTTTAATTAGGGGCGGGGCATTCATTGATTATGAATGCCCCGCATTGATTATGAATATACATGACTTCTTTGTGGCAGGCATATATAGTCAGCGCCTCCAATGTACGCAGTGCTGTACATTCTGTACATGACATTTCATTGTTAGGAATGTTTCTACAGGAATATTTCTCATCAGGACAGAAACAGCTAAGAAGATATTGGGAATTGGGAACATCATTCCCCCATTTGTTTGGCTACAACAGCACTGACTGTAAAGTGCAGCAACCCAACAGCTCTTGCAGAGAATCCAGTGATAGACACCAATGACACATTTTATTTCATTATTACAGGTGCTTATATAGCGCCATCAATGTACACAACACTTTCCATACAGTATATATTGTACATTCACATCAGTCCTCAACCAGCGGACAATCTAAGGTCCCTAATCACATCCATACACATACTAGGGCCAATCTACCTACCAGCATGTCTTTGCAGTGTGGGAGTAAACCCGAACAGGCACAGGGAGAACATGCAAACTCCAGGAAGTGATGCTGTGGTTGGGGTTTGAACCAATGACCCTAGTGCTGCCAGGTGGTAGTGCCAACCACTTAGCCACTGTGCTGCCTGATAACATGGTATAAAATATTCCAGAAACATCATTTGACTCTGACGGTTCTGCTGAGTCCTGCAACTCCTGCTGTGGCTGCTGATAGGTAGAAGGTTTTGGGGGGTGGTAAAACAATCATGTGTGATAAAGCTAGTAAGGAGGCATCCCACTGTGGAAAGTTGGAATCCTAGAACCAAGCTGGAAATCTTTAGTGGACTAAAAGACAAAAGCAGATGCTAGTAGATCCTGAAAAACATGCAAATAAGCAATTATCCATCACCATTTATTGGGGGGGGGGGCACTGAAATCAAGGCAAGAACAGTGGCCTGTACTGCTGCATACCTCCAGCCAATGGGGGGGATTTACTAACACTGGAGCACTCCCAGTCTGCTGCAGCTGCTCTCTGTCACTGCTGCCCTGCTGTGCTGATCTGCTGAATATCTCCAGTATATCTGTGTGACTCCGTCTATAGAAATCTTCCTGCTCAGCAGCTCCCTCCTCTCACAGAGACCACTGTTAGGCAGTTGGGCAACGCAGGGCAGCGACTACAGAGAGTAGCTTCAGCCGCTGTTCTTCTCTCTCTCCATTCTGGCTACATGTACAACAAATGCCGGACATCAATGGCAATATCAAACATATGTAAAAAGCCGAGTACAGTGCAGGAAATGGACTGAAAATAAAGACTTGTAGACGGCCTTAAGCAACCAATTCCTTCTTGTGTTTTCAGTCCAGGTCTTCAGAGATCAGTACATGTGGGGGGTTATTGCCTTCATCCCATATCTTGGCAGATGATCACTATTTTACTTTGAGTATTAGAAGTTGTAAGTGTTCTGGACAATAATACTGAAACTTTATAGACAGGCAACTCCTATCCTCATATTGATGTGAAATTAAAGTGCTTCGTGCTCAAAAGTTCTGCAGTAAAAGTGTTCCGGTGCAAACAGTGCTTCTCAAGCCAAAGGGCCTCTTACCAACCAGGAATGATCTGGGATTACAGAGATCAGATGCGTCTTCTCTATCCAAGGATGGCCGACACTCTCACCATCAGACCCCCAGGTCTGATCTCATCAATGGGATATGGTAATATGGTCCCCACACAAGGAAATCACGCCTTGGCCACGCCAAACAGCACCGACCACCAATCAGATGTATAAAGTGCAAACAGGGAGAAGCCTCATAGTGTAGTGAGATCAAATCTTTTGTATTAAATATTACATTTATATTTGGGTGAATAGGAACATGTGATGTACAATACCAAAAGTACTGCCGCGGGACCAGCTGACATGCCTGCACGTGATGATGTCACACCCTAGCTCTGCCCAATGTGGTTCTCCTTAATTGGCCTCCTCTGTTATTGGAGGATAGTGTGAGACGTTATTACTCCTCATGTAGTGGAAGTGACACCGGAAGAGCTTGGTGCGTACATGTGACCCCAGGAAGGATATCAATGATCACACAAAGCAGTATATTTAGTGACTCTCTCCTTAAAATATATCAAAATTAAATTTACATATAAAAAAATGAAAAAATGTATACGAAAAAAGTTTAAGTATGAAAAACATAAATATATATACAAAAAATATTGTATCCTCCATTACTTGTAAGATGAATTGGCCAGTTACTGAAGGAACAAACCTCAAAGAGAGACAGCGTCCTCTAGTGGTTCTATGTATGAGGAACTGGTTATTCCACATAAAAAATCATAGGAGCGCGTAGACCCAAAAAATGTATTTACATAAATATAAAAAATATTAACCCCTCGCCCTCCGGAGGATTTACCCCCCTTAATGACCAGGCCTCTTTTTACTATTCGGTGCCACACTAATTCAACTAATAATTGCGCGGTCATGCAACACTGTACCCTAACATAATGTATGCCCTTTTTTTCACACAAATAGAGCTTTCTTTCAGTGATATTTGATTACCTGTGCGCTTTTTATTTCTTGTGCTTGTCAAGAGAACCAGAGAACACACAAAGACAGATGGCACGGAACCCAACATGCTTTTATTAGGGAGGTTTTTTGGGCACAGACAACAGATCCTTTAGTCCATAGGTCCACACCAGACACAGTAGCACAGTACAGTTCTCTGGAAGGCAATATGGAACAAAGTGGCATTGTAGATCACCCACATCATTCCCAAGAAGCACATCTGCAGGCAGTCCTCCCATGACACCCACGTTGCAGCGTTTAGGCCCCAAGCCATAGTCCAGATTGACAGTAGCAAGAGGGATGAAGCGTTTGGTGCCCCCTGCTAGTTGAATCACTATCCCAGGGCCAGGCTGTACAGGATCAGAGTGCACCACTCGGGGGTCCACAATGGTGAGGAAGGCCCCTGAGTCTCGGAAGCCCACTGCCTTTTGTCCGTCCACAATGACCTCTTGCAAATGCTTTCCTTGGAGGCTCTGGGTAGGGGCCCCCACCGGCTGTAGGCCAAAGACTCCTGGGGGGGGGGGGGGTTCTTGTCCGTGGGAGCGATATCCCAGTCTGAAGGGGGTGGTGGCAAGTCCTCGGGAGCTTGGTACAGTTCCACAGAATTCACTGGCAGGGGCAAGCTAGGCCCGAGAGTCTGTTTTTTGGTGGGGCAGCTGGCCTGGTAGTGACCAATCTGTCCACAGCCACAGCACCGCCTATCTAAGGCCGGTCTGGGGCCCCGTTGTGAGGTCGCTGAATGAGGTGGTAGTAAGGGACGTAGCGCTTTCGCTGTTTGTGGGGCCATCCGGCGATGGTGAGGCACGTGGGGCACCGGTGTAGGATGGGGCATCCTGGCCGCTTGGGGTGCCTTGGCAGCAGGCTTCTTCCATTGTGTGTTAATGAGGAGAGCCTTATCCACTAAGGCTGTAGCTTCTTCCATGGTGGCAGGTTTCCGCTCACGCACCCACTGTCGGAGCTCGGGGGGGCACTTGAAAAGGAATTGTTCCTTCAGGATGGCCTGGATGATCTGCTATGGGGAGGTTGCCTTCTCCCCTTCCAGCCAATGGCGGCAGGCTGCCGACAACTTGTGCGCAAACATTTTGAAGGAGGCCTCTGGGAGGCGGGGGGTAGTCCGGAACTGGGCCCGATATGACTCCAATGAGACCACGTAGTAGTTCAGTACGGCCCTTTTTATCTCCTCATAGTTCCATCTCTTGAGGGGGTCCATCATTCGGTAGGCTTCAGCAGCCCCTCCGTCAAGCAGCCCTACCACATGGCGAGTCCAGTCTGTGTGTGGGACCTCCAGTAGTTTGCACTGGTATTCAAAGTCCTGGAAGAACCCAACCACATCTCCGGTGTGCTCTTGGTAGGGCTTAAAGTCCTTCCTGGATATTCTCTGGGCCTCCCATGCCACAGGGACAGCCACAGGAGCAGCTGCTTGATTTTTTGCAGCTTCCCACTCTGTTTGTCTCTTTTGAGCCTTTCAATGGCCACCAGCTTTCTATCTAGGGTGGCATCCTCCCCTAGAATGGCCATCTCTTCCTCGTACCAGATGACCCAAGGGCTCTTGCCACTTGTGCTTTGAAGCTCTGGTCCATCTCCTCTCAGGACCGCTTGGCTCCTGTCTGTGCCCGCATTTTTCCATTGCTGTTGGCTGGCTTCCTCTAGCATCCAGACCAGCTGGTCTTTGTTAAGTCCCTTGTAGCTGAGGCCCAAAGTTCTGGCCTTTTCTTGTAAGCTGGTTACCATCCAGTGTTGATATTCCGGGGCCACCGCTTCCATTGTATGCAGACTTTCATCTGCCATCTCGAGTGCTCTCGTCTCGCCGCTTCCAACCAGTTGTCAAGAGAACCAGAGAGCACACAGAGACAGATTGCACGAAACCCAATGTGCTTTTATTGGGGAGGTTTTTGGGGCACAGACAACAGTTGCTTTAGTCCACAGATCCACACCAGACACAGCAACACAATACAGTTCTCTGGAAGGCAATATGGAACAACAGGGGTATGGTAATCGACAGGGTTGATCCACACAGGAGGCTCCAGGCAGGGAAGGGTTAAGTCCAGGCAGGTTCACGGAGAGCAAGGGGTTAAGTCCAGGCAGGTTCACGGAGAGCAAGGGGTTAAGTTCAGGCAGGGGATAGATCCAGCCAGGCAGATTCACAGGGACAGCAGAAGATTCATCCACCTTGCCCAGATTCCAGGCAGCACAGACAGTCCAGGAGATGAGGAGGAGGATGGGGGATGGTCGGATGAGAGAAGCTGGTCCTCAGCACAGCCTTCCCTCACACACGCAGCCAGGAGAACCCACGGGGGTTTTCCTGCTCACCCTTAAGTATAGAGCTGGTAACCGGAGACTTCCTGTCAGGTTACCATGGCAACAGGCCCTGTTTCCCAGGTCTCCAGACTTGCCCAGGGAGCTCAGGAATTTGTGCATGAGGGAGGAGGGGGCCTGTTTGTGGATTCCTTCAGCAGGAGGCCAGACCACAAGCCAGGGGGTGAGGGGCTGCTGAGGGCTGCCTGTGTCAGGGACATGGAGGATTAGAAGTTCCAGCATGGATGGAACAGAAGAGTGAGGGGCTGCTGAGGGGTGGGGGGTGGTAGGCAGCAAGCATAGAGGATGGGGGAGGAAGGACCAACTCCCTGACAGTGCTATAAACAAAAAAAGTCTGAACATTTTGAAGAAAAACAATATTTTTTACTTTTGGCTATAAAAAATATATAGTAAACTCAAAGGTAGTCATAAATTTAAGCCAAAATGTATTCTGCTCCATGTGTTTGGTATAAAAATCCCAATAAATGTATAATGATTGCTTTGTGTGAAAGTTATAGCGTCTACAAACTATGGTATAGATAATGGAATTTACACCATTTTTTGGAAATACAGCGCTGCACTGGTTTAACTGACAATTGCGCGGTCATGCAATATGGTACATAAATGAAATTGATGTCCTTTTTTTCACACAAATAGAGATTTGTTTTGCTGTTAGTTGATCACCTGTGTGATTTTTATTTTTGGTGCTATAAACAAAGAAATTTTGAAAAAAAAATGTTTTTGAAAAATACAATATTTTCTCATTTCTGTCATAAAAAATATCCAAAAAACTAAAATTTTGGCTAAAATGTATTCTGCTACATTTTTTTGGTTAAAAAAAATCCCAATAAGTGTATATTGATTGCTTTTTTAAAAGTTATAGCGTCTACAAACTATGGTATAGATAATGGAATTTACACAGCTTTTACTTTCTGATTGCTTATCACATTTCTTGAGGTGCTAAAATACCAGGATAGTACAAACACCCCCAAATGACCCCTTTTCAGAAAGTAGACAAACTAACCTATCTGCTGAGAGGCATATTGAGTCCATGGAAGATTATGTTTTTTCAGAAAAATTCTGGAAAATGACAAACTTTTTTTTTTTTACACAAAGTTGTCATTTAAATTACATTTTTTTTGCACAAGCCATGGGTATATGTGGAATTACACCCCAAAATACATTCTGCTACTCCTACCGAGTATAGGGATACCACATGTGTGAGACTTTTTGGGAGCCTAGCCACATACAGGAGCCTGAAATCCAATGACCACTTTGAAACCCGGAAGGTGCGTAACTTCCTCATTTCCTTTCCTCACTACCTATCACAGTTTCTGAGGCCCTGAAATGCCAGGATAGCACCCCCTCCCCAAATTACCCCTTTTTGGAAAGTTCACACCCCAAGGAATGTAAAAAAAGGCATGGTGAGTATTTTTCAGATCTCATTTTTTTCTCACAAGGTTTGGAAATATAAAAGAAGAAAAGAAAAAATATGTTTTTGTTTTTTTTATTTCACTTTCCAAAAACTTGTGGCAACAAACAATATCTGCAAAATACTCATCATGCTTCTTATCAAATTCCTTGGTGTGTCTACTTTCCAAAAGGGGTTATTTGGGGGGTTGGTGTTATCCTGGCATTTCAGGGCCTCCGAAACTGTGATAGGTAGTCAGGAAGTGTAATGAGGAAAAAAGCAATTTAAAAGCCAGAAGGTGCTTATTGGATTTTGGGGTCCTGTACTTGGCTAGACTGCCAAAATGTCTCTCATATGTGGTACCCCCATACTCGGGAGAAGTAGCAGAATGTATTTTTGGGAGTAATTCCACATATACCCATGACATGTGGGATCAGTAAATTATATAAGTGGCAATTTTGTGTAAAAAAAAAAAAAAGAAGGGCTCGTTTTGGGGGGTAGGGGCATTTTATGCCCAGCATTAGAAGTTTATGCCACCTGAAGATCAAGCCTTTTCTGACACTTTTTGTTCCCATGAAAAAAATCTGTATTTTTTGCTATGAAATTAATTTAAACCCCCAAACACGATATTTTTTTTAAAGCAAAGACCCTAGTGAATAAAATAGTGGGTCATATACTGTATTCTTTTTTTTTAGAAAACTGGGGTCTATCAGACTCTAGATCTCTCCTCTGCCCTTACATTATCTAATCAAACCAAGATCCAAAACTGAAGTGATCTGATTTCTTAGCCTATAGAGATGATTAGCACCATTCTGGTCTCTGATCAGCTCTATGGTGAGGTGTCAGAAAACTGGCTGCATTCTCAGGTTCCCCTGATGGCATGGGACTGCCCGTAAAGGCCATGGAAGGCAGCAGGGGAGGGGCATCATCTCCCGCTGCTTGTACAAGAAATCCTGCAGCAAATTAGACACTAGGATTGCTTTTACATGAAAGGCAATTGCCGGCTGAAAAAAATGATACCAGGATGATGTCTGCAGCTGTAGGCATCATCTTGGTATAAACCTTATAGATAAACTGTTAACTGGTGTCTTATTTAGATCAATCCAAAAGACACCATCAGATTAAACCATTGCGCCTATGTACTTAGATGTATGAAACCACAATGAACTAGAATGGGTGCTGCTATTATAAACCCGCTGTAACTAATAATAAAAATTGTGATAAATAAATAGAAAAAGAAACACAAATAATAGCGCAACCCTTATAACAAAGTAAATAAATAGATGAATAAATATATATATATATACAAATCAATATATACATAAAGTTTATTCCAATGAATCCCCCCCTTATAAAACCGCACTCACAATGAGTCACAAATAAACCAGCGTTTTGTTATATAGGAGCAGACAGCTCTCACTCCAGCATCTCACCAGCCTGCCTGCAACCAAGATGGCGTTGTATATATAACTTCAATACTATATACCTGGACAGGTTTCATTTTGAAGGTATGTCTAGGTATATAGTAATGAAGTTATATATACAACGCCATCTTGGTTGCAGGCAGGCTGGTGAGATGCTGGAGTGAGAGCTGCGTGCTCCTATATAACAAAATGCTGGTTTATTTGTGACTCATTGTGAGTGCCGTTTTATAAGGGGGGATTAACTGGAATACATTTTATATATGTTATTTGCACTATAGCGAGTATTTTTTCTATCTACATATACTATATGGAGTGTTATGGATTCCCATAAGCTGAAGTTCATTGGTGGAGTGATGGATATGTACAGATACGCTGGTTTATCACCAGCTTTTTGTGAGTGTGCATTTTGATGGGGTGTTAATGCACTGGATATCACATTGGTGGAGGAAGATTTCATGACTTCATTTATTGAGGATCATATTTGAAAACTTATGGACTTTTTTTGAATGTACTTCATGAAGATTCATTACATTTTATTTATTGAACATTTTTTGCACACATATGGTGGTGGATTATTATTAATTAATATATTTATATATTGATTTATTTATTTATATATAAATATATATATATATATTTATATTCATCTGTTTATTTATTTACTTTGTTATAAGGGTTGCACTATTATTTGTGTTTTTTCTCTATTTATTTATCACAATTTTGATCATCCTGGTATAACCATTCAAAGTCCAGTGATTACTAGTACGTTGCTGGTCCTTGTTGGGTATATATTCTATGTTCTTTTTTTTTGTATGCAGCCTGTGAGCTGAATAAAAAAATGAGAAGAAATCTCTGCCAGAAAAGTGTGTGGTATGCTCACCATTTACAATATACTGCCCTGCATCCACCCACTTCTAATGGTGGGCACACATTAGGTCACACAATGCCACATGCACCAATTCCAAGATTGTACAAATGTCTAAATAGTGGCACGCTTCAATAAAAATTGTCCACGTATAATTGGTGCCTCATATGGAAAAAGGATGACACCAAGTCCCAAACTATCTTGCCACTGCTCCCCATGTAGTTTGGGCATGGGAGGGGGGGCTCCACGTGACTATCTTTTCCCTTGTAAATCCAAAACTTAGCCTGTTGTCCTCTCACAGGTCTTCTACATCTTGACCCCATATCTGGCACGCTTGCTGGGGAAAAATTGTTTGAGTGCAAGGTGGCCAGAAAAATTAATGAGGAACTCATCAATGCAGATGTTTTGCTGGGGAGTATAGACATCTGCAAATTTTTGGTTAAGGTGATTTGTGAGGGGCTGAATTTTGTGGAGCCGGTCAAATTCAGGGTCACCCCGAGGATGACAGAGTGTATTGTTGTTGAAATGCATAAAACACATTATACTCTCATATCTATGCCTGGCCATGGCAGCAGAGAACACAGCATATGATGAATCGGGTCTGGGGACCAATACAACCACAATTCATTTTTTTTAGTAATGCCCATGTTGAGGGTTATGCCCAAAAAATATATAAATTAGGAAAACTGTAATTAGTTTCCATGCGAATGGTCTGGCAAAATTTGGATTTGGGTTGGCGGCGATAAATTGTTGTACATATAAAATGCTTTGATCCAAAATCAATGCATACAGATCTTCCATAAAAAACAGCTCCAAAAAATCAAGGGGAGGAGTTAAATGTGCTATTTCTACCTGAATTCCGGGTTGGGCAGTGAATGGGGGAAGTACGGGTGCTGAAAAATTTGTGGGCTGCCAATTGGGATTTGCAAGCACATCCAGAAGGATACTAGAGGCTCTATGGGCCTGTGTGCAAATTCTTGGTGGTTGCGGGACAATACTAAAGCTCACCACCGTACCAGCTTGTACTGCACTTATGGGACTCCCCACGTCACCAAGTCATACTGCAGTGCTGGTATTATTAATATTGTTATTATTATTAGACAGGATTTATGGCGCCAACAGTTTGCTCAGCGCTGTACAATATAACGGGAGACAATACAGCAATAATACAGTTCAATACAAGAGGGATAGGAGTGCCTGATCCTGGGAGCTTATAATCTAAGAGGTATGTGAAAGACCAGGATGTAGTAGACCACTGGTGCTCTCCAGTTCACCAAAAGGTAGTGCGGCACTAGTACTGGCACTCTGCTGCATATGAGAGACATCACAATTTATTGGCAAGTGCTAACAGAGATCAGACCTGATTCTGCCAACACTGCGGTTTTGTGTGCAATGTATCAAGTGACAGTGACCTACTGGCACTGCACTTGCTGGGGGAGAAGGGGGGGGTAAGCGTAGGGGCTAAACGCAGGTGCTGGCAGGTGCTGGGGCTGATCCCGCTAATGCTGAATTTTTGGGGATGCTATACTAATCTGAACACTGGTATAGTGCTGATCTGATCAAAGATATTGATCCGTTCAGACACTATACTTGCAATGGAGGTTTATTGTGTATGAGCATGTACCCGGCAATCAAAGGGTTAAATGTGATGACTGGTGTACTGACGGGCAATCTGACGCTATCTGGGAGGGGCATGAACACAACAGGAGTGCAAATCATATATATATATATATATATATATATATATATTTGTGTGTGTGATTTTGCGCACCTGTGCCGCACTGTAGCAGTGTTTCTCCTGCTTTACTTTAACTGACAATTGCGCGGTCATGCAACGCTGCACCAAGATAAAATTTACATCCTTCTTTCCCCATGAATTGTGCTTTCTTTTGGTGGTATGTGATCACCTGTGCAATTGTTATTTTTTGCGCTATAAAAAAAAGCCTGACAATTTTGAGGAAAATAAACAATATTTTGGACTTTTGCTATAAATCATGTCCAGTAAAAAAATGTAAAAATCAAATTCCGTCATAAATTTCATCCTAAATGTATTCTGTGACATGTCTTTGCTAACAAAAATCCCAATACGTGTAAATTAATTGTTTATGTGAAACTTATAGCGTTTACAAATGGCAGTACAGATACTAGATTTTTTTAAATACTAATAATAGTGGCGATCAGCGACTTATGGCGGGACTGCGGCAGACATTCTGACACTGGGGGGGAACTGACTTGGGGTCACTGACATCTCCAGTGACACAAATACAGTGATTAGTGCAAAAAAAACCCCACTGATATTGTACTAATGGCAAAGGGAGGAAGGGGTTTACTTCTGGAGACAATCAAAGGGTTAACTGTGTGAGGGGAGTGTTTTAATAGGGGGCAGGGGTGTGTGCCTCTCTGTTACACACTGTCCCAGAAGGCTATGACCAGCAATCCCGGAACAGTGTACTGATGCTGACAGGGAGGAGAGCTCCATTGAAAACAATGCAGCCTTCCTCCCAGTCTGTGTTTGCCAGCAATTGCCGGGCTCTGGCGGGTAATCACCGGCCGAGACCCGGTGATTGACACTTGCGTGCCACGGGTATGGCAGTCATGCGCCTTGCATGCGCCCCCTAACCCGGAATGCAAGATCACATGAATATACATGATCCTGCACACAGGGGATGCCTTGTAGCAGAATATGTACTGCGGGAGGTCCCCTAGTGGTTAAAGGTAAAGCACTATGCTGAGCTTTTGATTATGAGGAATTATGGCTGACCCTTAGGTGGTTATCTGGAGGGGGCATCCTGGGAGATATTATTCAGCAAGTTGATCTTCAGAGTCCATGCGTTTGGCACCAAAAGTGAAGTTAGACCAAAACTTTAGGGTTGGCACTAGTACAATGCGTTAGTGTACAGTGCATTAGTGTACAATGTGTCAGAGTGTACAGTGCGTTAGTATACAGTGCATTAGTGTGCAGTGTGTTAGTGTTCAGTGCGTTAGTGTACAATGTGTCAGAGTGTACAGTGCGTTAGAGTGTACAGTGCCTTAGAGTGTACAGTGCGTTAGTGTACAATGCATTAGTGTATAGTGCGTTAGTGTACAGTGCGTTAGTGTACAGTGCGTTAGTGTATAGTGTGTTAGTGTACAGTGTGTTAGTGTGCAGTGCGTTAGTGTACAGTATGTTAGTGTACAATGTGTTAGTGTACAGTGTGTTAGTGTACAATGTGTCAGAGTGTACAGTGTGTTAGTGTACAATGTGTTAGTGTACAGTGTGTTAGTGTACAATGTGTGAGAGTGTACAATGTGTCAGAGTGTACAGTGCGTTAGTGTACAGTGCGCTAGTGTGCAGTGCGTTAGTGTGCAGTGCGTTAGTGTACAATGTGTCAGAGTGTACAGTGCGTTAGAGTGTACAGTGTGTTAGACTGTAGAGTGCGTTAGTGTACAATGCATTAGTGTACAGTGCGTTAGTATACAGTGTGTTAGTGTACAGTGCGTTAGTGTACAGTGCGTTAGTGTACAATGTGTTAGTGTTCAGTGTGTTAGTGTACAGTGCGTTAGTGTACAGTGCGTTAGTGTACAGTGTGTTAGTGTACAGTGCGTTAGTGTACAGTGTGTTAGTGTACAGTGCGTTAGTGTACAGTGTGTTAGTGTACAGTATGATAGAGTGTACAGTGCGTTAGTGTACAGTGTGTTAGTGTACAGTATGATAGAGTGTACAGTGCGTTAGTGTACAGTGCGTTAGTGTACAGTGTGTTAGTGTACAGTATGATAGAGTGTACAGTGCGTTAGTGTACAGTGCGTTAGTGTAATGAGTTAGAGTACAATGCGTTTAAACCATAAGAAATGCAGTCACATTCCGGAGGTGCATATCGCACCATGTATGATGAACATCCAGTAATGACCTTCTTTAGGCACTAGATGGCAGTAATGATACGGGCCCTTGCCTTGCATTACACAGTGCGGTGACGTTTTGGAGCCTGGACTGGTCAATGCTGCTGGGGATGATACTGCCATCTAGTGCCTAAAGAACTACATTACTGGATGTTCATCATACATGGTGCGGTATGCACCTCCGGAATGTGACTTCATTTCTTATGGTTTATTGTACAATAAAAGTAATTACAGGATAAAGCACTATGCTGAGCTTTTGTTTATGAGGAATTACGGCTGACCCTGAGGTGGTTATCTGGAGGGGGCATCCTGGGAGATATTATTCAGCAAGTTGATCTTCAGAGTCCATACATTTGGGACCAAAAGGGCAGTTAGACCAAAGGGCGGGCACAAGAACAGTGCATTAGTGTACAGTGTGTTAGTGTACATTGTGTTAGTGTACAGTGCGTTAATTTACAGTGTGTTAGTGTACAGTTTGTTAGTGTACAATGTGTTAGTGTACAGTGCGTTAGTGTACAGTGCGATAGAGTACAATGCATTAGTGTACAATGCGTTAGTGTACAGCGCGTTAGTGTACAGTACGTTAGTGTATAGTGCGTTAGTGTATAGTGCGTTAGTGTACAATGTGTTAGTGCACAGTGTGTTAGTGCACAGTGTGTTAGTGTACAGTGTGTTAGTGTACAATGCGTTAGTGTACAGTGCGTTAGTGTATAGTGCGTTAGTGTGCAGTGCGTTAATGTACAGTGCGTTAGAGTGTACAGTACCTTAGTGTACAGTTTGTTAGTGTACAATGTGTTAGTGTACAGTGCGTTAGTGTACAGTGCGTTAGTGTATAGTGCGTTAGTGTGCAGTGCTTTAATGTACAGTGCGTTAGAGTGTACAGTACCTTAGTGTACAGTTTGTTAGTGTACAATGTGTTAGTGTACAGTGCGTTAGTGTGCAGTGTGTTAGTGTACAGTGCGTTAGTGTACAGTGTGTTAGTGTACAGTGCGTTAGTGTGCAGTGTGTTAGTGTACAGTGCGTTAGTGTACAATGCGTTAGGGTGTACAGTGCGTTAGGGTGTACAGTGCGTTAGGGTGTACAGTGCGTTAGTGTATAGTACGTTAGTGTACAATGTGTTAGTGTACAGTGTGTTAGTGTACAGTGCGTTAGTGTGCAGTGTGTTATTGTACAGTGTGTTAGTGTACAGTGCGTTAGTGTGCAGTGTGTTAGTGTACAGTGCGTTAGTGTACAGTGTGTTAGTGTACATTACGTTAGTGTACAGTGCGTTAGTGTACAGTCCGATAGAGTACAATGCGTTAGTGTACCGTGTGTTAGTGTACAGTGTGTTAGTGTACAGTGCGTTAGTGTACAGTGCGTTAGTTTAGAGTGTGTTAGTGTACAGTGTGTTAGTGTACAGTGCATTAGTGTACAGTGCGATAGAGTACAATGCGTTAGTGTACAGTGTGTTAGTGTACAGTGTGTTAGTGTACAGTGCGTTAGTGTACAATGTGTTAGTGCACAGTGTGTTAGTGAACAGTGCGTTAGTGTACAGTGCGTTAGTGTACAGTGCGATAGAGTACAATGCGTTAGTGTACAGTACGTTAGTGTACAGTGCGTTAGTGTACAGTGCGTTAGTGTACAGTGTGTTAGTGTACAGTGTGTTAGTGTACAGTGCGTTAGTGTACAGTGCGTTAGTGTACAGTGCGTTAGTTTGCAGTGCGTTTGTGTAATGAGTTAGAGTACAGTGCGTTTAAACCATAAGAAATGCACTCACATTCCGGAGGAGCATACCGCACCATGTATGATGAACATCCAGTAATGACCTTCTTTAGGCACTAGATGGCAGTAATGATACGGGCCCTTGCCTTGCATTACACAGTGTGGGGACGTTTTGGAGCCTGGACTGGTCTATGCTGCTGGGGATGATACTGCCATCTAGTGCCTAAAGAAGGTCATTATTGGATGTTCATCATACATGGTGCGGTATGCTCCTCCGGAATGTGACTTCATTTCTTATGGTTTATTGTACAATAAAAGTAATTACAGGATAAATCACTATGCTGAGCTTTTGTTTATGAGGAATTACAGCTGACCCTGAGGTGGTTATCTGGAGGGGCATCCTGGGAGATATTATTCAGCAAGTTGATCTTCAGAGTCCATACGTTTGGGACCAAAAGGGCAGTTAGACCAAAGGGCGGACGCAAGTACAGTGCATTAGTGTACAGTGTGTTAGTGTACAGTGTGTTAGTGTACAGTGCGTTAGTGTACAGTGCGTTAGAGTACAGTGCGTTAGTGTACAATGCATTAGTGTACAGTGTGTTAGTGCACAGTGCGTTAGTGTACAGTGCGTTAGTGTACTGTACGTTAGTGTACAATGCGTTAGTGTACAGTGCGTTAGTGTACAGTGCGTTAGTGTGCAATGCATTAGTGTACAGTACGTTAGTGTACAGTGCGATAGAGTACAATGCTTTAGTGTACAGTGCGTTATTGTACAGTGCGATAGAGTACAATGCTTTAATGTACAGTGTGTTAGTGTACAGTGTGTTAGTGTACAATGCGTTAGTGTACAGTGTGTTAGTGTACAATGTGTTAGTGTACAGTGCATTATTGTACAGTGCGTTAGTGTACAATTTTTTAGTGTACAGTGTGTTAGTGTACAGTACGTTAGTGTACAGAGAGTTAGTGTACAATGTGTTAGTGTACAGTGCTTTAGTGTACAGTACGTTAGTGTACAGTGCGTTAGTGTACAGTGCGTTAGTGTACAGTGCATTAGTGTACAGTGTGATAGAGTACAGTGTGTTAGAGTACGGTGTGTTAGTGTACAGTGCGTTATTGTACAGTGTGTTAGTGTACAGTGTGTTGGTGTACAGTGTGTTAGTGTACAGTGCGTTAGTGTGCAGTGCGTTAATGTATAGTGCGTTAGAGTGTACAGTACCTTAGTGTACAGTTCGTTAGTGTACAGTGCGTTAGTGTACAGTGCGTTAGTGTGCAGTGCGTTAATGTACAGTGCGTTAGAGTGTACAGTACCTTAGTGTACAGTCCGTTAGGGTACAGTGTGTTAGTGTACAGTTCGTTAGTGTACAGTGTGTTAGTGTACAGTGTGTTAGTGTACAGTGCGTTAGTGTACATTGTTAGTGTACAGTGCGTTAGTGTACAATGTGTTAGTGTACAGTGTGTTAGTGTACAATGTGTTAGTGTACAGTGTGTTAGTGTACAGTGCGTTAGTGTACAGTGTGTTAGTGTACATTGTTAGTGTACAGTGCGTTAGTGTACACTGTGTTAGTGTACAATGTGTTAGTGTACAGTGTGTTAGTGTACAGTGCGTTAGTGTACAATGTGTTAGTGTACAGTGTGTTAGTGTACAGTACGTTAGTGTACAGTGCGTTAGTGTACAGTGTGTTAGTGTACAGTGCGTTAGTGTACAGTGCGATAGAGTACAATGCGTTAGTGTACAGTGCATTAGTGTACAGTGCGTTAGTGTACAATGTGTTAGTGCACAGTGTGTTAGTGTACAGTGCGTTAGTGTACAGTGCGTTAGTGTACAGTGCATTAGTGTACAGTGCGTTAGGGTGTACAGTGCCTTAGTGTACAGTGTGTTAGTGTGTACAGTGCGTTAGTGTACAGTATGTTAGTGTACAGTGTGTTAGTGTACAATGCGTTAGTATACAGTGCGTTAGTGTACAGTGCGTTAGTGTATAGTGCATTAGTGTACAGTGCGTTAGTGTACAATTTTTTAGTGCACAGTGTGTTAGTGTACAGTGTGCTAGTGTACAGTGCGTTAGTGTGCAGTGCGTTAATGTACAGTGCATTAGAGTGTACAGCACCTTAGTGTACAGTTCATCAGTGTACAGTGCGTTAGTGTACAGTGCGTTAGGGTGTACAGTGCCTTAGTGTACAGTGTGTTAGTGTATAGTGTGTTAGTGTACAGTACGTTTGTGTACAGTGCGTTAGGGTGTACAGTGCCTTAGTGTACAGTGTGTCAGTGTATAGTGCGTTAGTGTACAGTTCATCAGTGTACAGTGCGTTAGTGTACAGTGCGTTAGGGTGTACAGTGCCTTAGTGTACAGTGTGTCAGTGTATAGTGCGTTAGTGTACAGTGCGTTAGTGTACAGTGTGTTAGTGTACAGTGCGTTAGTTTGCAGTGCGTTAGTGTGCAGTGCGTTAGTGTAATGAGTTAGAGTACAATCCGTTTAAACCATAAGAAATGCACTCACATTCCGGAGGAGCATACCGCACCATGTATGATGAACATCCAGTAATGACCTGCTTTAGGCACTAGATGGCAGTAATGATACGGGCCCTTGCCTTGCATTACACAGTGTGGGGACGTTTTGGAACCTGGACTGGTCTATGCTGCTGGGGATGATACTGCCTTCTAGTGCCTAAAGAAGTACATTACTGGATGTTCATCATACATGGTGCGGTATGCACCTCCGGAATGTGACTGCATTTCTTATGGTTTAAACGGATTGTACTCTAACTCATTACACTAACACACTGTACACTAACGCACTGTACTGTACACTAACGCACTGTACACTAACGCACTGTACACTAACGCACTGTACACTAACGCACTGTACACTAACACACTGTACACTAACGCATTGTACACTAACACACTGTACACTAATGCACTGTACTCCCTCCTACCCTTTGGTCTAACTGCCCTTTTGGTCCCAAACGTATGGACTCTGAAGATCAACTTGCTGAATAATGAGTCCATACGTTTGGGACCAAAAGGGCAGTTAGACCAAAGTGCGGGCGCGAGTTCAGTGCATTAGTGTACAGTGTGTTAGTGTACAGTGTGTTAGTGTACAGTGTGTTAGTGTACAATGCGTTATTATACAGTGCTTTAGTGTACAATGTGTTAGTGTACAGTGCGTTAGTGTTCAATGCGTTAGTGTACAGTGCGTTAGTGTACAGTGTGTTAGTGTACAGTGTATTAGTGTGAAATGCGTTAGTGTACAGTGTGTTAGTGTACAGTGTGTTAGTGTACAGTGCCTTAGTGTACAGTGTGTTAGTGTACAGTGCGTTAGTGTACAGTGTGTTAGTGTACAGTGTGTTAGTGTACAGTGCGTTAGTATACAGTGCGTTAGTATACAGTGCGTTAGTGTACAGTGTGTTAGTGTACAATGCGTTAGTGTGCAGTGTGTTAGTGTACAGTGTGTTAGTGTACAGTGTGTTAGTGTACAGTGCGTTAGTGTACAGTGCATTAGTGTAATGAGTTAGAGTACAATCCGTTTAAACCATAAGAAATGCACTCACATTCCGGAGGAGCATACCGCACCATGTATGATGAACATCCAGTAATGACCTTCTTTAGGCACTAGATGGCAGTAATGATACGGGCCCTTGCCTTGCATTACACAGTGTGGGGACGTTTTGGAGCCTGGACTGGTCTATGCTGCTGGGGATGATACTGCCATCTAGTGCCTAAAGAAGTACATTACTGGATGTTCATCATACATGGGGCGGTATGCACCTCCGGAATGTGACTTCATTTCTTATGGTTTAAACGGATTGTACTCTAACTCCTTACACGAAAATACTGTACACTAACGCACTGTACTGTACACTAACGCACTGTACACTAACGCACTGTACACTAACATACTGTACACTAACATACTGTACACTAACGCACTGTACACTAACGCACTGTATACTAACGCACTGTACACTAATGCACTGTACACTAACGCATTGTACACTAATGCACTGTACACTAATGCACTGTACTTGCGCCCTTTTGGTCCCAAACGTATGGACTCTGAAGATCAACTTGCTGAATAATGAGTCCATACGTTTGGGACCAAAAGGGCAGTTAGACCAAAGTGCGGGCGCGAGTACAGTGCATTAGTGTACAGTGTGTTAGTGTACAGTGTGTTAGTGTACAATGCCTTAGTGTACAGTGCGTTAGTGTACAGTGTGTTAGTGTACAGTGCATTAGTGTACAGTGTGTTAGTGTACAGTGCGTTAGTATACAGTGTGTTAGTGTACAGTGCGTTAGTATACAGTGTGTTAGTGTACAGTGCATTAGTGTACAGTGCGTTAGTATACAGTGTGTTAGTATACAGTGCGTTAGTGTACAGTGCGTTAGTGTACAGTGCGTTAGTATACAGTGTGTTAGTGTACAGTGCGTTAGTGTACAGTGCGTTAGTATACAGTGTGTTAGTGTACAGTGCGTTAGTGTACAGTGCGTTAGTATACTGTGCGTTAGTGTACAGTGCGTTAGTTTAATGAGTTAGAGCACAATCCGTTTAAACCATAAGAAATGCAGTCACATTCCGGAGGTGCATACCGCACCATGTATGATGAACATCCAGTAATGACCTTCTTTAGGCACTAGATGGCAGTAATGATACGGGCCCTTGCCTTGCATTACACAGTGTGGTGACGTTTTGGAGCCTGGACTGGTCTATGCTGCTGGGGATGATACTGCCTTCTAGTGCCTAAAGAAGTACATTACTGGATGTTCATCATACATGGTGCGGTATGCACCTCCGGAATGTGACTGCATTTCTTATGGTCTATTATACAATAAAAGCTTTAAAAAGAAAAAGCCAAAAAAAAAAAAAAAAAAATGATTCCATCATTGTAATCCATCATCGATCATGGCATCCTGTGTTGTCCCAATGACACCAACTCCCTGAAATAAACAAATTAAAAAAAGGACGCTCGCTGACCCGTCCGCACCCATCGAGCACTCACCGCATAATGACAGGTCTGACAGTTGCAGGTCAGATGTACACAACTGGGAGGAGCTAGCAGTGATGTCAGCAGTGACATCACCACTAGCCACGCCTATCCCCCCCCCTTTCCTGCCATGTTATGCCTGTGCTCAGGTCAAGGGTCTGGGAAGGTCAAGGGGAGACCCCCACGCTCACCCCCCCCCCCCATTTTTGGGGGTGGGGTTACCCTTAAAAGTCCTACCAAGCCTAATGGACATGGTTTGGCTTTTAGGGGGAACCCCTCCCACTTTTTACAAAAAGTATTACTATGGGGTCCCTCTTAATCTTCCTACCAGACCTAAAGAGTCTGGAATGGATAAGGGGGGAGACCCCACACTTTTTTATTTCTTTTAAATTAAAAATAAATATCAGTCCAGCTGCAGCAGGTCCTCTACATTGTACAGATGTGCAGCTTTGCAGGTAGGTTAAGGGGACCCCCCCAGGCATGATATTTAAAGGAATTTTTCTCTTTTTTTAACTTTAAGCAATGAAAAATTACTGCCCCTTAAAAACACTTCTTTTGAAAAACATGTTTTCACTGATTCATGTCCCTCAGGACAGTCCCTGAGACCGGGGTGGGGGCGAGGGAGTGTACACTTATGTGAAAGGACAATATATATGTAAATTGAAGGCACTATATAAGTACCTGAAATAAATCTTATAAATGTGTAACTCTCCTACCTCCCAGACTCCTGGGTTGGTCCTGTTATGTTTGACAAAGCCCCCCTTGGGGATCACAGAACTCTGGTGCATCTGCAGCTCTGGAGCTTCAAATGTTTCATTGAATGTATGCATGAATGTAAAGAGTCGCTTCTCCGGGAAGAAGAATGTATTGCCTCCTTGAAGAACAGAGCCGTATATTAAAGCTTGTATCACCCCTGTCTGATGTGGCGGTTGGCATTACAGAATTATCAGCGTGGATATTGGGAGTTGTGTGTGCTCCTGAGAAAACTCTGCCAATGGTGAATGTAACACTGATCTATCAGCACTGACTTCTGTACCCCCCATCCACTGAAACTTCAACACCCCCACAATGACCAGGAGTACATCTCCATGTCATGATTTCTGTGTTCTATCACCGACATGTCACATGTACAAGAGAGAAAAAAACTTTATTCACATTAATATCTCCTTTCCTGACTCCTCCTCCATCACCAGGACACATCGAGTGATCATAGGATACAACGCCACAATGATACATTGTATTAGGATCCATTATAAGAGGGATCCTATAGGATTCTATTGGGGATCCATTCTATGGGAACACAATATATTAGGATACAATTTAAAAGAGATCCAGTGGAACTATATTGTTGATCCATTCTATGGGGACACAGTATATTAGGATACATTATAAAAGGGATCCAGTATAATTATATTGGGGATCCATTCTATGGGGACATGTTATAAAAGGATCCATTATAAAAGGGATCCAAAATAATTATATTGGTAGATTCATTATATGGTAACACATTATATCAGGATCCATTATAAAATGAATCCAACAGAATTATATTGGTAGATCCATTCTATGGTAACAGTATATTAGGATCCATTATAAAAGAGATCCAATATAATTCTATGGGGGATCCATTGTATGGGGACACATTATATTAAGATCCATTATAAAACAGATCCAATAAAATTCTATTTGCGATCCATTCTATGGGGACACATTATATTATAATCCGTTATAAAGGGGATCCAGTAGGATTCTATTGGGGATCCATTCTATGGGAACACATGATATTAGGATCCATTATAAAAGAGTTCCAGTAGGATTCTATTGGGGATCCATTCTATGGGAACACATGATATTGAGGACACATTCCGGTTCCATTCATCAGACATTTTATATAGTCAGATCATTATATTGGGAATAGATCCCATCTCGGGATCATTTCTTCATATGTTTCCTTGGAGATTTTTCCAGCGATTTTCATCTCTTTCTCTATTTGTAGAGCAATTATTCATTTGTATTTCTTCACACAATAAAATCATCCATAGTACAAACTCATTGTAAATGTATTAATAATAATGATAGATAAATAGATAGATAGATAAATAGATAGATAGATAGATATATAGATAGATAGATAATAGATAGATAGATGATAGATAGATAGATAGATAGATAGATAGATAGATAGATAGATAATAGATAGATAGATAGATAGATAGATAGATAGATAGATAGATAGATAATAGATAGATAGATAATAGATAGATAGATAGATAGATAGATAGATAGATAGATAGATAGACAGATAGATAGATAGATAGATAGATAGATAGATAATAGATAGATAGATAGATAGATAGATAGATAGATAGATAGATAATAGATAGATAGATAATAGATAGATAGATAGATAGATAGATAGATAGATGATAGATAAATAGATAGATAGATAGATAGATAGATAGATAGATAGATAGATAATAGATAGATAGATAGATAGATAGATAGATAGATGATAGATAGATAGATAGATAGATAGATAGATAGATAGATAGATAGATAGATAGATTTTCACTTAAAGGGCCACTACACCTGTATCTGGATCCCACGGCAGCCACTCCTCTAGTATGACATCAAAGCTCGGAGACAGACAATATGTCGGGTTACACTCTGCGCTCTGTCTCGGGTCCGGCACTCTATACATTTCTTCACCGTCCCATCTCTATAGCAGGTCAGGTGAGGGCTTTCAAGAGAACCTATCACTCTCTTGGATGGGCTAGTGACAGAGTCTATTTAAGGTGCCTGGGGCCCAAAATCAGTGTAAGAGGCCCCCCAGACAGTGATGGGATAAAATCCTCTCTCACCCAAGACAAAAAATGCAAAGTGCCCCCTCCCCCCATGATCTGCAAACTACATCAGCAGCATAGGCCCTACCATTTTTTGTCCCTCCCCCACTGAAACACCCATAGCAGCCACCTATTCTTCCAACCCTTTGGCTCCGCCCCATCCCAAGACCTTCCAAAATATTTGGGGCCCCAGGCAATGTTACATACTTTAGGTTTCCTGGCAATGTGACATATTCTGTCTCCAGGGGCTGGGACATAGTTGGGGACCTATCCTAGGCAATGTGACATTTTTCTGTCCCCCAGACAATGTGACATATTTGGGGCCCCAGGTCATGTGACAAATGCGGGGCCCCAGGCCATGTGACATGTTTGGTCCCCAGAGACTATGATATATTTGGACCCCGGCTTTCATTGGAGGATTCCATAAAGATGAAGGAATACATTAACCCCGCCTTCTCCTTTTCCCTTAATATATCTTATCTTATTCAGCACAGAGCAGAGTGTGAGACCCGGAGCAGCCAATCAGACGGTGTTACTGTTAGCAGCACTGTGATGTAGATCGCTGTTCAGCGTGTTCTCCGGTCTCACCCTGTTTGGCTTCCCCTGTATTCTCCATATTACCAGCCTCATGTATGACGTGTCTCTGTAGAATGTTCCCATTGTCAGGAGACACTTCCCATCCTGCTGACAACATTTAACCAGACAGGGAATCTTCAAAAGGACCGATATATAAAAATCTGACCGGGGCTCTAACCCCTCCCCCACCCCAACCACAACTAAGAAAAAGAATCTGGCTGCAAGTTTGATCATTTCTTAGTATAGATTGTATGAAATAGGAGGGAGGAACAAGGGGAGAGGAGACCCCATCCCGTCCAATCACAGTGACCGCACTGCACCCTGCACAGAGTGACTGCATGTGGGGGAGGGGCAGAGAGGAGGGGGAAGGGCAGGAGGAGGTAGATTGCTGAAGGCATATCTGGTCATTTTCTGTGTCATAATTACAGAGAAAGTAATATGTCAGATTGTCATGGCATGGATGGAGAGATAGATAGATAGATAGATAATAGATAGATAGATAGATAGATAGATAGATAGATAGATAGATAGATAGATAGATAATAGATAGATAATAGATAGATAGATAATAGATAGATAGATAGATAGATAGATAGATAGATAGATAGATAGATAGATAATAGATAGATAGATAGATAGATAGATAGATAGATAGATAGATAATAGATAGATAGATAGATAGATAGATAGATAGATAGATAGATAATAGATAGATAGATAGATAGATAGATAGATAGATAGATAGATAATAGATAGATAGATAGATAGATAGATAGATAGATAGATAGATAATAGATAGATAGATAGATAGATAGATAGATAGATAGATAGATAGATAGATAGATAGCACATCCATCCTCACTGGCCAATAGGAACATGTCAGTACGGTAGTCTGACCGATATTCTACCCAATCACAGTGATCAGCGACAGAGGAGAAATCTCACTTATTATTGATTATAGTAGAAAAGCCTGAAGGACACCAACTGAGGCCCCACCCACTGCTTTATCCTATTGGCTGAACATTCCACCAAATCACATCTCTCCTCCCTGTGACATCACCAATCTCTGGGCGGAGTTCTCACATCTCCCGATTCCCCCCACAGATCTTTATACAACCTCTCCTTATACAAACCCCAGCATGGAGGGGCTCAGTGAAGGTGGTGGTGAAGGTGTGGAGGTGTCGGATCGGGTCACACAGATCATAAAAGGAGATCCGCCCGGCCACATAATCCAGATATATTCTGACTCTGGTACTGGGGGGATTGGAGGGTAAGTAGATCACTTTATTGTCATGTATCACCCCATACCGACCACCATTCCTGTACAAACACCAGGACTTCTTATTCCATCCAATCACTGCCTGCCATCCTCTCCTGTCTATACTGGGGTAACACATCCCGACTCTCCATCTATCTGACCCCCCAACATCCACTTCCCAGTAATGTCTCCCTGAGGAGAAACTCTGACTGCTCAACACCTGAGAATAATACTGAAATCTCTCTGGTGTTTCTGGATGATTCTGGTCTATATCTGACCTGGATACAGTTTTCCTGTCATCTGATATCTGTAGAATATTATGAGCTGTGTTTCCATCCAGTAATATGTCCTCAGCTCCCTGTATATAGAAGGATACATTTACTCCTGTTATTATATCAGATAAACCTGTGTGTAAGACCCCAGCTATATCCAGCCCCCCTCCATCATGGAGGAGTTCCTCATGTCTCTCTCTGTCCTCATTATCTCCATCCTCAGTATCACACAAGTCACCTGTGTCTGATTCCTGTAGGACAGTCAGTGGATCCGTCATGTTACACAGCTCCTCAATGTCACGCATCTTCCTGGACAGCTCCTCCTTCTTTATTTCCAGAACCCGGATGAAGATGGAGATCCGCTCTGCCCTCCCGGAGATTTCCCTCAGGACTCTCTTCTCCAGGTCTTCTAGACGTCTCCTGAGATCTCTAAACAGGGCAGTGACTCTCTCAGTGTCACCAGCTGCTTCTTCTTCTACTTTTCTCCTGTGTTCCTGCAGACTCTGGACTCTTTCCTCCATCTCCTCTCTCTTTGTCAGAAGTTTCTGCAGAACATTCCTCAGTGTGTCCTTCTCAGAAGCCTCATTCAGCATCTCCACCTGGTGTCCTCAATGTTCTCCAGCCAAAGTGCAGGACACACAGATACAGGTCTCATCCTCAGTGCAGTAATACTCCAGGATCTTCTTATGGAAGGAGCATTTCCTGCTCTCCATGGACAAGGTGGGGTCAGTTAAGATGTGTTCTGGAAACTTTTTGTGGACTCTCAGGTGTTTATCACACAGAGAAACCTCACAGAGTACACAGGATCTAACAGCAGGTACAGGAGAGTCCACACAGTGAGTACAGAAGACCTCGGACTTCTGTTGATCTGGCTGAGAAGAAAGCAACTTCTCCATTATATTACGCAGTGTTATGTTCCTCTGCAGAGAAGGCCGATCCGGAAACTTCTGTCTGCATTCAGGACAGGAATATCCTCCAGACCCCCCCTGTGTATCCAGCACACGATCAATACAGACCCGGCAGAAGTTGTGTCCACATCTCAGGTTTACAGGATCTGTATAAATGTTCAGACAGAGGGAACATTCCAGCTCAACTCTCAGATCTGCAGACGCCATCACTGACAGCAGAAAGAGAAATGGCAATGAAGGTCTCTGACTTCGGGGAAGAATGCAGTTGGGAGGGTCACATCCTCCTACACAGGGTGAGGCTGTATCCGTGATATTTGATGCAGACATCAAAGTCCAGAAGAGGGAGGATTTTTCTCACAGCAGTAAAAATAATATGTAGCACTACCCCTTCATGGTTGCTTTAGTCATTGATTTGGGTTCCCTGTCAATCTGGACCTCTCATTGAAAGCCCAACCTCTGCTGACACCACCGTGTGATGGGGACCCCGATAAATCACACCTGTAAAATGGAGTCACACACAGAGTAGCATAAACCAAAATGAAGTTTATTTTGGAATTGGAGGTAACTGAATAGGACAGGAAAAACAAAATAACACTGGTATTGGCAGTAAGTGTGATCACTCTTGGCAATGGTGAGTAAAAGTAATGACATTCACAACAAAACAACAGGAACAGTTCACAGGCCTGCTTTATGAAATGATCCACTGCCTCCAGTCTGAGGAGAATGTGCAATCCCCAGTGAGCAGGAATGACTATCAAGTGAACTGATAAGCTCACTGCGGGTCCTTAGAACTAGTTAGCAAGGATTGAATGTGAAAGAAGAGAATTCTCAGTTATAATTGGCAATGTCCCCTTTAGAGCTCTGTAATATCTTCTGCACGCCTGTTGGGGCCCAATTTGTGAGAAATTGAATCAAAGGGTGGCTAATAGTTACTTAGGGTAGTCACACCAAAAATAGTGAGGGAAAAAGAAGACATTTTAGCACTTTCCTGATTTATGGGGAAGAATTAGAGCCAAGTTTCTTTTAAGAACTCAATTTCTGAAGTGAGCTGGAAGTAGTAGATGGCAGCAGCTGGCATAAATGTCTATGGATGAAGGCAACTCCCTCCGAATGTCAGAGGGCAAAAGATGATTAGTGAAAGGGATCCTGCTCTGCAAAGAGGGAGATAGACTTGTTGCTTTAGTAGGCACTGCTATATCTTGGTCTATAACTGTATATCCTGCGGTCAGCTTGATTGATAACTGTACTGCAGATATGTTCCATCAGCGGTGCTGGTATACCTCGGCCACAAACTGGGGGAACTGTGTACAATGTTCACAACTATGTGCAAGCAGATAACTGGGGAAGTAGATGTCAATGTTCACTCAGCTAGTGGATGCATGGGTCTCTCTTACCCAATCAATGTGGTTCAGCCAATCACCACAATCCTCCTTCTCCAGTGGATACTAAACTCTCTGGGGCCACATACAGTCCTCAGGACACCCCTTATGTACTGCAAGGGCCTGCCTGATTGGATAAAGAGTGATTGGATAGATGTTGTGTCCTATTTTATAATATTAGTAAATCTAAAGAAGATTGTACAGAAATTGTACAATCAGATTGTATAGTGGATGGCCTCCTTTATACACCTAAAATTACCTAGTTGTGCTTTCAGTGTCATTAATTGCTAATGGAACACCAAACACAGAAGCAAAGACACATTTTGCCACATAAAAAAGGGGCTTCCCTATATGTGTAATTGGAAAAATGAGTAAAAAAACATGCCCCCCCCCACACTACTTTAGGTATGAATGGAGCCTGAAGGTGAAATTACACAGAACAACGATGCTCCATTCACATCTGTGTGTTTCTGAACGCATGGAAAACCGCACAGAAAATGCACACTTTGCCATGCGTTTCAGAAATGCTGCAAATGTGCTTTGTGTTGTCATTACATGTTAAAGACACCCCAAATGTGGAAAATACACCAAAAACAGCGATAAAATGCACAAAAAGTCCGGAGAGAATGTTGTGTGTAGAACAGACTGTTCAAGTGAATGGGCTGTCCTATGAGTGACGAGTGAAAACGCTCCAAAACAGCCAAAACAAAATGCATGCAGGAATGTGAGTTATCACTACATGGCTCTTCTAAGCCAGCTGACCTAAGTCCAGACGTTGGTCAGTACATTAGAGTTCCTCTGGTGAATTTGCCATGTCAGAACCTCCTCCCTACCCATTGATGAGGCCTCACCATATTCCATTCACAGTTTTGGTTACATGTCAAGGCCTGGAAGTATTTGGTGGATTTAAAGTGGAGCTCCACCCAAAAGGGGAAGTTCCAAATGATGGCTGAATGTCCTCCCTGAGACACACACCCCCACATCCTGCTACAGAGTGCACCCGGCACTCTCTGTGACCCCTGTGTCCTTCAGACACAGCTGATTACATATCACTATAAAGAGCCAGTCACAGCTGCCTCTTACCATGTGATCAGCTGTGTCCAATACCAGTGCCTCCTCATCATTGCCCACTGGTGCAACCTCATCAGTTCCCATCAGTGCTGCCTACCAATGCCCATCAAAGCCACCTCATAAGTACCCATCAGTGCTGCGTATCAGTACCACCTCATCAGTGCCCATCAGTGCCCATCAGTGCTGCCTATCAGTGCCAATCAGTGCTGCCTATCAGTGCCCATCAGTGCAGCCTCAGCAGAACACATCACTGAAGGATAAAAATTACCTGTTTGCAAAATGTTATAATGGAAATTAAGAAAACCTTTTTTTTCTACATTTTTGCTCTTTTTTTCATTTGGCTGAGACATTTTGCTTTGGGAATGGGACAGGAAGTCCTTGTACTTCTGCCGGAACACAACACTGTATACTGGATGTAGCTGATGCCACACACTTTGTACAGCATTGACAGCAGCTGCACTTTATAGCTATGGAAATAGGTTATTTGGGCCAGCTTGGCTTGGACAAACTATTGAAAGGTAAATGAAAGCTAGGGTTAGACTGTAAGGTGGGTATATCTGTGAAGTCCCATGGAGATACCACATCCAAGGGTTGGGAAGCTGAAATAAATAAATACAATTATTTCTTTAGGTGTAGATCCATGTTAGGGGTGCAGCTGCAATAATGTTTGGAAATACTTCCAAGAATTGAGCCATAACACAACATTCCAGAAACTTATTTGTAGGACTTTCTGTTTCAGGATTGATGGAGGCAATAAACGTTTATGAGCTGCTGATGTTATCTGCTTTGTTCTCCTCCCCAGGTGAGGAGAGACATTTTCTGTATCAGTCTAAATCAGCATTTCTCAGCAGCACTAATATGGCTACAATCACCTCCGGTACCCATAAAATAATTGAAAATCTCAAGGCCCCTCAGTCTAAAATGTAAAAAAGTAAACATTACATATCAAAGGAGAACCTGAGCCTGGGACGATGCACTCAGCTGCCTTGTTGAAATTACCTTCATATCAGAGGTTCCCCATCACCTCAGAGGTTCCTGATCAAATTATATCATAGATCCTCTTCACATCAGAGGTTCTCCATCACATCAGAGTCCCCCCTTGTGACATAAATGTACAGATTTGAGTAGCTGAGATGTGACCTGTAGCAATATGTAATCGTAAATTTAGTTCATTCTTTGTTATTAAAGATATTTTCAGCCATAGGTATTCAGAGACATGTGCTCAACCATTAGCATCTGAAAAGACAGATTTCCTCAGGCTGGAAGTGGCACCTGGGTGCTAATATGATTTTGTCACCTATATGTAATCAGACTTTGCCACCTTCCTGAAGTTTAAAAGAGGAACACAGACGTTTCGGCTTCATGACACCAGGGGGGCTCTGATCTGTCTAGGGAGCTCTAAAGTATATACAGTACATAGATCAAAGGAGTATGTTTCATCCCTCATAAAAGCTAAAATATTAGTTGTAGAGAGATGAACATACTTCCGTCTGATTGGACATTCTGTGGGCTGCATCTGCATGCAAAAAACGTATTTGTGGCCTATGTAGAATGCCAGAAGAATGCAGGAAATGGTTATGTGGCGCTGGATTGCGACAGCTGAACAGTGATTGGTACTGTCGCGATTGGACTGTTGCGCTGGTGTCGGAAATTCAATCCCCGACTTGGTGATTCAAGCCGTTTCTGGTCCAATTGATTTTGGGCAGTTCAGCACCCAGAACAGCCTGTGGGCCAAGAACTAATGTCCCGCCTACGTCCATATCCCCATAAATTGAGGACCCTGACATTTGGACATGGTAATTCGTATGGAGCTGGTTCGATCGACTAACAGATTACGGACTCTCTGACTTGCTCCAGTCACAGGATAAATCTTGGTAAAAGTTATATTTCTGTTTTGTATTCCCTTTTATTTTATAGAGAATGTCAATGTGTGTCTTCTTGTATTTTCTGTAACTTTTTATACTTTGTACATACTTTATGCACTGCCCACTTTCGGGATATTAAATCTTAAAATTAATAAGTGAATTCTAGGTTCTTAAGCTCGGGCTCATATCTCCAGAGAGATTAGATTGTATGGCATTTTAGTGCCTTTATATGCTCGGTCAAGCTCATTGCCAATCTGTATGAAATTGCACTGCGTGTGGGCAGATTGCGTGCAGATTGTAAAGATAACAGATCTGCGAGATGGATATCTGTGTGTGTGGGGTGTCCCAACAGACCGTTCTGCAGATAAACTGTTGGGTGGTGGCAAGCTGTTTGTGGTGTGTCTGGTGTGGGGGGGGTGTGGACAGTGGAAGAGTGATTAACACCGGGGTTCTGGCTTGTAGGATAGCTGAAGGGATCCTAGAAGGGTGTGTGATTGCTAAACTGCTCCTCAACTCTAATTAGTGCACCAGATTGTATATAAGATTTGTATCTGCCAGTGTGTGGTCTATCGGCTGGATTGAAGTGGAGTCTCCCTCTGGTGGTGGCCAAGAGATAATGTGGGCTGTGAAAGTGTATCACGGCCAGTCTTATATACGTAGATATATTCAAAGTTAAGTCCCTCTTACCCCAAGTCACGGCCATACATGCACGCATCGGTTAGATAGTCGCTGTGGGCATGGTGTGTGGGTGAACGCGTGACACCCCTCATTTCAGAAGTCCAACCTTTACCTAAGAGGTCCCCACCACATCAGTGTCCCCATAATATGACATATTCACCCCTACATGTCAACATGTCTACATGACTATACATCATAGTCTCCCCATTACTGAGAAGCCCCTTCCCTTCATATCAAAGATCTCCCCACCACCTTAGAGGTCCCTCCATCACATCAGAATCCACCCATCATCTCAGAGGTCCACCCATCACCTAAGAGGTCCCCACCACATCAGTGTCCCCATAATATGACAGATTCACCCTGACATGTCAAAGTACCCCCTATACATCATAGCCCCCCATTTACTGAGAAGCCCCCTCCATTCACATCATATCTCCCCACCACCTTAGAGGTTCCTCTCCCCCCCCCTGGTCTAAATCAATTTCCATTTGTAATGTTTTACCTGACAATGTTTCTGTTTGCTTCATAGCAGGTTTATCGTGATTATATCTTTCCAAGATTCAAACAAGACACAACATAGGATCCAGTTTGGACCATTGAGTGAGACTTCAGAAATGTATTTAGAAATAAAACCTTATAACATCTCCCACATATATACATTGAAGGTGATATGACAGAATTGGGGGTGTGAAGACCTCTCTCAGTTCAGTAGGGATTCCCCTGTTTGATGTCACCCAGTTTGTGAGGAAAATCTGTCTACATTAAAGTAGAAGGAAAGCCGATACAGTCACCTGACTTTCCAATGTTACCTCCCCATTGATCTTATATTTCCTGCATACAATTACCAATACATTTCAATGCAAATGCCTTTTTATTTATTTGTTCCAAGTGGTCACATGACTGCAAAGCTCTAGTGAGTTTGTGTGGTGGGCAGACAGTGCCATGGAATCCTGCGTTCATAGCTCTAAGACATTACCAGCCCTGAAAGAGTTCATGGCCACCTGACCCACCAGCCGTACAGACAGACACACATGCCGGAGTTTGGAGGCCTTCTAAGTGCTTGGAAAAAGTTAAGAAGATTTCTTGGTAACTGTGTGCAGGAAATATAAGAGTCATTTCCCTCTACTTTACATGAAGATTACACAGAGGAGGGTCCTAGGTGCCCCTGTCGGGGTGTCTGGTCCAGGAATGAGGTTCGGGGTCATTTATTATGTTGTATCCCAGGAATTTGCTCATGAATTGCAAATATTTGGCCAAAAACTTTGCAGGTTCTCCACCAGGAATAAGGAACAACCTATAACACGATGCACAGCCATTGCCTCTGGTCAGCTGAGTCCTAAGAGCCAATCATTTGAAGGAATGGATAACTCTGCCCCCTTTCTATAAAAGCCTGGGACCCCCACAGCCATATTGTCAGTGTTTGTTGGATCCTTAAGGAGAGTGGACAATCTAGGAGAGATACGTCTTGTATTTTGGCATTGGTACGGCACCCATGGCAGCACCTGACTTTCCATACCTTTTGTATGACAACAGCTTGCTTATTAGCCCTATAAATGTTCAGAACTGAATAGGAGGATTTGCTCCTCATAGACTTTGCAGCATGGGGTTTGCAGCAAATGCCAAGCAAGATTGCCAAACTGAACCCGGGGAGGATGGCTCCTCCCTCGTTGTGTCTTCTCTGTAGGTCTGATAGACATTCTGATAGGAGCACAGGACAATTGTCCAACAGGTCCGCCACCAACATCTTCTGCTATCATTGCTCTGCTGGGCAGCTGCTCATATCAGCATTTGGTATGGAATTTGGGGGGCTACATTTTTTTTTTTCAGGGGGTTCCCCCTTGACATCCATATCTGACCCTCATCAAAGATATGGGTCCAGTATGTATTTTATGTGTGGGGGTCCCTCATTAAGGGGCTGTTCTACCAAAAAATTGCACAGGAACACAATCTGAGTGCAGTGCATCTTCAGCCCATTCATTTGTAATCGTTCTGCATTACACCAAAAGTAGTGATGCCCCCGACATGTTATTCTACAGAAATCCGGATTTAGCACACACACACACAGCCCCCTAGCCTAGGATGGCAAGACCCTCCCCTGCCCCCTTCTTCTTCAAACTAACTCCCTGATTGGAGGCTGTACTGTCCACTGTTAACTCCTTCCTGGAAAGAGCTGACATTCAGGAAAGCAGCACTGAGAGATCAGGAGCCAGAAGCACTGAAAGCTGCAACCTGAAAGTACTGGGGGAAGAGTTTTAGCAAAGAGTTTACTGGGGGATTTGTATTTACTGTGCTCAGAGTGGTGCGCTAAACGTGCTGAGGGTTCAACACCTCTTATAATAATACATTTCATATTTTTATATCGCCCCACTGACCCCTCCCCCATCCATCACATAGACATGTGTACCCCCCACTCACTGACATCACAACACCCCCCACACTGATACATTAGTTCAGACACCTCCACCCCCCACTCACTGACACCACAACACCCCCCCACACTGATCCATTAGTACAGACACCTCCAACCCCACTCACTGACATCACAACAACTCCCACACTGATCCATTAGTACAGGCACCTCCACCCCCACCTCACTGACACCACAATACCCCCCACACTGATCCATTAGCCCAGACACCTCCACCCCCACTCACTGACACCACAACACCCCCACACTGATCCATTAATGCAGATACCTCCCCCCCCCACTCACTAATACCACTCTGTACACTGATCAGCAGCACAGAAATCACACAGCGTTCATCCATACATCTGCATGTCGTGATTTCTGTGTTCTATCAGCGACACGTCACATGTACAATATTATTATTATTATTCAGGATTTATGGCACCAACAGTGTGCTCAGCGCTGTACAATGTAAAGGCAGATAATACAGCAGCCATAATGTTCAATACAAGGACCCTGATCCTTGGAGCTTACAATCTGTAAGGAATTGCCCCTTTCCTGGAATCCTTATATTCTTATTTCTTATATTTTCTTTGTGCTGCGCAGCGTCTGGGTGTGGCACGGGCTCGATCGTGATCGGGCAATCAACATAACCAACACACAAGTAGGATACAGGAAGATTGCAAAGTTTATTACGTACACAACAGTTTATAAAGGTAAAAACCACAAACCCAAATTATCCAATAGTAAAGCGTACCTTTAACTTCTACCCAGATACTAGACAAGGTGCACCTTTTACTTAAACTGTTAAAATGTTAACCTCAGTCAGTACATCCTGCCATTTTGGCTGTGTCCCCAGATCTCTTATCTGAACATCTACAGTTGCAAGAAAAAGTATGTGAACCCCTTGGGATTACGTGGAGTTTTGCATGAATTGGGCATAAAAGGTGCTCTGAACGTCATCTAAGTCACAACAATAGAAGAACACAGTCTGCTGAACATAATACTACACAAACATTAGATGTTGCCATGGTTTAATTGCACATAACATGTAAACATTCACAGTGCAGGGAGGAAAAAGTATGTGAGGCCCTAGCTTAATGACTTCTCCCAGAGCTAATTGGAGCCAAGAGTGAGCCAACTTTGACTCCAGTCAGTGTGAGGATATTGGATGTGTTGCTGACAGCTGTCCTGCCCTTAAAAAACACACACCTGTTTTGGGTTTACTGGTTTCAAGAAGCACTGTCTGATGTGAACCATGCCTCACAGAAAAGAGCTCTCAGAAGACCTACGATCAATTGTTGACTTGCATGAAGCTGGAAAGGGTTACAAAAGTATCTCCAAAAGCCTTGATGTTCATGTGTCCACGGTAAGACAGACTGTCTACAAATGGAGAAAGTTTAGCACTGTTGCTACTCTCCCTAGGCGTGGTCGTCCTGTAAAAATGAGTGCAAGAGCACAGCGCAGAATGCTGCATGAGGTAAAGAAGAATCCCAGAGTGTCAGCTAAAGACCTACAGAAATCTCTGGCACATGCTAACATTTTTGTTGACACATCTACAATAAGGAAAACATTAAACAAGAATGGAGTACATGGGAGGACACCACGGAGGAAGCCATTGCTGTCCAAAAAGAATATTGCAGCACGTTTGAAGTTTGCAAAAGAGCACCTGGATGTTCCACAGCACTACTGGCAGAATATACTGTGGACAGATGAAACCAAGATTGAGTTATTTGGAAGAACACACAACACTATGTTTGGAGAAAAAAAGGCACAGCACACCAACATCAAAACCTCATCCCCACTGTAAAACGTGGCGGAGGGAGCATCATGGTTTGGGGCTGCTTTGCTGCATCAGGTCCTGGACGGATTGTTGTCATTGATGGGAAAATGAATTCCAGAGTTTATCAAGACATTTTGCAGGAAAATGTACGACCATCTGTCCGCCAACTGAAGCTCCGCAGAGGATGGGTGACGCAACAGGACAATGACCCAAAGCATACAAGTAATTCAACAAAACAATGGCTGCAACAGCACAGAATACACCTTCTGGAGTGGCCCAGTCAGAGTCCTGACCTCAACCCCATTGAAATGCTGTGGCATGACCTTAAGAGAGCGATTCACACCAGACATCCCAAGAATATTGCTACACTGAAACAGTTTTGTGAGGAGGAGTGGTCCAAAATTACTCCAGATCATTGTGCAGGTCTGATCTGCAACTACAGGAAACGTTTGGTTGAGGTTATTGCTGCAAAAGGAGAGTCAACCAGTTATTAAGTCCAAAGGTTCACATACTTTTTCCTCCCTGCACTGTAAATGTTTACATGTTATGTGCAATTAAACCATGGCAACATTTAATGTTTGTGTAGTATTATGTTCAGCAGACTGTGTTCTTTTATTGTTGTGACTTAGATGACGTTCAGAGCACATTTTATACCCAATTCATGCAAAACTCCACGTAATCCCAAGGGGTTCACATACTTTTTCTTGCAACTGTATCTCTGTTCTCTACAATATTTTTTACAGACACCTGCAGTCTAGGTGTTCATCCTGTCACTTTGCGGTTGTACTTGTTACATACATATGCCATTTAAAATTTTCCATATAAGCTCGAAAATAATGCTGGCATTTCTTATAACATTTACTTAAGACATAATAATTTCATCTACTTAAAGCATCACTCTAACTCTTATCACAATGTATGCATAATGAATACAAAATGGTATACCTGAAGCAATAGCCCTAGCTAATATTTCCCCACAACCCCCTCTTTGATCATATTGAACCTTTGTTCAACATGATCACTCAGAATACCACACCTCCTCTCTGGATTGTCCAAACAAAGTAAGTCTGGAGCTGTCTGTTGGAGAGGTGGAGTCTGAGCTCCCGTGCTTCATAGTCTTACCCACTCCCCATATAGCAAATTTTAAATAAATAAAAATTGCAAAAAGAAGTGCTAGTGTATAAGGTGCAATTAATTATTTTATAAATCTTTGGAATACCCCGGTACCACCTCCGAATATTTTGGCACCTTCCATTATTTGATTGGTTGTCAGAAGAAAGGGGGTCCTCTGTTATCTCGGAATCCCCTTTGTCCTGAGATTCATCTTCTTTGGGTTCTCTTGAGGCCTTTGGGATGTAAGATGTCTGTCTTATAGGATTCTTTCATTTGTCATCAGTAAGTCTAATTTTGAACTGAAAATGTGCACTAAGTGGATGAGGTTCATTCAGTGTCTTAATAGTTGGATCTTCTAGCATACTGATCATATGTATGTTAACAGTCTCGGTTATGTATAACCCAATGTCTGTGGGTCAGTGGGATGCAATGGGGTGGGATATCCATTCATCCAACGGGTGAAAGTGTGCTGTTGTGCTGGGGGTATCAGCTTCAAGAGTTCTGGGATGGGATGTCGGGGGGCATAGAAACTGTGTTCTCTTGTTCTGCCGAACCTCTTGGGGAGTCCTTCATCTCCGGGTATTTCTTAAACCTTGATGCATGGATCCATTGTGGAGTCTGATCAGTTAGAACTGCTGTTCTGGTGACTTTAAGGACTTCAAATGGGCCTTGCAAAATGGGTCCCGTCTTTTTCCTTGCAGCCAGTTGTTTGATCAGAACTTTGTCACCCAGCAGGAATGGATGAGTGGGATCTGTGGAAAGAGGAGGACAGGTGACAGACACCTTTTCTTGGTTTTCAGATAACACACTTACCAGATGTTTTACGTATTCCTCCTGTAAAGCAGAAAAGTTAGTTTCGTCACCTGGGGTTTGGCAGTCATTTGGTGGTCTACCCATCATTATTTCATATGGGGAAAGTCCAGTCTTTTTATTAGGGGTGGTCTTTTTGGTAAAGAACTGCGGGGAGATATAACAGCCAGTTCTTTAAAGTTCCCCCTGTGGCTTTCTTCAGTCTGTCTTTTATTGTCCTGTTCATGCGTTCTTGAAATCTTGCATAAACAATGTCATGTTGTGTGTGGGTGTGGATGACGCGGCTGCTTCCTTTGCTGCTCTGTCTGCTAAATTGTTACCTCTGGCTAACGGATCATGTTATAATCATGTACTACCCCAAATGCATATCTGCTCTCAGTGTAAATGTTCACTCTTTGGTCAGAAAAAAGTTGACAGGCGCGCATTAACGCGACTAACTCAGCTTGCTGTGCTGAATTGCATGAAGCGGTTTGGCTTCAATGATTATGTCTGGTAGCATCACAACAGCATAACCCGTTTGGTAGGTATGATCATCTGGTCTGACACAGCTGCCATCAACAAAAGCATCTATACTGCCCGATTGGGGTATGTCCTTTAGATCATCTCTGGGTGAAGTATTGTCTAACACCATTTCCTCACAGTCATGTAGAGGGGGTACAGTCACCATTTCTCCTCCCGTCTCACCCAAATTTAGCAGCAACCTAAGCACCGGAGCCGTTTCCGGACAAGTCTTAATCTGCAAGTTGACAGTGCTGGGTAAGATTACTTCATATCCACTCAGTCTCTGTGCTGTCATGTGCTGTGTCGTCATATTGTGCAATAGCGCTGCTATTGAATGTGTGGTGTAGAACACAGTCAGTGATCCCTGTGTCAGTTTACTTGCATCCTTTACAGCCATAGCACAAGCAGCCATCGCTTGAAGGCAATGAGGCATGCCCAAAACCACACAAGGCAACTTCTTGGAAAGGTAAGCCACTGGTCTATTTTTCCCACCGTGTTCCTGTGTGAGTACGGCTGCAAATGCGTCCGCTGACACTACACTGTAAAGCTGAAACTCCTTCTCATAGTCCGGCAGTGCTAAGGCTGGGGCATTAGTCAGTGATCTGATCAGTCTACCAAAAGCTTTCTTCCTCTCCGGGGTCCACTCTATCTGTTGTGGGGCCTCTTGTTTTGTTGTATCCCTGAGGATCGAATCATAGTGGGAACAGTCAGGTATCCACTGCCTGCAATACACTATTGACCCAAGGAAGGACATCATTGCAGCCTTGGTTGTTGGTAGTGTGAGGGACATTAGGGCTTTTACCCTGGCTGGGGAGACAGACCTGTCTCCTCCTGAAATCAGGCAACCCAGGTATTCCACCTGTTCCTGTACCCATTGTATCTTCTTTCTTGAGGCCAAATGGCCCTTTCCGGCTAGGTAATCTAGCAAGTGTCTTGAGTCTACCTCACAGTCTTCATGGCTGACCATTAGGTCGTCTGCATATTGGAGTAAGGTGGATCCCCCCTTTACAATACACTAAACTACTTTCAGTTTCACTATACGTGAGACGTCACCGTATCCAGTAGGATACAGGAAGATTGCAAAGTTTATTACGTACACAACAGTTTATAAAGGTAAAAACCACAAACTCAAATTATCCAATAGTAAAGCGTACCTTTAACTTCTACCCAGATACTAGACAAGGTGCACCTTTTACTTAACCTCCCTGGCGGTTTTCCCGAGTGTAGCTCGGGGTAAAATTTCTATACCACAAGCGGTAACCCCGAGCTACACTCGGGCTTACCATGCAGCGCTGCTCTGGGGGTCCCTGCAGCACTTACCTTGTCCTTCGTTCCCACGATGTGTCCCCTGCAGCATCCCCGGCCATCTCCTCTGGCCGATGCCGGCATCCGGCTTCTGTGTTCCAGTCCCCGTGACGTCGGGACGTACGGGCGCCGCCGGCGGCGGGAAATTTAAAAAATTTAAAAAATGTCATTTTTTTTTTTCAATTTTAAATAGTAAAACATTGCTGTTTCATCCCATTTCACATACATATTGTCCCTAGTGCTTTGTCCGGCACCCTGCCTGCATTTTGTCTGTTCTTTCTGCCTGGAAACTTAGAAAAGTCCATGGCGTCCAAAAAGCGTCCCTTTACGTCAAAAGCAGTTTTAGACCGGCTAGAGAACAGCGATAGTAAATCAGAACCACTTGCAGAATTGAGTGATAATGATTTGTGATTTTCCTAAAAATTACAGCCTACAATAAAAAACTATTTCCATGCGAAAAAATGGTACCGCTTTCAGCACAAAAAATCGGAAGGAATCATACCGCCAAGGAGGTTAAACTGTAAAAATGTTAACCTCAGTCAGTACATCCTGCCATTTTTGGCTGTGTCCCCAGATCTCTTATCTGAAGATCTATCTCTGTTCTCTACGATATTTTTTTCAGACACCTGCAGTCTAGGCGTTCATCCTGTCACTTTGCGGTTGTACTTGTTACATACATATACCATTTAAAATTTTCCATATAAGCTCAAAAATAATGCTGGCATTTCTTATAACATTTACTTAAGACATAATAATTTCATCTACTTAAAGCATCACTCTAACTCTTATCACAATGCATGCATAATGAATACAAAATGGTATACCTGAAGCAATAGCCCTAGCTAATATTTCCCCACACAATCTAAGACCAGCAGGTCAGGAAAGGGGGGGGACGTGCGAGCGCCCCCCCTCCTGAACCATACCAGGCCACATGCCCTCCACCATGGCCCCCAAAGCACCTTGTCTCCATGATGACGGAGACAAAGGCCTCTTCTCCACAACCCTAGCTGGTGGTTGTGGGGGTTTGCGGGCTTATCGGAATCTGGAAGGGCCCTTTAACAAGGGGGCCCCAGATTCTGCCCCCCCCCCCATGTGAATGAGTATACGGTACCACTACCCATTCATAGAATAAAAAAGTGTAGTATAAAAAAAAAAGACAGGAAACAGTCTCTGACAAGTTCTTTATTAAAATAAAAATGTAAAAAATGTCCCCCGAAGTGGATCCAACATCAGTCATGATGTCCGCCGCTACCCAAAAAAAGAAAAAAAAAAGAGCTCCGCTCACGATGCCGGCTCCTGCCATCTGGCAGCCGCGTCCCCGATGATGGTTCTTTGTTTAACCAGTTGTTAACAGTAGATAACTGAATGATGGCTGCACTGCCGCCAGCCAGTTCTGGGAAGGCATCATATGATGTCCTCCCAGAATGCGCTCTCCTGCGTGCCCCCGGGGGCTAGCCCCCGGCAATCTCCTACGGACACAGCTGATCACGTGATGGGGTAAAAGGCCAATCACAGCGGCCTTTTACCACATGATCAGCCATGTCCAGTGACACACTGATCACAGGGAAATGCAATTGCCGGTTCTCAGCTGCACTTTCCTCACGCTGTCAGAGCATGAGGAAAGTACTGCTGAGAACCGGCAGTTGTCAGAGCAGTGATCAGCACCGATCATCAGGGCACTGATGATCAGTGCTCTGATGATCGGTGCCACCCACCAGCTCTGCCCAAGTGTGCCCAGCAGTGCCGCCCACCTGTGCCCAGCAGTGCCACCTACCTGTGCCCAGCAGTGCCACCTACCTGTACCCAGCAGTGCCGCCCACCTGTGCCCAGCAGTGCCACCTACCTGTGCCCAGCAGTGCTACCCACTTGTGCCCACCAATGCCACCCACCAGTGCCCATCAGTGCAGCCCAGCAGTGCTGCCAGTCAGTGCCACAAGTCAGTGCCCAGAAGTTGTGCCAGTCAGTGCCCAGCAGTTGCGCCAGTCAATGCCCAGCAGTGACGCCAGTCAGTGCCGCCTATCCATGCCACCTCATTAGTGCTGCCTATCAGTGCCACTTATCAGTGCTGCCTATCTGTGCCCATCACTGCTGCCTCATCAACGCACATCGGTAAAGGAGAAAAATTACCTGTTTGCAAAATTTTATAATAGAAATAAAAAAACTTTTTTTTTTCACATTTTTTGATTTTTTTTTTGTTTATAGCGCAAAAAAGTAAAACACCCAGCAGTGATTAAATACCACCAAAAGAAAGCTCTATTTATGAGAAAAAAATTATAAAAATGAGTACAATCTTGAATGACTGTGGAATTGTCATTCAAAGTGCGACAGCGCTGAAAGCTGAAAATTGGCCTAGTAAGGAAGGGGGTATAAGTGCCCGGTAGGCAAGTGGTTAACAATAGGTGTTTTCTGGGTATTTCCCTCCATACATGGAATTGTACAGGCTGTTGGATGATGAAATGTGTATACAACATACAGGCAATGACATCATCAGCACATGCCATCATTTCTTCATCTGTCAGAAGACTATCAGCAAGTCAGCAAATTACCATCCCCCCCCTCCAGTCTGAGACTAGCAAATATTCCATTCTAAACAATCTACAAAGAGTAACATCAACATCGAAAAAAACATATTTCTCCTTCCCATTCTATCGGGGGATATCAGAACTAAAAGGTATGGCTGTTATATAGGAGGTCATTTCCCAATGTGGATGAAGGATCGCCAGGGTTCCTGCCTGAATGTGTCCTCACTACCCGGGGGCGGTGATAAGGGGGTACCTCCGGGCCTCCTGTAGGGGGCCGACCTCATCACTGTAATTGGGGGCCCAACCTCATCACTGTAATGGGGGGCTAACCTCATCACTGTAACAGGGGGGCCAGACCTCATCACTGTAATGGGGGGCCGACCTCAAAAAGTTGGGAGCATGGAATTGTCCAAAATGTCTTGGTATGCTGACACCTTAAGAGTTCCCTTCACTGGAACTAGGGGGCCAGGCCCAACCCTGAAATACAACCCCACACCACAATCCCCCCTCCACCAAACTTTACACTTGGCACAATGCACTTAGGCAAGTACCGTTCTCATGGCAACCGCCATTCCCAGACATATCCATCAGATTGCCAGACAGAGAAGCATGATTGGTCACTCCAGAGAACATGTCTCCTCTGCTCTAGAGTCCAGTGGCGGCGTGCTTTACACCACGGCATCCAAAACTTTGCATTGCACTTGGTGATGGAAGGTTTGGATGCAGCTGCTTGGCCATGGAAACCCATTCCATGAAGCTCTCTATGCACTGTTGTTGGGCTCATCTGAAGGCCACACCAAGTTTGAAGGTCTTTAGCTATTTACTCTGCAGACAGTTGTCGACTTCTGCGCACTGTGCACTTCAGCATGCACTGACCCCCCTCTGTCATGTGACGTGGCCTACCATTTGGTGGAGTTGCTGTTGTTCCCAGTTGCTTCCACTTTGTTATAATCCCACCAACAGTTGAGCGTGGAATATTTAGTAGCCAGGAAATGTCACGGATGGACCTATTGCACAGGTAGCCACCTATCACGGGACCACGCTTGGAGCCACTGAGCTCCTGAGAGCGACCCATTCTTTCACCAATGTTTGTAGAAGCAGTTTTCATGCCTAGAGGCTTGATTGTATACACCTGTGTCCATGGAGGGGATTGGAGCACCTGAATCACATAATTTGGAGGACTGGCCCAATACTTCCGGCAATATAGTGTATTTGCCCTTTCAGTATGAGGTCTTTTCACATGTCATAGGGCAGCTGGTTTGCACAGATGTGGTTCCCCCCAGATATGAGACAGCGGTCTGAGGAAACATACATTTGTCATTTAATCATTTAAGGGTAAAAAAAGTATTAAGGAAACCAAGGTGATCCTGTGTTTTTGAAGTACAATAGAGGAATTTGCAATGGAATCCAATGGAATCCAATGGAATGCATGAAGGTAAAAAACCTCGAGTCTTTACAACTTCTTTAATAGCTAATAGTATTAAATGCATATTTATTAGTACTTAAAAAAAAAAACATTTTAAACAAAAAGGAAATGTGCCATAAATACTTATCAACACAATAGGTACAGTACAGGGGGAGGCAGAAGGGCACAGTATTGGGGGGGGGGGGTCAGGAGGGCACAATACTGGGATCAGAAGGGAATAGTATTAGGATCAGTAGGGCACAGTACAGGTTCTGGACCGTTGCTTGGGACACGGCCATCTTGGGACAGCTTAGTTAAAATCTTGAATGTCCCAGCAAATCTGGGACAGTTGGTAAGAATGATGTAATGCAAAGTTATCATGGGGCCCCCATGCACCTGCGGCCCCTGGGCAGTGCTCATGAATTAAGACAACCCTGTTGATTTGTCAAAGAAGGTACGGGTGATTTTCCCATTGTTTGCTAAAAGCCGACACAAACTTCCATATCATAGTTATCTTTTAAATATAAAGAATGGAAGAACTGGGAAGGGGACCCTTAGATCGAGTCCTACAGAATCAGTTCTTTTTTTTTTCATGTGTGAATTTTATACACATTTTATCCACCCGCATGAGCCTTCGGTGTAACATGTAGTTACCGGTCCTGTTCCTCAACCCTTGAAGGTCACATTTTTCTCATTTGCGTTTATTTACTTTAGTTCAGTGATAAGAAAGATTCTGGATTCTCATTTATTTGAGAAATGTTGCCGTGCTGGTGTTCTGGCATTCCAGCATAGGGGCCCCATTGTGAATAATCTTTTCTATATCCTTCCCTGCACAATGCTAATTTCTGTACATCTGTCCTGTCTCAGATCTCTATGTCTCCATACCCTGCATTGTCTCTATCTTCTCCATCCTGGAAGCACTAGGCCTGTCACAGCTCCATCATAGCTCTATCATCTCCCCTTCTCAGCCAATTATCAGGGTTTTTTTTAAAGAAAGAAGGTTTTCAATACTCACCTAAAACTGGCCATACACTAGTAGATATTTAAAGGAACATTTTAGGAACATTTGTTGGAACATTTTGTACACAAATTCTCAGTGCATTCGCTGACCTGACAAATGTCATTCAAAAGTACTAGAAGAAAAATTGTTTGCATTTAACATTTGATTTTAACATTGGATTAAAAGCACTTATAAAAAATATTTGATGTTAAAGTTGGATTTTGGAACAAATGGACTTTACTGCATGAAAACCGCATACCCTGTTAGTTCTAAGAAAATTTTCCATTCTGCTCTCTCAAATTTTCTCATCACTGTGCTTGAAAATGAATGTCATTTTGACCCCACTAACCAGTAGAAAATCAGAGAAAAATTTTCAAAACAAAATAAATTTGAAAAAAATCCTATCAGAATATGGCTAGCGTATGTTTAACTACTTTCAGGGTTGGGGACTTGATCCAATGATCCAGTAGGCCCAATCTATTAGGAAGAAGAAGAAGGACTCACCTCCCCCGCAGAAAGAAAATAGAAGACTCAGGAGGTGTAGTGTCACGTGCTCCCAATATTTGAGTATTTGGGGCATTTAGTTTTTTTGGTTAACATCAAACACAGTGTGGAGGTCTCTATCTTCTCTCTGTCCTGGTATCATTAGATCTCTCACAGGTCTACTCTCACCAGTGGACCCATCATTGGTAGTTGTCTCACAATTGTCACACCAACTAATGTCACTAATCTCTCACAGAAGCAGGGTGGATTTGATTTATATCACTAGTGAAAAGGCTTGATTTAAATTATAATTTTTAAAGAGCAGCTGTCCTCTCTGTCCCGCAGAGGCTCCTCCTCTGACCTGCTGTTGACTCACCGACAGTCCCATTCACTTTAATGGGATGGCTGGTGATGCGGCAGGAACACAACAAGTTGAGGGACGTGGCTGCAGCAGTGGATGCCCGCTAACAGGCACTGTCATGATAGAGCTAAAATGACAGGTGCTCTTTAAATGTAAGGAATCCGACTCATTCTTGATGGTATAGAATCTTTAATATTTGCAAACCAAATGAAGGTTTCCTTTTTAGAATAATAAGCCGTCAGGTTAGTAAAACGGCCATATCAGATCCGATTTTAGGTTCATAGGCTCATCACACATCACTGGAGGATGACTCCAATTCTTGTATTTCATGTTTTGTCTCCTGGTTCCTGTGAAATGGTGTGAATGCATCAATGTTATCTCAGCTTGCAGAGCTTGGAGTCACTGAATGCGTTTACCAAAAATGTCCATATTGCAGAATATCCAGCCTCATGCTACATAACTAAGCTCCATGTCATGCTGAATAAACTCAAACACTAATGGATCTTAACACGTTCTCGCCCAGACTATAGCAAATTGACAGCCAGGTGGTCCTCTTCTCCCCGTGACCGGGTATCATGCAGCACGGCTGTTACTGTCAGGCTGTCCCTCGGACACAGCGCTTCCCCGCTGAAGGTAAAGAGACAATGAAATTGACCTGCCACAGCCAATCATAAATAGAAACACACAGCGGTCACTCACTGTTGCTATCTCCTCCTCTAGAAAATATTCCACCAACAGAATCAGAAAAAAGATGTAAAAAATGTCAGGTATGCAGCAGAAGAGGAGTTAGGAGAGACCCCAATGTCCCTCCCAACCGGGCCTATACATCGGAGACTGCGTCCGACATTATCACACGTCACTAAAATATTAGTTCCCTAACTTTTTTTTTTTTTTACCATCCTGCCATTTCCCAGTTTCTAAAATCCATGCTGATCATTTGTCTGCAGCCTTGATGGACCATGCCTCTGCTTTCCACGTTGACTGACCCTGGCCTGGTTACTGACTATGCCTCTGCCTACCATGTTAACTGACCTTGGCCTATTTATCGACAATGATTTTGCCTGCCATTTAGATTGTTTCTAAACCACTTTTCTGCCTTCCACCTGCACTGACCTCGGCCTGTTAATCGACCATGTTTTTTGCCTGCCGCTTGAACTGATCTTTTGCCCTGCTACTGTAGTAGTGGGTACAAGATAACTCCGGGGTCTCACATATGTGAGGGGCTTCAGAGTAGAGAAAACCAGTTTTTGGTTTTTACTGGGTTTTGTAATTCCCAGATCAGGGTCTGTTAGTCTTCAAAGAGAATGGGTTGGACGAAGCCTCTACCTCTGTGGCCAGGTCTTACCTGACCAAGGCCCTAAGGCTGATGTCCCTTCCTGCTGCCTGAACCAATACTGAATACTCTCCTCCAATCCTCGCCGACTCTTCTCCACCTTTAACTCTCTACTCTCTCCACCCCCAGCTCCACCCAGCACCTCACTCACCGCCCTTGAGATTGCCAATCACTTCAAAAACAAGATTGACACAATTTGCAAGAACATCGCCGCAACTCACACTCCCTCTCAACCCGTCCCCTCTCACACAGCTACCCCCTCATCACCCCTCTCCCTCGACACAACATGCAGGGACTTCATCACTGCTCAAACTCCCTCCAACCCTGTCCCCTCTCACACAGCCACCCCCTCCTCATCCCTCTCCCACGGCCCCACCACTGCTCTGACCTCCACCTCCACCCCACCAGACATCGCTCACACTGAAGCCCCCTCAACACTCCACACCTTTGACCTTACTACCATCAAGGAGGTCTCCAAGGTCTTCTCTGATACCTGCCTCACCACTTGCCCCCACGACCCTATCCCCTCACAACAGCTACGACCTCCCTCCCCCTCCATCCTACGCTCCCTCACCCACATCTTTAATCTCTCCCTCTCCTCCGACACATTCCCCTCCCCTCTGAAGCATGCACACATCACCCCCATACTTAAAAAGCCCTCCCTGGACCCCAATGACCCGAACAACCTCAGACCCATCTTCCTGCTCCCATTCACATCCAAACTCCTAGAGCGCTTAGTCTACACCCGCCTAAGCTCTCACCTCAATGACAGCAACCTCCTCGATCCCCTACAGTTCGGCTTCCGTCCCCTACACTCCACTGAAACCGCCTTACTCAAACTCTCCAACGACCTTCTAACTGCCAAAGCTAACGGCCACTATTCAGTGCTCCTTCTCCTTGACCTCTCCGCGGCCTTCGACACAGTCGACCACCCCCTCCTCCTCAAAAAAACTACACTCCCTCGGCCTCAGATATTCCGCTCTCTCCTAGCTCTCATCCTACCTATTACAACACTCTTTCAGCGTTACCTATAACGCTACCACCTCCCCCTCACTCCCCCTCTCTGTTGGGGTCCCCCAAGGCTCCGTCCTCAGGCCCCTTCTCTTTTCCATCTACACCTCCTCCTTTGGCCAACTCATACACTCTCACGGCCTCAATTACCACCTCTATGCCGACGACACACAAATCTATCTCTCAACCCCCCACCTCACCCCCTCGGTCTCTGCCCAAATCACAAACCTACTGAGCGACATATCAGACTGGATGTCGCTCCACTTCCTTAAACTGAACCACTCCAAAACCGAGCTCCTTGTCTTCCCCCCATTGACTTCTCTAACAATGCCATCATCAGACCCGCCCCGCAGGCCAGAGTACTTGGTGTCATTCTGGACTCCAACCTATCCTTCCAGCCCCAAGTCCAATCACTAACAAGCTCATGCAGACTCCACCTCTGCAACATTAACAAAATACGCTACTCACTACTCTCCTCTCCTTTAGGCATACCCTGAAAACCCACCTCTTCAGGGAAGCCTACCCCATCCCCTGCTAACTTGCCGATCTCCTCCACTCTTCCTACCACTCCATCCCCCATAGCTATCTCCTCATGTACCACCATCCCCTCCCTCCTAGATTGTAAGCTTGAAAGAGTAGGGCCCTCGAACCCCTCATGTTTTGCATTGTATTGATTTTTCTGTCACATGTTCTGTCCCCCTTTGTAATGTACAGCGCTGAGTGAACTGTTGGCGCTTTATAAATACTGTATATTAATAATACTGTGCTGGCCATATCTCTGCCTGCTGCCTGTAATGACCCCAGAGTTTTTATGGACCATGTTCCTGCCTGCTACCTGAACCAGTACTTTGGCTGTGCTGACCATATCTCTGCCTGCTGCCTGGAATGACCCAGGAACTTTTTTGGACTTGTTCTTGCCTGGACTATTAATTTGTCTTTTGCTGATGATCTGTTGTTGATGTGTATAGAGGATATGACAGACTACACACAAAAGATGGTGATGTCAGGTTTAATATAGCTGTAATAATACCCCCTCCGTACTGATGGTCAGTAGCAGGCCCAGGATATAATACATCCCCCAACATCGATGGTCAGTGGTAGGATCAGAATATAATACATCCCCCAGTATTGATGGTCAGTAGCAGGCCCAGGATATAATACATCCCCCAACATCGATGGTCAGTGGTAGGATCAGAATATAATATATCCCCCACCATCGATGGTCAGTGGCAGGCTCAGAATATAATACATCCCCCCAGCATTGATGGTCAGTGGCAGGCTCAGAGTATAATACATCCCCCACCATTGATGGTCAGTGGCAGGCTCAGGATATAATACATCCCCCACCATCGATGATCAGTGGCAGGCTCAGGATATAATACATCCCCCGGCATCGATGGTCAGTGGCAGGCTCAGGGTATAATATATCCCCCACCATCGATGATTAGTGGCAGGCTCAGGATATAATACATCCCCCGGCATCGATGGTCAGTGGCAGGCTCAGGGTATAATACATCCCCCGGCATCGATGGTCAGTGGCAGGCTCAGGGTATAATACATCCCCCGGCATCGATGGTCAGTGGCAGGCTCAGGGTATAATACATCCCCCGGCATCGATGGTCAGTGGCAGGCTCAGGGTATAATACATCCCCCGGCATCGATGGCCAATGGCAGACTGAGGGTATAATACATCCCCCGGCATTGATGGTCAGTGGCAGGTTCAGGGTATAATACATCCCCCACCATTGATGGTCAGTGGCAGGTTCAGGGTATAATACATCCCCCACCATTGATGGTCAGTGGCAGGTTCAGGGTATAATACATCCCCCACCATTGATGGTCAGTGGCAGGTTCAGGGTATAATACATCCCCCACCATTGATGATCAGTGGCAGGCTCAGGGTATAATACATCCCCCAGCATCGATGGTCAGTGGCAGGCTCAGGGTATAATACATCCCCCACCATTGATGGTCAGTGGCAGGCTCAGGATATAATACATCCCCCTAGCATCGATGGTCAGTGGCAGGCTCAGGGTATAATGCATCCCCCACCATCGATGGTCAGTGGCAGACTCAGGGTATAATACATCCCATACCATCGATGGTCAGTGGCAGGCTCAGGGTATAATGCATCCCCCACCATCGATGGTCAGTGGCAGGCTCAGTGTATAATACATCCTCCCAGCATCGATAGTCAGTGGCAGGCTCAGGGTATAATACATCCCCCACCATCGATGGTCAGTGGCAGGCTCAGGGTATAATACATCCCCCACCATTGATGGTCAGTGGCAGGCTCAGGATATAATACATCCCCCTAGCATCGATGGTCAGTGGCAGGCTCAGGGTATAATGCATCCCCCACCATCGATGGTCAGTGGCAGACTCAGGGTATAATACATCCCATACCATCGATGGTCAGTGGCAGGCTCAGGGTATAATGCATCCCCCACCATCGATGGTCAGTGGCAGGCTCAGGGTATAATACATCCCCCACCATTGATGGTCAGTGGCAGGCTCAGGGTATAATGCATCCCCCACCATCGATGGTCAGTGGCAGGCTCAGGGTATAATACATCCACCACCATCGATGGTCAGTGACAGGCTCAGGGTATAATACATCCCCCAGCATCGATGATCAGTGGCAGGTTCAGGGTATAATATATCCCCCACCATCGATGGTCGGTGGCAGGCTCAGTGTATAATACATCCTCCCAGCATCGATAGTCAGTGGCAGGCTCAGGGTATAATGCATCCCCCACCATCGATGGTCAGTGGCAGGCTCAGGGTATAATGCATCCCCCACCATCGATGGTCAGTGGCAGGCTCAGGGTATAATACATCCCCCATCATCGATGATCAGTGGCAGGCTCAGGATATAATACATCCCCCACCATTGATGGTCAGTGGCAGACTCAGGGTATAATACATCCCCCATCATTGATGGTCAGTGGCAGGCTCAGGGTATAATACATCCCCCACCATCGATGATCAGTGGCAGGGTATAATACATCCCCCACCATCGATGATCAGTGGCAGGGTATAATACATCCCCCCCCCCACCATTGATGGTCAGTGGCAGGCTCAGGATATAATACATCCCCCCAGCATCGATGGTCAGTGGCAGGCTCAGGGTATAATACATCCCATACCATCGATGGTCAGTGGCAGACTCAGGGTATAATACACCCCCCACCATCGATGATAGGTGGCAGGGTATAATACATCCCCCACCATCGATGATCAGTGGCAGGGTATAATACATCCCCCCCCAGCATTGATGGTCAGTGACAGGCTCAGGGTATAATACATCCCCCACCATTGATGGTCAGTGGCAGGCTCAGGATATAATACATCCCCCCAGCATCGATGGTCAGTGGCAGGCTCAGGGTATAATGCATCCCCCACCATCGATGGTCAGTGGCAGACTCAGGGTATAATACATCCCATACCATCGATGGTCAGTGGCAGGCTCAGGGTATAATGCATCCCCCACCATCGATGGTCAGTGGCAGGCTCAGGGTATAATACATCCCCCACCATCGATGGTCAGTGGCAGGCTCAGGGTATAATGCATCCCCCACCATCCATGGTCAGTGGCAGGCTCAGGGTATAATGCATTCCCCACCATCGATGGTCAGTGGCAGACTCAGGGTATAATACATCCCCCACCATCAATGATCAGTGGCAGGGTATAATACATCCCCCACCATCGATGGTCAGTGGCAGGCTCAGGGTATAATACATCCCCCACCATCGATGATCAGTGGCAGGGTATAATACATCCCCCACCATCGATGGTCAGTGGCAGGCTCAGGGTATAATACATCCCCCAGCATTGATGGTCAGTGGCAGGCTGAGAGTATATTACATCCCCCACCATCGATGGTCAGTGGCAGGTTCCAGTGGTGGTACCCAGTGTGGACTGCACCCTCCAGGAAAATCCAATGAACACTGACAGCCTCTGCTGGGCTCACCCAATGGTGCCCATTATGGGGGCATTGCTTGTCCCCCTCTCATCAGCCCTTGTGAAGAGCATTAAGCTAGAGTGAACTTTTACAACAAGAAGTGCGACTTGTCTGGTGAGTTTGCCTTTCAGGAGGTGTAGGAATGCAGAGCAGAGTGCAGATCCAGAGATAAAGGGATTCTATCACATAGAAGGAAGTGGCAGTCATGCATAGTGTGGGGGAGGGGTACACGGAGACGGGTGGGGCCCTGTTATTGTATAGACGGAGGCGTTTTATGATTTTATAAAAGTCTGATTATTATTATTAGTGAACACTTATGAGGGGACTTTGTCCAAAGACAACATGTTGGTAGATATTTGAGCTCGGTTTATTTTGAGGCTTTTTTGTTTTTTATATCCCATTATACCCGTTTTTTTTGTTTGTTTGTTTTTTTTTTCAAAACCAGAGCAATAGCCCTTAGAGATGGGTTGGTTAAATCTGGTCAGCGGCGGGGCGGTACATACATGTGGCCAGGTAGAATTGTCTGCAATCTGGAAACACAAACAAAGCCAGCGTTCTGCTACACTGCAGATTCAGGTGTGTCATCTCAGAGACATTCATGGAAAAATTGACCAGCAGCTGAGCAGTTTTGTGAGCAGATTGAAGAGTAAAAAGACACAAAAAATTTAAGCATCTTCTACTGTTCCAGCAGTAAGGTAATAGAAAGGTTCAACCGCTGCCGACACAAACAAGGCAAGCGTGCTTTCTGCAATATAAATGGCAGTGCGGTATATCCAATACACCCGGGAAATAATGATTAGGAGAGGCAGGATAGCAGGGCTTTAGGTGCCGGAACTCTTCACCCCGGGGTCACCCTTTGTCTCCGTACCCCTCCCACATCCCAGAACCCCACCTTTTATGAAAAATAAATCCATCAGCAGGAAAAATAAATTCCCAGCAGAAACAATAGATCCCACCACCAGCCACAATAAGACCCCCAGCAGCAAGAAAAAATTCCCCAGAAGCAACTATAAATATGAAAGCAGCAAAAAAAAAAGCCAAAAACACAGCCGCAATAATAAATTCCCAACTAGCAACAATAAAACCCCAACAACAATATCAAATCTCCCAGCAGCAACAATAAACCCCCCAGCAGCAACAATAAACCCTCCAGCAGCAACAATAAACCCTCCAGCTCCAATAAATCCCCCAGCACCAATAAACCCCCCAGCACCAATAAATCCCCCAGCACCAATAAACCCCCCAGCACCAATAAATCCCCCAGCACCAATAAATCACAGAGCAACAATAAACCCCCCAGCTCCAATAAATCACCCAGCATCAATAAACCCCCCAGCACCAATAAATCACCCAGCATCAATAAACCCCCCAGCTCCAATATATCCCCCAGCACCAATAAACCCCCATAAACAATAAACCCCCCAGCATCAATAAACCCCCCAGCACCAATAAATCACTCAGCATCAATAAATCCCCCAGCACAAATCAATCCCCCAGCATCAATAAATCCCCCAGCACCAATAAATCACTCAGCATCAATAAATCCCCCAGCACAAATAAATCCCCCAGCATCAATAAATCCCCCAGCACAAATAAATCCCCCAGCACAAATAAATCCCCCAACATCAATAAATCCCCCAGCATCAATAAATCCCCCAGCATCAATAAATCACCCAGCAACAATAAATCCCCCAGCAACAATGAACCCCCAGCATCAATAAATCCCCCAGCATCAATAAATCCCCCAGCACCAATAAATCCCCCAGCACCAATAAATCCCCCAGCATCAATAAATTCCCCAGCACCAATAAATCACCCAGCATCAATAAATCACCCAGCATCAATAAATCCCCCGGCATCATCAATAAATCCCCCAGAATCACCAATAAATCCCCCAGCATCATCAATAACTCCCCCGGCATCATCAATAAATCCCCCGGCATCATCAATAAATCCCCCAGCATCATCAATAAATCCCCCAGAATCACCAATAAATCCCCCAGCATCATCAATAACTCCCCCGGCATCATCAATAAATCCCCCGGCATCATCAATAAATCCCCCAGAATCACCAATAAATCCACCAGCATCATCAATAAATTGTAGCAATAGTGGTGTGACCCTCCTGCGCTTCAAGTGTGTGTTTAAAAATGATATTAAACCAAATGAATAAATGGGTGTATGTATCCCAAAGGGAGCTGCTAGCATTAAATCATATACCAGTGATCAAGTGAATATAAAACATAAGGAATGCTGCGCTACATTCAAATCAATTTGTGAATGTGGGATCCCAAAATATTAAATCAAAGAGTGTGACAATATTACCAATATTAATCTATAGGTGCTTACTGATACTATCAAAATCAATTGAATCACTTAAAAATTATATAGAAACACAAAAAACTGTATCTATACGTATGTGCATAAATACAAACACATATATATATACTTAAATCACACGTGCCTGTTGTGAAGTGAAAAAGAATGACCAAAATATTGATACACGCAAACTTATATCTCAAAGTCCAAAAAATAAAATATTGTAAGTGAAAAAACAGTAAACGGTGCTTCCAAATTATACTGTTAGTGACCACGAGTAAAAAAAATCGTGCAGGTTTCTGGGTGTATATAGATCTATGAATCCAACCACCTTCTGGATTGGCCTCTCACCTCATCCCTTCGACCCTTGCGGGTCAAAGAGCAGTAGTGGATCCCTCTCACAGATCCTCCAGGTACCAAAGCACTCCAAGACAGCTCTCAGAATATAATATTCCCACTCAGGCTCTTCTCCAGGAAAAGTTGAAATATCAATCTCTCAGAATGAGACAAAGGAATCCTCCCATAGTGTAGTATATTTATTATACCATAGGAACATGTAACAAGTGTAAATAAGAACTCACGTAGCAGCCAGTCCACATTAAAGCCTCATGCTTTCAGATGAGGATATGTCTGTTGGGTGTACAGCTGAATGCACAGGTGTACCAAGATGGCCGCCACGCCGGAAATACGTCACCGTGCTACGCCAACGCGTTACGTCACAATGTCATGTGACTTCATCAGGCCATCTTGGTACACCTGTGCATTCAGCTGTACACCCAACAGACATATCCTCATCTGAAAGCATGAGGCTTTAATGTGGACTGGCTGCTACGTGAGTTCTTATTTACACTTGTTACATGTTCCTATGGTATAATAAATATACTACACTATGGGAGGATTCCTTTGTCTCATTCTGAGAGATTGATATTTCAACTTTTCCTGGAGAAGAGCCTGAGTGGGAATATTATATTCTGAGAGCTGTCTTGGAGTGCTTTGGTACCTGGAGGATCTGTGAGAGGGATCCACTACTGCTCTTTGACCCGCAAGGGTCGAAGGGATGAGGTGAGAGGCCAATCCAGAAGGTGGTTGGATTCATAGATCTATATACACACAGAAACCTGCACGATTTTTTTTACTCGTGGTCACTAACAGTATAATTTGGAAGCACCGTTTACTGTTTTTTCACTTACAATATTTTATTTTTTGGACTTTGAGATATAAGTTTGCGTGTATCAATATTTTGGTCATTCTTTTTCACTTCACAACAGGCACGTGTGATTTAAGTATATATATATGTGTTTGTATTTATGCACATACGTATAGATACAGTTTTTTGTGTTTCTATATAATTTTTAAGTGATTCAATTGATTTTGATAGTATCAGTAAGCACCTATAGATTAATATTGGTAATATTGTCACACTCTTTGATTTAATATTTTGGGATCCCACATTCACAAATTGATTTGAATGTAGCGCAGCATTCCTTATGTTTTATTATCATCAATAAATTCCCCAGCAGCAACAATAAATCCCCCAGCAGCAACAATAAATCCCCCAGCAGCAACAATGCAGAATGAGGTGATGCAGAACAGGGAATGTACAGCGTGGCATATGGACTAAGGCAGTGTGGAACACACAAGATGTCTGCCCAGTTCTCAATACCATCCCTGCCCGTGTCGGCCTAACTTGGCCAGGAATGGCCTTAACGTGCTACTAAACCCCCAACATACAATCAGTCTGTAGATGCAGGAAAGCATGATTGTTATACTCACTGTGGGACCTAATGGGTTAATACTCCACATTGTGTAAAAAGGCTGTTTGATCCTGTCTTCTCTGATCCTCCCCTTCTTCTACTGTACCCTATCCATCTGCTGATAGTACAGAGCAATAGGAGTCATTCTGCACATGCTCAGTTTGGTGTGTATTGATAAAGAGTTTTTTTTTTCTTTGGGAGGGTGCATGTGATGAGCACAGGGCCAATCAGCGCTGTCCAGATAGAGGGCCAGGGGTTATGTGGCCTCATAGGACAGTCAGAGCAGAATGAAAACCCCTCCTACAAGTATAGCCAGTGCTCTGCTGAACACTGATAGAAGTCACAAGACTGCAATATACTGCTGATGAGAAAAGGTATTTAGCAGTTTATATTTACTAAAATAATTGCATTTCTACGTTCTGTGTACTGTGTGAGACCAGATATAGTGAATGCGGGGTCCGGGGAGAGCGGATATAGTGAATGCGGGGTCCGGGGAGAGTGGATATAGCGAACGTGGGGTCCGGGGAGAGCGGATATAGTGAATGCGGGGTCCGGGGAGAGCAGATATAGTGAATGCAGGGTCCGGGGAGAGTGGATATAGCGAACGTGGGGTCCGGGGAGAGCAGATATAGTGAATGCAGGGTCCGGGGAGAGCGGATATAGTGAATGCAGGGTCCGGGGAGAGCGGATATAGTGAATGCAGGGTCCGGGGAGAGCGGATATAGTGAATGCAGGGTCCGGTGAGAGCGGATATAGTGAATGCGGGGTCCGGGGAGAGCGGATATAGTGAATGCGGGGTCCGGGGAGAGCGGATATAGTGAATGCGGGGTCCGGGGAGAGCGGATATAGTGAATGCGGGGTCCGGGGAGAGCGGATATAGTGAATGCGGGGTCCAGGGAGAGCGGATATAGTGAATGCGGGGTCCGGGGAGACCAGATATAGTGAATGCGTGGTCCGGGGAGAGCTGATATAGTGAATGCGGGGTCCGGGGAGAGCGGATATAGTGAATGCGGGGTCCGGGGAGAGCGGATATAGTGAATGCGGGGTCCGGGGAGAGCGGATATAGTGAATGCGGGGTTCGGGGAGACTAAATATAGTGAATGCGGGGTCCAGGGAGAGCGGATATAGTGAATGCGGGGTCCGGGGAGAGCGGATATAGTGAATGCGGGGTCCGGGGAGAGCGGATATAGTGAATGCGGGGTCCGGGGAGAGCGGATATAGTGAATGCGGGGTCCGGGGAGAGAGGATATAGTGAATGCGGGGTCCGGGGAGACCGGATATAGTGAATGCAGGGTCCGGGGAGAGCGGATATAGTGAATGCGGGGTCCGGGGAGAGCGGATATAGTGAATGCGGGGTTCGGGGAGACTAAATATAGTGAATGCGGGGTCCAGGGAGAGCAGATATAGTGAATGTGGGGTCCGGGGAGAGCGGATATAGTGAATGCGGGGTCCGGGGAGAGCGGATATAGTGAATGCGGGGTCCGGGGAGAGCGGATATAGTGAATGCGTGGTCCGGGGAGAGCGGATATAGTGAATGCGGGGTCCGGGGAGAGCGGATATAGTGAATGCAGGGTTCGGGGAGACTAAATATAGTGAATGCGGGGTCCAGGGAGAGCGGATATAGTGAATGTGGGGTCCGGGGAGAGCGGATGTAGTGAATGCGGGGTCCGGGGAGAATGGATATAGTGAATGCGGGGTCCGGGGAGAGAGGATATAGTGAATGCGGGGTCCGGGGAGAGCGGATATAGTGAATGCGGGGTCCGGGGAGAGCGGATGTAGTGAATGCGGGGTCCGGGGAGAACGGATATAGTGAATGCGGGGTCCGGGGAGAGCGGATATAGTGAATGCGGGGTCCGGGGAAAGCGAATATAGTGATTGCGGGGTCCGGGGAAAGCGGATATAGTGAATGTGGGGTCCGGGGAGAGCGGATGTAGTGAATGCGGGGTCCGGGGAGAACGGATATAGTGAATGCGGGGTCCGGGGAGAGCGGATATAGTGAATGCGGGGTCCGGGGAAAGCGGATATAGTGAATGTGGGGTCCGGGGAGAGTGGATGTAGTGAATGCGGGGTCCGGGGAGAGCGGATATAGTGAATGCGCGGTCCGGGGAGAGCGGATATAGTGAATGCGGGGTCCGGGGAGAGCGGATATAGTGAATGCGGGGTCCGGGGAAAGCGGATATAGTGAGTGCGGGGTCCGGGGAGAGGGGATATAGTGAATGCGGGGTCCGGGGAGAGCGGATATAGTGAATGCAGGGTCCTGGGAGAGCGGATATAGTGAATGTGGGGTCCAGGGAGAGCGGATATAGTGAATGCGGGGTCCTGGGAGAGCGGATATAGTGAATACGGGGTCCGGGGAGAACGGATATAGTGAATGCGGGGATCTGGGGAGAGCGGATATAGTGAATGCGGGGTCCGGGGAGAGTGGATATAGTGAATGCGGGGTCCGGGGAGAGCGGATATAGTGAATGCGAGGTCCGGGGAGAGCGGATATAGTGAATGCGGGGTCCGGGGAGAGCGGATATAGTGAATGCGGGGTGCGGGGAGAGTGTATATAGTGAATGCGGGGTCCGGGGAGAGCGGATATAGTGAATGCGGGGTCCGGGGAGAGCGGATATAGTGAATGCGGGGTGCGGGGAGAGTGTATATAGTGAATTCGGGGTCCGGGGAGAGCGGATATAGTGAATGCGAGGTCCGTGGAGAGCGGATATAGTGAATGCGGGGTCCGGGGAGAGCGGATATAGTGAATGCGGGGTCCGGGGAGAGCGGATATAGTGAATGCGGGGTGCAGGGAGAGTGTATATAGTGAATGCGGGGTCCGGGGAGAGCGGATATAGTGAATGCGGGGTCCGGGGAGAGCGGATATAGTGAATGCGGGGTCCGGGGAGAGCGCATATAGTGAATGCGGGGTGCGGGGAGAGTGTATATAGTGAATGCGGGGTGCGGGGAGAGCGCATATAGTGAATGCAGGGTTCTTGTGTTTATGAACACTTTAAAAGAGAGAAAAAAAAATAAACAAAAGTATAAAAAGGTAAATCTGTAACAAAAAAATACATTTAATGAAACTGAAAATACAATAAAAAATGTTTCAAAGTTTTAAAATTGTGATAGCATTTAGAAATGTGGGAGGATCCAGGCCATGAGATGGAGGGAGGGGCTCTTTTCACCAGTACTTCACCAAGTGTGAATCAGTTGGCACTGTTCTCCCTCTACACCCCTATCTATCTAGAGCAGTGGTCTCCAAACTGCAGCCCGGGGCTGGATGTGGCCCTTTGATTGGATTTATCTGGCCCAACTGACACCAATGATGGGGCCCCATTCTTCCTACTGATGCCATCAATGGGGCACTATTCTTCTCATTGATATGAACAATGGGGCACTATTCCTCCCACTAAAACCAATGATGGGGCACTGATGCCGGGCCATTGTTTACTTCCACTGTCCACAGTCTGGCCCCCCTAAAGCCTGAAGGGCAGTAATCTGGCCCTTTGCTTAGAATGTTTGGGGCCCCTTGATCTAGGGCTTCTCCTCCCGCAACAATCACATAGGAAGTCTTCCTGAAGACGCCGCCAGATGAAACGAACGTCGAAGAAAGTGTAATACCGTCATATCTGGGCTCTGGTGACGTCACGTACGGCCGGGACAGAGGCTTGGAACGCACGTCGGCCATCTTTGATGTAAAATATACAGGCAATACATGCTGGTGCCGGCTTCCTAGGCACCTAATCATGTGACTGCATTGACTTTGTTACTATTCTTACTCTTGGCACATTAAATACTACACTTACATCGTCATTACTGTTGTGGGGTTTTTTGAGTATTATGGCACAGAAAGCCCGGATTATCTATCCGATTCCCTTCAACTATCGTTTGTGGAATTCATTGGAAATGATACATCTGTCCCTCTGGCCATCCATCCTGGAAGTGCGGGTGTTGGTGATCATACAGGGAGGAACCTCCAGAGATTTATAACACACAATGCCATATATGACCGCTGTAATGGGGGTCATATAGGTCTGGTGAGTGATCCATTTGTTTGCTGAGGTGGGGATACATGGATTTATAGGTCACCAAAGTCTGAAGTCAAAGAAGGACGGTCACAATTGGAATTCATGCAGCACTTGGTGGAAGCATAAGGACGTTTAAACAATTGGGAATATTCAGTCACTTTATATGTTTAATTGATTTATGTTTGGTATTTGTATTGTTTGATATTTATTTATTGATATTCATCCACAAAACTCATCATTTCTCTATTATATGGGGAGTACAGGGTGCACACGTTATGCTACTTACCCGATGTGAGCACAGCGCCTATCTATTCATCACTAATTCACTTGTAAGTGTCGCATTCACTGTTCAGGGGCAGCTGCAAACACCCCTTTAGGGGGTTAATATATTAACACATATCATTTGGAGCCACAATAATTCATTTCTGGCTGTAGAAGTCTTGACTAACAGTAGATAGTAGACCTCCTTGTCACATACAGCAGCAAGTAGTTTAGCAGTGAGTAAAGTCCCTGCTGGTAGTAATAGTTACAGGGCTGAGCTCCTCAGGTATGAGCCAGTTGTGACAGACTGCGACAACCCAAAGGTAGCAACACTCGGACAAGCTCTAAGAACACTATCCAGTGTTCCCTTTTTCCAGACCCACGCTGACTAGCAAACACCAGGGGAGGTATCACACACTCAGAGTCCCCAAATTCCTCAATGGCAGTACTCACAAGGCCCATGGACAGAATGGTTGCCTCCTTCCAATAGTCCAAGTGAAACCCTCCGGTGATACCAGACAGAGCTTTGGCAGACATCTCCTCTCAGTCAGCTTACTGAAGAACCGGGGTCACTCTCTCTAACTTCCTCCCACTGACACCAATGATGGGACACTATTCCTTGCACTGACACCAATGATGGGACACTATTCCTCCCACTGACACCAATGATGGGGCACTATTCCTCCCACTGACACCAATGATAGGACACTATTCCTCCCACTGACACCAATGATGGGACACTATTCCTCCCACTGACACCAATGATGGGACACTATTCCTCTCACTGACACCAATGATGGGACACTATTCCTCCCACTGACACCAATGATGCTTACATTGCTGTGCTAACCCCTGCTCCAGCCCGGGCTCCCTTCCTCTCCCATCCACAGCCAGCATACCCGGCTGCAGCAGCACCATCTGCTCTGCCCAGATCCTGGCCACACAGCCACTTACCTTACCAATCAGCTGTCTTCCTACTCTGGCCGTTCTCCTCCTCTTCACTGGCTCTGGATGGTCCCTCACTCGATGTTCTTCGATCTTTGCGCTGCCACTCGGCTCCTCCTCTCCAAGCTCCGCCTCCTCGCTGGTAATTAGCCGCATGTGTGCTTTCCTGAGTTACAGATCAGGCGGCCAATCACCAAGGAGAAGGCAGATCTTGCAGAGTGAGGGACAGGCTGCCATAGGATATCCAGTGTTCCCAGGGGTGTGGCCAGATGACAGGGGTGGCATGTCATCCGCCCACATTGCGATCAAGATCCAGGGTGATGAAGACACCGGACGGACACCTTCTCCACCCCTCCTCCAGCAGTGCCTCGTGGACCGGATAGAAGTGGGACATGGAGTCGTGGACACAGGTAAGACACAGAAGCCCCTGGCCCTGTCCCATGGAAGTGTTCCTTGTTTGCCTCGCGGCAAATACACCCCTGAATACCGCACGTTCAAAGGGCCCTGCACCCTATGATGATGAGCATCGCTCGAAACGCGTCAGGCGGCTACAGTAGCTGGACATCTAACCACTGCTGGTGGCCATCCTGAATTATATATGGGACCTTTGAATGTGTTTCATATCTGAGTACTACACCTGAGACGTGACCAGAAGGCGTACAGGATCCTGACCCTTACATGAGTACTGATGATCTCGTACACACCTGGTGAGACAGGCAAATCTCAAAGGGGAAGGAAAAAATGTCACCAGCACACCGAGGATCACCAATACGGGTCCAAAGGTTTTAATAAATGATCACATAGTTACAGCAAGGCATTGTTTCGGAGTCTCACAGGACCCCTTCATCAGGCATGTGACCACATCATCACATGCCTGATGAAGGGGTCCTGCGAGACTCCGAAATGTTGCCTTGCTGTAACCATGTGATCGTTTATTAAAACCTTTTGGACCCGTATTGGTGATCCTCGGTGTGCTGGTGACATTTTTTCCTTGCTGATTTTGTTTGGTTCCAGCCGACGGTCACTGCAGCACCCACTTATACACACAGCCATTTTTAATGCAGGAACGTGTGCATTTGGATTATACACTTGCAGGCAAATCTCAAAGGCGTATATATAACGCACTTCTGGTGAGTGCGCAATTTACTCATTTATTTTATTTCATCTACCACTTTGGATCAAGTCCTCCACGCACATATTTTAGGATCATAACAGATCCTCACATTGTCTTCTCATACTTTGGGACATTCATCTTATTTATTATTAGTCACTATTAGTGACATGTGATTTCACTTTTATATCCATTTGATTTATCATTTATCCAGTCTGTTACTTGATTTCCAGCGCTGCACTTACTTTGTTTCCTGTACTCTATTGCCAGCAGTGACTCCTGTCCTGTTCCCTGCCAATGGTGACCCCTGTTCTCTGCCCTGCCTGCAGTGACCACTGTCCTTTCTCTTGCCAGCAGTGACTCTTGTCCTCTGCCCTGCCAGCAGTGACCGCTGTGCTCTCAATTGACCCCTATACGTGGCTCTACTGACCTCTTTTCACTGCCCTGCTGACCCCTGTCCTCCACCCTGCTGACCCTTGTTCTTTTCCTGATGACTCCTGTCCTCTGCTCTGCTGACCCCCAATACACTGCATTTCCCTGCTGGCCTCCCATCCTTTGCCCTGCTGATCCCTTTCCTCCACCCTACTGACCGCTGTTCTTTGCCTGATAGATCCTGTCCACTGCTCTACTAACCCCAAGTACACTGCATTTTCCTGCTGGCCTCCCATCCTCTGCCCTGCTGACCCCTGTCCTCTGCCCTTCTGACTCCTGTTCTCTGCCTGATGACTCCTATCCTCTGCTCTACTGATCCCCAGTACACTGCCTTTCCCATTCCTGTACATTTCCCTGCTGGCCTCCCATCCTCTGCCCTGCTGACCCCTGCCTTCTGTCCTTCTGACTCCTGTTCTCTGCCTGATGACTCCTATCCTCTGCTCTACTGACACCCAGTACACTGCCTTTCCCATTCCTGTACATTTCCCTGCTGGCCTCCCATCCTCTGCCCTGCTGACCCCTGCCCTCTGCCCTTCTGACTCCTGTTCTCTGCCTGATGACTCCTATCCTCTGCTCTACTGACCCCCAGTACTCTGCCTTTACCATTCCTGTACATTTCCCTGCTGGCCTCCCATCCTCTGCCCTGCTGATCCCTGTCCTCTGCCCTGATGACACTCTGTACACTGCCCTACACACTGCTGGCCCCATCCTCTGTCCTGCTGACCCCCTGTACACTGCCCTACTGACCTCCCATCCTCTGCCCCCGGTGATTTTCATTTTGTGCTGCCCTAGGCAAGACTAAAATCGCCACCCCCACCATCTGAATTTGTTCCACTCCAGCCACGGTATAGAGTTTGCAGCCAAATTACGGTACCTAAAAATCTCCATAGGCAACATTTTACAAGTTACCAGTCTAGAGTTACACAGGAGGTCTGCTGCTAGAATGATTGCTCTCATTCTGATGTTCATGGTGATACCTCACATGTGTGGTGCGATCGCCATTTACATATGTGTGAGGGACCTATGAATGTGTTGCGTGTGAGCACAGGGAACGGAACTTTTTTTTTTGCTATTTTATTATATCTTTATTAATTTTTTTCTTTAAACACTGTACCTTTAGCTTTTTTTTATCAACTTTATTTCTCTTACAAGGGATGAACAACATCCCTTGTGATTTCATGGGCCATGACAGGTCCTCTTTATGGAGAGGTCTGGGGTCTATTAGACCCCATATTTCTCCTCTTGCCTCCAATGTATGCGGTCAGACACAGATCAGTCTGATTGGTTGCTTCACTGACCGCTATTGATTCAGTAGGATTATTTTGTGAATCCATTCTATGGGACACATTATATTAGGATCCATTATAAAAGGGATCCAGTAGGACTCTATTGGGGATCCATTCTATGGGACACATTATATTAGGATCCAATATAAAAGAGATCCAGTAGGATTCTATTGTTGATCCATTCTATGGGGACACATGATATTAGGATCCATTATAAAAGGGATCCAGTAGGACTCTATTGGGGATCCATTCTATGGGGACACATGATATTGGGGACACATTCCGGTTCTATTCATCAGACATTATTATAGACAGATCATTATATTGGGGATAGATCCCATGTTTTCTGTCACTAGTAAATCTCGGGATCATTTCTTCATGTTTCCACAGAGATTTTTCCATCGATTTTCATCTCTTTCTCTCTATTTGTAGATCGATTATTTGTTTGTATTTCTTCACACAATAAAATCATCCATAGAACAAACTCCTGGCCAATGTTTCCTGGATCAGGGGGGAGGGGAGGCAATCATTGCTCACTTCTATGCACATGGGGAGTTTGCTTTGCTCCTCTGATCACCTTCTATCACGGCGGGAGAACATGCGCCTAAAGCTGCGTATTGCGCTCACTTGTTTAGGCGCGTCAAGCATTTCAGCGTTAATGGATTCCATTGGCCAGAATATTAGAGGCTAAGTTCACCTTTAATAACATGTCACGTGTCCCACCCCTCCACGGATCACAGGCGCAATGCTCTGCACGCTCAATCCTTACACAAATAATAAATGCACATTTTTTATTCTATCAGCGAAAACATTTGTATTTATTATTATTTTATCAGGATAAAGGTTTTGCATGAATACATAAAGACTGACCAGTGTAAGCACCCCTGCCAGTGGTAAACGGTTTGTCTCAGCCCTCTAACTGCTAGATCTGCAGAACATCTTGTACTTTTGAAGAAAAACAGACTTGCTGGCTGGATCACTAGGTGAACATAAAGGAAATAAAGCCTAAAGAAGAAAACTAATGCAGCCACCATATCAAAGAAATGGTAAGCTGCAGTACAATAAATGTTTGGTATGAGGGGTCATGTGATCTCCCAGCATACACTGTTCAGGCCTGAGCAGCCAATCAGCAGCCTTGTATCCTGTGTAAGCTCTGACATAATCCAACATGGAGCTGTGACATTTTTCTGTCCCTCAGACAATGTGACATATTTGGGGCCCCAGGTCATGTGACATATTTGGGGCCCCAGGTCATGTGACATATTTGGGGCACCAGGTCATGTGACATAATCGGGGCCCCAGGTCATGTGACATAATCAGGCCCCCAGGTCATGTGACATAATCGGGGCCCCAGGTCATGTGACATAATCAGGCCCCCAGGTCATGTAACATATTCGGGGCCCCAGGCAATGTGACATATTCGGCCCCCCAGGGAATATGATATATTTGGCCCCCGGCTTTCATTGGAGGATTCCATAAAGATGAAGGAACACATTAACCCGGCGTTCTCCTTTTCCCTCATCTTATTCAGCACAGAGCAGAGTGTGAGACCCGGAGCAGCCAATCAGACGGTGTGACTGTTAGCAGCACTGTGATGTAGATCGCTGTTCAGCGTGTTCTCCGGTCTCACCCTCTTTGGCTCCCCTGTATTCTCCATATTACCAGCCTCATGTATGACGTGTCTCTGTAGAATGTTCCCATTGTCAGGAGACACTTCCCGTCCTGCTGACAACATTTAATCGGACAGGAAATCTTCAAAAGGACCGATATATAAAAATCTGACCGGGGCTCTAACCCCTCCCCCACCCCATCCACAACTAAGAAAAAGGTCATGGCTGCAAGTTTGATCATATCTTCGTATAGATTGTATGGAATAGGAGGGAGGAACGAGGGGAGAGGAGACCCCATCCCGTCCAATCACAGTGACCGCACTGCACCCTGCACAGAGTGACTGCATGTGGGGGAGGGACAGAGAGGAGGGGGGGGGGGGCAAAAGGAGGGAGATTGCTGAAGGCATATCTGATCATTTTCTATGTCATAATTACAGAGAAAGCAATATGTCAGGTTGTCATGGCATGGATGGAGAGATAGATAGATAGATAGATAGATAGATAGATAGATAGATAATAGATAGATAGATAGATAGATAGATAGATAGATAGATAGATAGATAGATAGATAATAGATAGATAGATAGATAGATAGATAGATAGATAGATAATAGATAGATAGATAGATAGATAGATAGATAGATAGATAATAGATAGATAGATAGATAGATAGATAGATAGATAGATAGATAGATAGATAGATAGATAGATAGATACAGTTGTGACCAAAATTATTCAACCCCCAATGCTGTAAAGGGGTTTAGGGACTATAGTGTACATTTGGAATTGTATTCAGAATCAAATCCTACAAGGACGTTGTAACTACCCAAATGCAACTAAAATGACATCAATTGTTTATGTAATACAGTAGTAAATGGTTCTTATGTGGTTTCTTCATTGCCACAATTATTCAACCCCTTAAAGACTACCACTCTGAAGAACAGAGGTTCATACAGGTGCTTTCCATCAGGTATTGAAAACACCTGTGGATGTCACCGAGCAGCAATCAAGCATAATAAGCACCAATTAGGCAGCTTTAAAATGACTGTGATACTCAGCTCCTTCTAGACATTTACTGGTGTGGTTACAAACATGGTGAAGGCAAGAGAATGGTCCAGGAAGACAAGAGAAGAGGTGATTTCTCTTCACAGGAAGGGCAATGGCTATAAGAAGATTGCAAAGATGTTAAACATACCAAGAGACACCTTAGGAAGCATCATTCGCAAATTCAAGGCAAAGGGCACTGTTGAAACGCTACCTGGTCGTGGCAGAAAGAAGATGCTGACTTCGACTGCTGTGCGCTACCTGAAGCGTAGAGTGGAGAGAAGTCCCCGTGTGACTGCTGAGGAACTGAGAAAAGATTTGTCAGATGTGGGTACAGAAGTTTCAGCCCAGACAATAAGACGCACACTGCGTAATGAAGGCCTCCGTGCCAGAACTCCCAGGCGTACCCCCTTGCTGTCTCCAAAGAATAAGAAGAGTCGACTGCAGTATGCCAAAAGCCATGTGGACAAACCACAAAAGTTGTGGGATAGTGTTCTGTGGACTGATGAAACAAAATTAGAACTGTTTGGGCCCATGGATCAACGCTATGTTTGGAGGAGGAAGAACAAGGCCTATGATGAAAAGAACACCTTGCCTACTGTGAAGCATGGTGGAGGGTCAATCATGCTTTGGGGCTGTTTTGCTTCTGCAGGTACAGGGAAGCTTCAGCGTGTGCAAGGTACCATGAATTCTCTTCAGTACCAGGAGATATTGGATGGAAACGTGATGCAGTCCGTCACACACCTGAGGCTTGGGAGACGTTGGACCTTTCAACAGGACAATGATCCCAAGCATACCTCCAAGTCCACTAGAGCATGGTTGCAGAGGAAAGGCTGGAACATTTTGGAGTGGCCATCGCAGTCACCAGACTTAAATCCGATTGAGAACCTCTGGTGGGACTTAAAGAAAGCAGTTGCAGTGCGCAAGCCTAAGAATGTGACTGAACTGGAGGCCTTTGCCCATGAAGAATGGGCGAAGATACCCGTAGATCGCTGCAAGACACTTGTGTCAAGCTATGCTTCACGTTTAAAAGCTGTTATAACTGTAAAAGGATGCTGTACTAAGTACTAAGATTGAATGTCACTTGGGGGTTGAATAAAACTGATAATGCTGTGAGCACAGAAAAGACATTTGTGGTTATTTCATTATAACTGTTATGTTATATTTGTCTGACCTACAAGTGCCTCTTTAATGTAAATGTAAGCAAGATGACTGAATGATCAAAAGCAATGTCAAACTGGCCAAAACACTCAATTTCAGTGGGGGTTGAATAATTTTGGTCACAACTGTAGATAGATGTCAGTCCGGTAGTTGGACCGATATCCTACATAATCACAGTGATCAGCGACAGAGGGAGAAATCTCACTTATTATTATTTATAGTAGAAAAGCCTGAAGGACACCAACTGAGGACCCGCCCACTGCTTTATCACATTGGCTGAACATTCCACCAAATCACATCTCTCCTCCCTGTGACATCACCAATCTCTGGGCGGAGTTCTCACATCTCCCGATTCCCCCCACAGATCTTCATCCAACCTATCCCTACACCTAACCCGGCATGGAGGGGCTCAGTGAAGGTGGTGGTGAAGGTGTGGAGGTGTCGGATTGGGTCACACAGATCATAAAAGGAGATCTTCCCGGCCTCATAATCCAGATCTATCCTGACTCTTGTACTGGAGAGATTGCGGGGAAAGAGGATCAGATTACTGTCATGTATTGCCCCATACTGATCACCATTCCTGTACAAATCCCAGGACTTGTTGTTATATCCAATCACTGACTCATCTCCTCTCCTGCCTATACTGGGGTAACACATCCCGACTCCCCAGTCATCTGACCTCCCAACATCCACTACCCAGTAATGTCTCCCTGAGGAGAAACTCTGACTGCTCAACACCTGAGGACAATCCTGAAATCTCTCTGGTGTTTCTGGACGATTCTGGTTTCTATATGACAAGGATACAGTTTTCCTGTCATCTGATATCTGTAGAATATTATGAGCTGTGTTTCCATCCAGTAATATGTCCTCAGCTCCCTGTATATAGAAATATACATTTACCCCTGTTATTATATCAGATAAACCTGTGTGTAATGTGTGTGATATCCCAGCCACATCCAGCCCCCCTCCATCATGGAGGAGCTCCTCATGTCTCTCTCTGTCCTCATTATCTCCATCCTCAGTATCACACAAGTCACCTGTGTCTGATTCCTGTAGGACAGTCAGTGGATCCGTCATGTTACACAGCTCCTTAATATCACGCATCTTCCTGGACAGCTCCTTCTTCTTTATATCCAGATCCCGGATGAAGATGGAGATCCGCTCTGCCCTCCCGGAGATTTCTCTCAGGATTCTCTTCTCCAGGTCATCCAGACGTCTCCTGAGATCTCTAAACAGGGCAGTGACTCTCTTGGTGTCACCAGCTGATTTATCTTCTACTTTCCTCCTGTGTTTCTGCAGACTCTGGACTCTTTCCTCCATCTCCTCTCTCTTTGTCAGAAGTTTCTGCAGAACATTCCTCAGTGTCTCCTTCTTCTTCTCAGAAGCCTCATCCAGCATCTCCACCTGGTGTCCTCGATGTTCTCCAGCCAAAGTGCAGGACACACAGATACAGGTCTCATCCTCGGTGCAGAAATACTCCAGGATCTTCTTATGGATGGAGCATTTCCTGTTCTCCATGGACAAGGTGGGGTCAGTTAAGATGTGTTCTGGGGACTTTTTGTGGACTCTCAGGTGTTTATCACACAGAGAAACCTCACAGTGTAGACAGGATCTAACAGCAGGCACAGGAGAGTCCACACAGTAAGTACAGAAGACCCCGGACTCCTCTTGATCTGGCTGAGCAGAAAGCAACTTCTCCATTATATTACGCAGTGTTATGTTCCTCTGTAGAGAAGGCCGATCCGGAAACTTTTCTCTGCATTGAGGACAGGAATATCCTCCAGACCCCCCCTGTGTATCCAGCACACGATCAATACAGACCCGGCAGAAGTTGTGTCCACATCTCAGGGTTACAGGATCTGTATAAATGTCCAGACAGACGGAACATTCCAGCTCAGCTCTCAGATCAGCAGATGCCATCGCTGACAGCAGAAGAGAGAAATGAAAGTGAAAGTCTCTGACTTCGGGGAAGAATACAGTTGGGAGGGTCACATCCTCCTACACAGGGTGAGGCTGGATCTGTGATATTTGATGCAGACAGCAAAGTACAGAAGAGAGAGGATTTTCACACAGCAGTAAAAATAATAAACGCAGACATGTGAGCGCTAAAACATGAGCAGCTAATGCACCAAAAAGGTAACTAAACAACCTCCAAACTAGTAAGATAAATATAAGTGCAGCGCTGAGATACTGATGACCAGAAATATAATTGTGGTGTAAATCATATGCAAATAATTATTTAAACTGAGTAGCTATTATGCTAATAGTGATATATGATGATAATAAATATTAATCAATGTCTGTGCAAATGACCAAAATGTCCATAAAGTGACAAAGTGCAAAATAAGTGCTAATGCAATAAAGTGCTTAATAATGAACCATTTGTGTAACAGCAATATAAGGTGCTAATATAGTGACAATGGTGAACAAATGACAATACTAAGTTGTCAATACCATCTAAAAGACAATCCAATGTCTATAAAAGTGACAATGTGGAGATCCAAATGAAAATGATCTCAAAGTAAGTGCTTCACATGCTAGAATGAATATTCGGTGATGTGCCAGGAATGAGGTAAGATTGCACACTCCCCAGATGCGTAATATTAATGCACATTTATAAGTAATGTTGTCAACCGGAGGTCCCCTTAAGGATGCACACAGCCTGGTCTGGTCAGAGAGATCTCCTTCCACTGGGTTATCTGCAGAACTTCAGCCATACTCCATGATGGGCTTGGCATCATTTTGGGTCCGTACCGCAATTACGCTGAGGATGGAGGCAGAGCCCAGGAGGGAAAATGATGGCGTGCTAAAGGTCAGGATCACGAACACAATCAAAGGATTTCAGGAGGGGGCAGGGACCCTCCGCAGTGTCCCACCTCTCCCAGTACAGCTCTGTCTCCTGGGACCTCCAGCTTTGTCTGGTCCTGGGCTCTGCCTCCATCCTCAGCGTAAATGCCTTACGGACCCAAAATGATGCCGAGTCCATCACGGAGTATGGTTGAGGTGCTGCAGATAACCCAGTGGAAGGGGATCTCTCTGACCAGACCAGGCTGTGTGCATCCTTAAGGGGACCTCCGGTTGACCACATTACTTATAAATGCATATTTATATTACGCATCTGGTGAGTGCTCAATCTTACCACATTCCTGGCACATCACCGAATTCATTCTAGCATGTGAAGAACTTACTTTGAGATCATTTTCATCTGGATCTCCACATTGTCACTTTTATAGACATTGGATTGTCTTTTATATGGTATTGACAATTTAGTATTGCCATTTGTTCACCATTGTCACTTTATTAGCACCTTATATTGCTGTTACAGAAATGGTTCATTATTAAGCACTATATTGCATTAGCACTTATTTTGCACTTTGTCACTTTATGGACATTTTGATCATTTGCACAGACATTGATTAATATTTATTATCATCATATATCACTATTAGCATATTAGCTGCTCAGTTAAATAATTATTTATTTGCATATGATTTACACCACAATTATATTTCTGGTCATCAGTATCTCAGCGCTGCACTTATATTTATCTTACTAGTAAAAATAATATGTAGCACTACCCCTTAAGGTTTGCTTTAGTCATTTATTTGGGTTCCCTGTCAATCTGGACCTCTTGTTGAAAGTCCAACCTCTGCTGACACCACCATGCGATGGTGACCCCGATAAATCACACCTGTAAAATGGAGACACACACAGAGTAGTATAAACCAAAATGAAGTTTACTGAGGTAACTGAATAGGACAGGAATAACAAAATAACATGGTATTGGCAGTAAGTGTGATCACTCTTGGCAATGGTGAGCAAAAGTAATGATATTCACAACAAAACAACAGGAACTGTTCGCAGGCCTGCTTTATGAAATGATCCACTGCCTCCAGTCTGAGGGGACTGTGCAATCCGCAGTGAGCAGGAATGGCTATCAAATGAACAGATAAGCTCACTGCGAGTCCTCAGAACTAGTTAGCAAAGATTAAATGTGAAATAAGAGAATTCTCAGTTATAATTGATAATGTCCCCTTCAGAGCTCTGTAATATATTCTGCACGCCTGTTGGGGCCCAATTTGTGAGAAATTGAGTCAAAGGGTGGCTAATAGTTCCTTAGTAGTCACACCAAAAATGTTGAAGGAAAAGGAGACTATTAACACTTTTCCTGATTGATGGTGAAGAATTAGAGCCAGGTTTCCTTTAAGAACTCAATGTATGAAGTGAGCTGGAAGTAGAAGATAGCAGCAGCTGGCATAATTGTCTGTGGACAAAGGCAACTCCCTCCGAATGTCAGAGGGCAAAAGATGAATAGTGAAAGGGATCCTGTTATAGAGTCATTCTACAAATACTGTGACCCGACTTGCATCCGGTAATATTGCATCACCTTATACTTCCTGCTTCCTGTTCTATGCTGACCTGGATGCAGTTCTGTTGTACAATATGATTCCTCACACCAGCAGCTTGTGTTGTCTTCATTCCTGTACATGAAACATGGTGTCAGAAGTGACTGGAATCAGGACTGAGCCTCTTGTTTGGAGCGCAGCAGCTTTGGGAAACACAGGTTTGTGAACTACAGCCTGAGACTGAGGATTGTCTGAGATTTGATAGCTCAGAGGCTTCCTGACAATATGGCTGCCATGAATGGCATACCTCCCCCAGAGGGGATGACAATGACTGGGGATTGGAGCAGCAATTGGGAATGTTTCAGAGCTGAATGTGAAGATTATTGTCTGGCTACAGGCTGGAATGAGAAATGTGCAGGAGTGCCGGCAGCAACTCTGAGAAGAGTCATGGGCAGTGAATGCAGGCATGTGTATAAACACAATGTGACCCTCACAGCAGATCAGCAACACAATGTTACAGCCATTCTAAATGTACTGGAAGATGATCTCATACCTGCTACAAATGTCATTTATGAAAGGGATGTGTTTGGATGCTGCAAACAAGAAGAGGGAGAATCTTTGGATCACTTTGTTACACACTGGAGAGAAAAGGCAGCAACTTGTGAATATGGCACTCAGAGACAAATTGATAAGGGACACAATTGTTGTTGGTATAGCTAGTGAGAGAGCACATGCAGGCGCCTCCTAAGAGAACATGAGTTCACTCTACACACAGCCATTGAGACGTGCCGTACAGCAGAGCTCACTGACAGACGTCTGAAAGTTATGGAACAGGACAGACAGCAGACCGACAGCATAAACATTGCAATGCAGCATGGCAACATGAACAAAGTGCAGCAACGCCACCTGATGAGCACAAATACTGCCAACCCTACAGCCTGCAAATACTGTGGGACTGTGCATGAAAGAATTAAAGAGCCGTGTCCAGCTTATGGGGAGTCTTGGAAGTCTTGTGGAAGAACAAACCATTTTGCTAACGTTTGTCAAGTAAACGACGGCCATCAATAGGCAAATGTCACAACGTGGAGAACACATCCGCATATGAGGAAGAGACACACCACTGAAGTTATATACAGCAGTGAATTGATGGGCCTACCTCTCCCCCCACACAGATCACCTACCTCCCCCACACAGATCACCTACCTCCCCCCACACACACACCACTGAAGTTATAGACAGCAGTGAATTGATCGGCGCTGTGCAATCCAGAGGAAAGAAATGGTTTGTCACTTTACATGTAAATAATAAGCCCCAATCCTGTCACCTCCATTCAGGAACAACGTGGGATGTAATGTGCTGAAGAGACAAAATGGTGTCAGCACCAGAAGCACATCTACTGCCAAGTGACACCAGATTAAAGTTATACTCCGGTGCGATTATGAAATCTCTAGGGCTCTTCAAGACAGAATGTGCCATACGTGGACTAACACACAAGCTGGAGTGTGAAATTGTGGAAGCCTGCCAAAAGCCACTGTTGTCTGGCTCAACCTGTGAGCGTCTAGGGCTGATACGTTTCTCCGTCCCTGCAGAGCTTGATGTGATGGACAATCTATCCAAGGGGCCCTTGACAAAACAACTGCTGCTAAAGGAATTTAGTGATGTGTTTACTGGGCCAGTAGAATCTGTACCAGGGGAAGTTCATTTCGACCTTGATGTGAGTGTCCCTCCAGTCCAATGTGCACCATGCAATATGCCGGTGGCACCAAAACAAGCAGTTAAGGCACAGCTTGACCAGTATGAGGCCAATGGACACTTGGCACCAGTGATTGACCCAACTGACTGGATAAGTAACATGGTGATTGTAAGGAAGCCAAATAAGCTACGAATATGCATAGATCCCAAATTCTTAAATATGGCACTGAGACGATCTCACTACATCATGCCAACTCTCGAGGATGTTTTGTACAAGCTGCCTAAGGCACGTCTGTTCACACTTGTTGATGCCCGGTATACATCTTTACAGTGTAAGTTGGATGATGCAAGTAGTTACATGACAACCTTCTGGACTCCGCGGGGAAGGAAAAGATGGCTCAAACTGCCTTTTGGAGTATCAGTTGCACCAGAGGTGTATCAACATAAACAACATGAACTATTGGCTGGACTCGGTGGTATTGAACCAATAGCTGATGACATCCTTGTGGTTGGCTGTGGGGACACAGATGAGGAAGCAGAGCAAGATCATGATATCAAACTGCTGGAATTGATGAATCGTTGTAGGCAGATAAAATTGAGACTTGGCATGAAAAAACTGCAATTCAAGGTCAAAGAGGTCCGCTTTCATGGACACATTCTAACCTGGGAGGGTTTGAAGGCTGACCCAGAAAAAATCAGAGCCATACAGGATATGCCGCAGCCAGCAAATGTGAAATCCCTGCAGCGCTTCATTGGATTTGTTACCTACCTAGCAAAATTCCTACCACACCTCTCAGAGGTCTGCAAGCCATTGAGAAGGCTTCTGGACAAGGACACTGTTTGGCATTGGCTTCCTAAGCATGATAATGCAGTGCAGGACATCAAACGTTTGGTCACGGACACACCTGTCCTGAAGTACTATGACGTTACAAAACCTGTAACTATTCAAAGTGATGCAAGCAAAACTGGACTTGGGTGTTGCCTATTGCAAGCTGGCCAGCCTATCGCTTTTGCTTCAAGGGCACTGACTCTTACCGAGCAAAACTACGCACAAATAGAAGAGGAATGTCTGAGTATAGTGTTTGCCTGCCAGCGCTTTCACCACTACCTCTATGGGCGCGACGAGATCACGGCAGAAACTGACCATAAACCTCTGATTTCTATTTTCAAGAAACCACTTTTGTGTGCACCCAAACGTCTACAGAGCATGTTGTCACGTTACAAAACTATTGCCTAAATGTTGTCTATAAACCTGGTCCTGAAATGTACATTAGTGACACTCTTAGCAGAGCTACAGCAGCAGGAGGTACACCTGAGTATGCACAACACACAGTTTGCAATGTTCAGCGGGACCTGGAGGTCCTGTCACAGATTAATCATTCAGACTATTTAAACGTCATGGACCAACGATTGCTTCAGATAAAACAGCACACTGAAACCGATGAGAGTCTTCAGGCTCCTAAATATGTTGTTCTGAATGGTTGGCCTGATTCCAAGTTGGAAGCCCCATTACTTGTGAGAGAATATTGGACTTTCAGAGATGAAATCGCCATTCAAGATGGTATACTGTACAAGGGGCCAAGGGTCATCATTCCTAAATCTTTAAGATGGGAGATGCTGACTCGTATTCATGCCAGTCACATTGGTGGAGAAGCATGCTATAGACAAGTTCCCAACATCCATGATATACTGCAGCAATTTTAGTAGGTTCCAGGATTTGTGAACCAAAAGTTTATTAAGCCTGTATAATAGGCTTAGAAGGAGGTGAGCGCACATTTAATTTCACTGAAGGTTTCACAGAAAGTTACTGTATTATGTTTTAATCACTTTATCACAAATTTGGACTTTTTTTTGGATAAACGGATTTATTTTTGTTTTTTATTATGATCACTTTATTGATATATTGATTTTTTTGTAAGTTTTGTATATACAGTCATGGCCGAAATTGTTGGCACCCTTGATATTTCTCCAGGAAATCATGTATTTCTCACGAAACGTATTGCATTAACACATGTTTTGCTATACACATGTTTATTCCCTTTGTGTGTATTGGGACAAAACAAAAAAAGGGAGGAAAGAAAGCAAATTTGACATAATGTCACACAAACCTCCAAAAATGGGCTGGACAAAAGTATTGGCACCCTTTCACAACTGCGGATAAATAAGAATGTTACAAGCATGTGATGCTCCTGTAAACTCACCTGGGGCAAGTAACAGGTGTGGGCAATATAGAAATCACACCTGAAAGCAGATAAAAAGGAGAGACGTTCACTTAACCTTTGCATTGTGTGTCTGTCTGTGCCACACTAAGCATGGACAACAGAAAGAGGAGACGAGAACTGTCTGAGGACCTGAGAACCAAAATTGTGGCAAAATATCAACAATCTCAAGGTTACAAGTCCATCTCCAGAGAACTAGATTTGCCTTTGTCCACAGTGCGCAACATTATCAAGAAGTTTGCAACCCATGGCACTGTAGCTAATCTCCCTGGTCGTGGACGGATGAGGAAAATTGATGAAAGATTGCAACGCAGAATAGTCCGGATGGTGGATAAGCAGCCCCAAACATGTTCCAAAGACATTCAAGCTGTCCTGCAGGCTCAGGGAGCATCAGTGTCAGCGCGAACTATCCGTCGACATTTAAATGAAATGAAACGCTATGGCAGGAGACCCAGGAGGACCCCACTGCTGACACAGAGACATAAAAAAGCAAGACTACAGTTTGCCAAAATGTACTTGAGTAAGCCAAAAGCCTTCTGGGAAAACGTCTTGTGGACAGATGAGACCAAGATAGAGCTTTTCGGTAAAGCACATCATTCTACTGTTTACCGAAAACGGAATGAGGCCTACAAAGAACAAAACACAGTACCTACGGTAAAATATGGTGGAGGTTCAATGATGTTTTGGGGTTGTTTTGCTGCCTCTGGCACTGGGTGCCTTGACTGTGTGCAAGGCATCATGAAATCTGAGGATTACCAAAGGATTTTGGGTCGCACTGTAGGGCCCAGTGTCAGAAAGCTGGGTTTGCGTCCAAGATCCTGGGTCTTCCAGCAGGACAATGACCCCAAACATACGTCAAAAAGCACTCAGAAATGGATGGCAAAGAAGCGCTGGAGAGTTCTGAAGTGGCCAGCAATGAGCCCAGATCTAAATCCCATTGAACACCTGTGGAGAGATCTTAAAATTGCTGTTGGGAAAAGGTGTCCTTCCAATAAGAGAGACCTGGAGCTGTTTGCAAAGGAAGAGTGGTCCAAAATTCCGGGTGAGAGGTGTCAGAAGCTTATTGATGGTTATAGGAAGCGACTGATTTCAGTTATGTTTTCCAAAGGGTGTGCAACCAAATATTAAGTTAAGGGTGCCAATACTTTTGTCCAGCCCATTTTTGGGGTTTTGTGTGACATTATGTCATATTTGCTTTTCTGCCTCTGTTTTATATTTGTTCCAATACATACAAAGGGAATAAACATGTGTATAGCAAAACATGTGTTAATGCAATACCTTTTTTGTGTGAAATACTTGATTTTCAGGAAAAATATCAAGGGTGCCAACAATTTCGGCCATGACTGTATAATAGTATATTTCACACACTTTATATAGTTGGATCATAGGAGCGCAACATTTATAGATATATGCTATAGGCAAGCACGTGATACCCTATACTGGCCCAACATGCAGAACAAGATTAGAGACTTTGTTAGCTGTTGTTTGGCATGCAATGAATATGCGCAGGCACAACAGAAAGAACCTATGATGTCGCATGTGCTGCCCACCCGACCTTGGCAAATTGTAAGCATGGACTTACTGAATTATGCTGGCCAGGATTTTCTACTAATTGTTGATCACTATTCTGACTTTTGGGAGATTGAGCTACTTCCTGACCTGTCTGCTGATAGTACCATCAAGCGTTGTAAAGCAGTTTGCACGTTATGGCCAGCCGGATAGAGTTATCTCGGATAATGGACCTCAATTTGCATGTGAGCAATTCAGACGGTTCTCTACAGATTGGGGATTTGAGCATGTTACCTCATCCCCGAGGCACCCGCAAGCCAATGGTAAAGCGGAATCGGCTGTCAAGATAGTGAAGAATCTTTGTAAGAAGGCCAAGTTTGATGGTACTGATCCATGGAAGGCCATTCTACATTGGAGGAACACCCCATCTGAAGGCATGGTCCTGCACAGCGCTTGATGTCTAGGAGACTGAAGACTTAATTGCCTGTGGCCGACAAATTACTTGATCCTTGGTGGTGTGCGAAACTGCAGTGGAGGAAACAGATTGCCAAACTGTCATACGATGTGTCTGCTAAAGACTTACCTGAACTCATTAGAGAGCCATTCCATATGAAGCCGCTTCCAGGTGACAGTACCGGTCGCTGGAGACTGGGTTCCTGTGTTCAGAGGGTTGCTCCTCGATCATATCTTGTTGACGTAGAAGGCAGTCTTTACCGCCGCAATTGAGTGTACCTGCGAAGGGCAGAACGATTCACCACACAAGCCTATGAGCATCCTGCACGTGATCCTCCTGAGGTGCTCAATGCCCCGAGTCCTACTGGACCATATACTCAAAGCAGAGAGAACTCTGCTGTCATATCGGGATACAATGATGATGACACAATGCAGCCACATATCCCGTCAAGTTCTTCTTTGCCAAACACACCAGCCAGGAAAGAGGGTAGCTCCTTATTGTTGGGAATACAACAGCATGTACTATATACAGTATTGTATGTTAATATCACTTGACCGTAGATGGCACTGTACACTAAGGTTACTAGTTGTGCATATGTGTAAAACTTGTTAATTCTCTCTCTCTCTCTCTTCAAAAACCAAGATGTCTGCTGAAATGTGCTTTGTATGTTTGCAACTTAAGCCACACAAGTAAAACAGTGTTCTGCCTCATCACTACCAGTGTCTTCTCTAACACATAACCAACAGGTTATGGGCCCAGCTCCAGACATTGGAAAAAGGAGAACTACAAGCAAGTAAGTGCTGCATTTTCAATCCTACCAAATCCTGTGTGAGGAAACAAGAGCTGTATCCAATTCACTGAAAGATGGCAAGTGCTTCAGATATGAAGTTTATAATAGCAAAGCTCAACAATACCAACTACCAGCTATAGGAGTTTAAGCTTGAAATGCTGTTATCCAAAGATGACTTGTGGCAGGTACTAGATACACACAGACCCAATGACAACCCGGAAGAATGGGACAGAAAAAATAGGCAAGTAAAAGCAGTCATAAGCCTGTTAGTGGACGATCAACTCATTCATATAAGGAAAGAAAGCACAGCTAAAGGTATGTGGACTGCATTACAAAAACTGCATGAACGTGCAAACCTAAACAGTAAACTATATCTGCTGCGCAAACTGTATAAGATGAGGCTGGAAAAAGGGCAGGAAATGGGTGAACATGCAAATGCTATGCTAGAAATTGTGGACCAGCTGGGTGCAATAGGTGAAGAAATGAAAGACAATCATGTAGTAGCACTACTACTATGCAGCCTTCCAGAATCATACAGTGCCCTTATAAATGCTCTAGAAACTAGACTGGAAACTGAACTGACTCTAGAATATGTTATGGGAAAATTAATTGATGAATACAGCAGAAGAAAGGAAAATTTGCATAGTGAAGAGAACGGGAGACCAGAGGCAGCTCTGAAGGTGCATGAAGGCATAAGACAAAGCAAAGAAACCAGGGTATGTTTTCGCTGCAAAAAGGCTGGTCACCTGAAAAAGAACTGTTCAATCTGGAAAGCTGAGCAGAGAAAGCGGGGGCTACCCACAAGAGAAAGAGCTAAAGCAGTCATGAAAGAAAATGAAAGTGCATCATGGAGTGGTACTTTTAAAGTGACTCAGAATAGTACCTCACACGGATGGTACATTGATTCAGGGGCAACAAGTCACATGACAAGCGACGAGACATTCTTCACAGAAATTGATTTTAGTGTAAAAGATAAAGTCTTCCTAGCAAATGGGAAAAGTATTACAGCGGAAGGTAAAGGTCAGGGATTTCTGAACTGCAAAACGCCATCAGGGGGCAAGCAGAGCATCCTTGTAAAGAATGTTCTATATGTTCCAAGCCTAGAAGGAAGCCTCCTATCAGTTAAAACCCTTGCAAGCAATGGACTCACTGTCCAATTCAGAGGTAATGAATGCACAATTCAAAATGGAAAAAGCAAATTCTAGCAAGAGGAAGATTAAATGAACATCTGTACAAACTCGTCACTGAAAGTGAGAAGGCTAATGCAGCAACTCATAACCCACATGACAAGTGCATCCACCTGTGGCATAGAAGATTGGGGCATCGAAACCCAGAAGCTATAAAGGACTTTGCAAAGAGAAGTCTATCAGAAGACATGAAAATATTGACTTGCCACACACTCAGCAAGTGCACGTGTTGCATCAAAGCAAAGGCCACCCGAACCTCTCTTCCACAGACCAGTCAGAGTAAAACCATTAAACCCATGGAACTGATACACAGTGATGCGTGCGGACCAATGAAAACCATCACACCTGGCGGGAACAGATATTTACTGACTTTCATCGACGATTATTCCCGGTACACAATAACGTATCTAATGAAGCACAAAAGTGAGACATTAGAAAAACTTCAAGAGTTTGTAGCTATGACAAGCAACAAGTTTCAAAGGAAACCTGGAATAATACGCACTGACAATGGAGGGGAATATATGAATAAAGAGATGGAATCATACCTAAAGAAACAAGGTATTATACACCAAACAACTGTACCATACACTCCTGAGCAAAACGGTGTAGCTGAAAGAAAGAATCGCACTCTTGTAGAAATGACCAGATGTATGATTTTGGACGCTGCCTTACCTAACAAATACTGGGGAGAAGCAATAATGACTGCAACATACCTACAAAACAGGCTTCCATCAAAAACTATTGAGAGTACACCATATGAAATGTGGAATGGATCAAAACCTAACGTAGGACACATCAGAGTGTTCGGCTGTAAAGCATATGCCCACATTCCAAGTCAGAAACGCTCCAAGTTGGAGAACAAAGCCATAGAAGGCATTCTGGTTGGCTACAGTGAGCAGAGTAAGGGATATAGAATCCTTTGTCCAAAGACCAACAAGGTCACAGTAAGCCGCAGTGTTTATTTTAATGAAAGTGAAGCAGCAAATAATACAATTCTTTAAAAATGTGGAGAGGATTTACGCGCTGAATCAGCAAGAGACACTGACCCATGCAAAGCAGGACAAGAGCCAGAACAAGAAGTAGAACTTACAATCAACGAGCCAATAGAACCCACTGAACAACAAGAAATCAGAAGATCCTCTCGAATGACAAAAGGGAAACCACCCCGCAGGTTATCATACGCTGCTAAAACACATCAAACACAGGAGCCAACATCCTGGGAAGACATAGAAACTTTGCCGAGAAGGGAAGCCGATCAGTGGAGAAAAGCAACTGAAGAAGAAATAAAATCACTTCAAGAAAATAAAACTTGGTCACTAACAGAACTCCCTCCCAGTCGCAAAACCATCGGAAGCAAATGGACTTTTAAAGTGAAATATGATGCAGAAGGAAACATCTATAGGTACAAAGTAAGATTAGTTGCCAAGGGATACTCCCAGAAATTTGGAGAAGATTACGATGAGACATTTGCTCCAGTTGTGAAACATTCTACTATAAGAACACTCCTTAGTATTGCTGCCGGAAAAGGAATGCAAGTAAAGCATCTAGATGTCAAAACTGCCTTTTTGTATGGAGACATCAAAGAGGATCTGTACATGGAACAGCCACCAGGATTTGAGAAAGAGAGAAAAGAACCTTGTATGCAAACTGCAAAAGAGCATCCATGGGCTCAAGCAAGCGGCGAGAGCATGGAATGAAAAAGTGAACAAAATACTCAGAAAGGAAGGGTTCTCAAAAAGTAAAGCAGATCCATGTCTGTATTCAAAGAATCAAGAGAACAAATGGACATACATCCTAATATACGTCGATGACATCTTGACGTGTTTTGAACAAGAAGGGGACTATGACCAAATAGTTCACAAACTGAAACAAAATTTTGAAATTAAAGAGTTGGGGAACATTACTCACTACCTAGGAATTCAAATAGAGCGGGAAGAGGATGGAAGCTATCTTCTTAACCAAAGTCAGAAAATTACAGAAATGTTAGAACAGTTTCACATGCAAGATGCAAAGGAAGCGAAAACACCAATGAAACCAGATTATCCAAAAACAGTGGAACAGAAAACTTGTTACCTAACAATGATTATTACCGCAGGGCAATCGGAAAATTGCTATACATCGCCAACGTGACAAGACCAGACATCGCCGTAGCAGTGGGAATACTTTGCAGGAAAGTCGCAACACCGTGTCAGCATGACTGGAATGCAGTTAAGAGGGTAATGCAGTACCTAAAGGGAACAAATTGGATAAAGCTGCGACTTCCAGCATTGTCAAACCCAAAACTGATTGGATATGTGGACGCCAATTGGGATGGAGACACCACTGACCGCAAATCTACAAGTGGTTACATCTTCCAGTATGGACAAGGAACCATAAGCTGGTCTAGTCGGAAACAAGTGACTTTTGCACTCTCTTCAACTGAAGCGGAATACATAGCAGCAGCACATGCATGTCAAGAAGCCATTTGGATTTGTCAACTTCTACTAGACATGGGACTGAATATGTCACAACCCACACCCATCTTTGAAGACAATCAGGGATGCATAAAGCTTACATACTCTGAGAAGATTAACCCAAGAACCAAGCACATTGATGTAAGATATCATCTGCTCAGAGACATGCAAGAACAAGGGGTTATCGACATCCAGTACTGCCCATCAGAGGAGATGACTGCAGGCGCACTCACCAAACCTTTGCCAAGGGAACGTCATTGTTTTCTACAAAAGAGACTAAATGTCATATAATTATGCACATGCCATTGAGAAGGGGTGTTGGGAATACAACAGCATGTACTATATAGTATTGTATGTCAATATCACTTGACCAGTAGATGGCACTGTACACTAAGGTTACTAGTTGTGCATATGTGTAAAACTTGTTGGTTCTCTCTCTTCTCTCTCTCTTCAAAAACCAAGATGTCTGCTGAAATGTGCTTTGTATGTTTGCAACTTAAGCCACACAAGTAAAACAGTGTTCTGCCTCATCACTACCAGTGTCTTCTCTAACACATAACCAACACTTATCAACACCTTCTGGAGCTGAACGGATTTCCCCAGGAAAATCCCTGTGTTCTTGCGTAGTGGTCGAGTTTCAAGACCACCAGATAGACTCAATCTGTAGTGTATCTACCAGTAACACAGCATGCCATGTTCAAGACTGTTCAGTTGCATTGTTTACAAGGTTTGAATTGAATGTAATAAAGGGAGATGTTATAGAGTTATTATGCAAATACTGTGACCCGACTTGTATCCGGAAATATTGCATTGCCTTATACTTCCTGTTTCCTGTTCTATGCTGACCTGATGCAGTTCTGTTGTACAACATGATTTCTCACACCAGCAGCTTGTGTTGTCTGCATTCCTGTACATGAAACAGATCCTGGCATGCAAAAAGGGAGATAGACTTGTTGCTTCAGTAGGCACTGCTATATCTTGGTCTATAACTGTATATCCTGCGATCAGCTTGATTGATAACTGTACTGCAGATATGTTCCATCAGCGGTGCTGGTATAGCTCGGCTGCAAACTGGAGGAACTGTGTACAATGTTCACAACTATGTGCAAGCAGATAACTGGGGTAGTAGATGTCAATGTTCACTCAGCTAGTGGATGCATGGGTCTCTCTCACCCAATCAATGTGATTAGGCCAATTGCCACAATCCGCCTTCTCCGGTGGATGTGGACAGTCCTTGGACCCTCTGGTTCAAACTTGGTGTCCCACTTGGTCTCTTGCTGTCTGAGTAGCTTGCTTGGTAGGGTTGAGTGCCTGCTGGCTGGCAAGTTCTTTCTCCTCATTCTCTCCCCTTGAATCCTGGCTCTGCGGGCTAACTCAGCCTCTCAGCCATCATCACACCTCTTTCTCCTTCCATCTCCCTCCTCACACTCCTGGCCCATCTCCTGGGATTTGATATTTATATTCCTCGCCCACACGCTGCCCCTCCTAGGAGATGTAGTCCCCGACACACTGCTTATCAGCCAAGTCCTGCTGCTCAGAAATACAAGTTCCAGAGGGCTGTGCTATCAATGTGAGTAACCCTGAAGAGCAATCCACCACCATCTCATTCCCATTCTAATGTATAACAAGTAATAACATTTCAATGGGTTACACTCCCAACACTGGAAGAGAGAGAGAAAGACGAGCGTAGAAAAGAAACACGGCACACTAAGTGCACTCAGGTGAGAGGTGGATGTGACCTGAAAAGGGATTTGTGGTTATACAGGATCTGAGTCTTCTCACACGGTACGCGGCTCACATACACGGCACACCTTTTACCCCCAAAATATTCTTCTTTATTATATTTTATTTCATGATTCTGCCAACACCCTGACAGGCAGAGAATTATGATGGCATTCTTTTATTGGTCAATTATATCCCATTTTAATAGTTTATTTAATTCATATTTCATTTATTTTATATAATTAATTTAGTATAATTTCATCGGTATCATTTAATTGGTCAATTGTAAAATAAAGTGTAATATCCAGAAGTGAGATCTAGAAGTCACAAAACGTTTTTTACGTATTAAAGCTATAGTACAATGTCTGTGAATGGAGGAGGAGGGCAGAAAGTGCAGGTGTGGTCATCACTCTTACAGGATAAGTTCACCTTTGTTTTTCTACATTCCAACCCCCCCCCATGGACTGGCCCCGCCCCCATGTACCAATATACCATTAATGTACCTCGGTTGCAGAAAAATTAAATAGCTTTCTTTGACTTTGAGAAGAAGGCCTCACCTTGGCCCTTGCTGTATTTCATAGACAGCTTCATCACTTGCTGGGATGTAGATTTAGGACGGAGAAACCAGTAAGATGCCCGAAGGAGTTTACCAGCTGACCTCATTAGCACACACATCCTGCACTGACCTCATTACAATATACACAGCATCCCAGACATCTCTCCATGTGTGCACTTGCCTGGCTTTGTCACCATCTCTTCAGAGGGGCTCAGGCCACATGCTAAACTCCCTGGGGCCACATGCAGCCCACGGGACTCCTCTGATGTAGGGCAAGGGCCTGCCTGATTGTATACAGAGCGATTGGATAGATGCTGAATCCTCCTATTACTGTATATAATTTTGGTAAATCTAAAGAAGATTGTACAGAGATTGTACAATCAGATTGTATAGTGTATGGCCTCCTTTATACACCTACAATGACCTAGTTGTGCTTTCGGTGTCATTAATTGCTAATGGAACACCAAACACAGAAGCAAACACACATTTTGCCACATGAAAAAATTGGTGACAAATGAAGTAAAATGTGCAGTAAAAAATGTGCAACACGCACCACGCCACAATGTCCCATGAGCTACTTTGTCACGTGTAGCACAGCTCATTGAGATCAAAGGGGCTTCCCTATATGTGTCATTGGAAAAACAAGACAAAAAATGTGCCCCACCCCCACTACCCTAGGTGTGAATGGAGCCTGAAAGTGAAATTACACAGAAAAACGAGGCTTCATTCACATCTGTGCGTTTCTGAACGCACATAAAATGCACAGAAAATGCACAGTAAATGCTCGCTTCGTCATGAGTTTAAGAAATGCTGCAAATGTACATGGTGCATGTGCTGTTATACATGTTAAAGGCACCCCAAGTTTGGAAAATGCACCAAAAACAGCGATAACACACGTATACAAAGCCCCGGAGTGATTGTTGTGTGTAGAGCAGACCGTTCAAGTGAATGGGCTGCCCTATGAGTGACGAGTGAAAACACCCAAAACAAACGCATGCAGGAATGTGAGTTATCACTACATGGTGGTCAGGCCCCATTCACATCTGCGAGTGTCTCCATCCATCACTCCAATATACTTGTATAAAGATGGTCATACACTATGCAATCTAATTGTACAATCTCTGTACAATTTCTTACTATGGAATAGTTGTCCAATCAGATTGTATAGAAAGTGGGTGGGAGGTAGTAATGAGGGAGGTGTGGTCCAGAGTGGAACTGCCATGCCCTCTTCCGTGACGCAACAAGGAAGTGAAGGCTTCTGGTAGATGGCCTACAGGAAGTGAATGCCGAGAGACCATCAACAGGAAGTGATGGAACTTGAAAATCATTTTACAAATTCTAATAAACTGACAAGAAATGAAACGTCCCGTGGATGAGGTGAGTGAGAGAAAAGCACATTTGGGGGGGCCGGGCCAGAAATGGCATTAGAGAATACTTAAATTTATTATGAAAATAGAAATTCTGCCCAAAAAGGAGAACTTCTCCTTTAACCAGTTGCTGACCAGCCACAGTACATATACTGCAACAGGGCGGCACCGCTGTGCAAAATCACATATATGTATGTGCAGCACAGTGGTTATATGGTTAGCACTTCCGCCTGGCAGTACTCGGGTCGTTGGTTTGAATCCCAACCACGGCACCACCTGACCGGAGTTTGCATGTTCTCCCTGTGCCTGCGTGGGTTTCCTCCGGGTACTCTGGTTTCCTCCCACACTCCAAAGACATGCTAGTAGGTTAATTGGTTTCTCTCTAAATTGTCCTTAGTATGTGTATGTATGAATGTGAGTGAGGGACCTTAGATTGTACACCCCTTGAGGGTTAGGGACTGATGTGAATGAACAATATATATGTAAAGCGCTGCATAAATTGACGGCGCTATATAAGTACCTGAAATAAATAAATATATACACCCCCCTCACAGTCCCACCATAAGTCACTGATCGCCCAGACTAAATGGGGAGCAGTGGCAAGATAGTTTGGGACTTGGTGTCATCCTTTCTCCATATGGGGTACCACTTATATGTGGACAATTTTTATTCAGGTGTGCCACTATTTAGACATTTGTACAATCTTGAAACTGGCGCATGTGGCACCGTGTGACCTAATGTGTGCCCACCATTAGAAGTGGGTGGATGCAGGGAGGAATATTCTGATGGTGGGCATACCACACAATTTCTCTGGCAGAGATTTCTTCTCTTTTTTTCATTCAGTCCACAGGCTGCATACAAATAAAAAAAGAACATAACATATATACCCAACAAGGACCAGCGACGGACTGGTATATCACTGGACTTTGGTTATACCAGGATGATGCCTACAGCTGCTGGCATCATCCTGGTATCATGTTTTTCAGCCGGAAATCAGCTTTCATATAAAAACATTCCTAGTGGCTAATTAGCTGCAGGACTGCTTTTACAAGCAGTTGAAGATGATGCCCCCCTCCCCCGTTGCATTCCACGGCCTTCTCAGGCAGTCCCGTGCCATCGGGGGAACCTGAGAATGCAGCCGGTGTTTCTGCCAGCTGACCATAGAGCTGATGGAGACCAGAATGGTGCCAATCATCTCTATAGTCTAAGAATTCGGAGGCTACGAGCATTTCATCACTTCAGTTTTGCAGGATATAAACAGCGCCATTTGTAAATTGGGAAAGCATCTGATCACCGATCTTGGTTTGATTACATAATGTAAGGGCAGAGGAGAGATCCAGAGTCTGATAGACCCCAGATTTCTCAAAAAAGAATATATGGCAATGCCCATTGAAGTTATAGGGGATATTTGCATTCCCTGTTATAGCATTAAAAGTGATCAAAAAAAAAATGAAAGGTACAATGTAAAAATAATAAAAAAATCAAAATAACTTACCACCCCCCCAAAAAAACAAAAAACAAACTTGCCCCTCCCACACGCGCACACCTGTGTGCATAAGCCTTGACCCTGTGCCGTTATGTAAACAGCGGTTGCACCATGTGAGGTATCGCCATGCACGTCAGATCGAGGGCAGTAATTCTAACACTAGACCTCCTCTGTAAATCTAAAACGGTGGCTTTTGAAGGCTTTTAAAGCATTGCCTATGGATATTAAAAATGTATGCAGTTTGTCACCATTGCATGGGGCATGTGCAGTTTTAAAGCATGTCATGTTTGGTATCTATTTACTCAACATACCATTATCTTTTATATTTGACCAAATAATTGGCCAATATATTGTATTTTTGTGCATTAAAAAGTAAAAAAAAGTTTATTTTGTTTTAATTTTCATTTGAAAAATCGCTGCGCGAGTACTATGTGACATAAAAAAATTGTAGTACTCACCATTTTATTCACTAGGGTGTCTGCTTTAAAAAAAATATATAATGTTTGGGGAATATAAATTAATTTCATAGAAAAAAATGCTCAGTTTTTTCATGTGAACAAAAAGTGTCAGAAAAGGCTTGATCTTCAGGTGCTTAGAAGAGTGAGTGATGTGTGGCATAAACTTCTAATGCTGGGCATAAAACGCCCCCACCCCCCAAACGACCCCTTTTTTGAAAGTAGAAAACCCCAAACTAATTGCTGAGAGGAATGTTGAATCGATAGAAGAATAAATTTTTTTACCACAGGTTTTTGGAAAATGACATTTCTTTTTTTACACAAAATTGTCACTTAAATGATTTACTGCTCACACATGCCATGGGTATATGTGGAATTACTCCCCAAAATACATTTTGCTACTTCTCCCGAGTATGGGGGTACCACAGGTGAGATACGTTTTGGCAGTCTAGCCAAGTACAGGACCCCAAAATCCAATAAGCACCTTCAGGCTTTTAAAGGGCTTTATTTCCTCATTAAACTTCCTGACTACCTATCACAGTTTCGGAGGCTCTGAAATGCCAGGATAACACCAACCCCCCAAATGACCCCATTTTGGAAAGTAGACACCCCAAGGAATTTGATAAGAAGCATGGTAAGTATTTTGCAGATCTCATTTGTTGCCACAAGTTTTTGGAAAATGAAAAAAAAAAAAAAAAATACATTTTTCTACTCTTTTTTTATATTTCCAAACCTTGTGAGAAAAAATGAGATCTGCAAAATACTCTCCATGCCTCTTTTTAAATTCCTTGAGGTGTCTACTTTCCAAAAAGGGGTCATTTGGGGGGGGGGGTGCTATCCTGGCATTTCAGGGCCTCCGAAGCTGTGATAGGTAGTGAGGGAGTGAAATGAGGAAGTTACGCACCTTCAGGCTTTCAAAGTGGTCATTGGATTGCAGGCTCCTGTATGTGGCTAGGCTCCCAAAAAGTCTCACACATGTGGTATCCCCATACTCAGTAGAAGTAGCAGAATGTATTTTGGGGTGTAATTCCACATATACCCATGGCTTGTGCGAGAAATAAATCATTTAAATGACAACTTTGTGTAAAAAAAAATGTTTTTGTCATTTTCCAGAAACTTGTGGAAAAAAGATAAATCTTCCATGGACTCAATATTCCTCTCAGCAGATAGCTTAGGGTGTCTACTTTCTGAAAAGGGGTCATTTGGGGGTATTTGTACTATCCTGGTATTTTAGCACCTCAAGAAATGTGATAAGCAGTCAGAAAGTAAAAGCTGTGTAAATTCCATTATCTATACCAGAGGTGGGCAAACTTTTTGACTTGAGGGCCGCAATGGGTTCATATATTGGACCCGAGGGCTGGACCAAGAGTAGATGAATGATGTGTATGTGTCATCCATAGTAAGTATAGTAATATTCCCCCATAGTAAGCATAGTAATTAATCCCCCATATAGTAATTCATCCCCCATAGTAATTCATCCCCCATATAGTAATTCATCCCCCATAGTAATTCATCCCCCATATAGTAATTCATCCCCCGTAGTAATTCATCCCCCATAGTAATTCATCCCCCATATAGTAATTCATCCCCCATAGTAATTCATCCCCCATAGTAATTCATCCCCCATATAGTAATTCATCCCCCGTAGTAATTCATCCCCCATAGTAATTCATCCCCCATATAGTAATTCATCCCCCATAGTAATTCATCCCCTATATAGTAATTCATCCCCCATATAGTAATTCATCCCCCGTAGTAATTCATCCCCCATAGTAATTCATCCCCCGTAGTAATTCATCCCCCATATAGTAATTCATCCCCCATAGTAATTAATCCCCCATATAGTAATTCATCCCCCATATAGTAATTCATCCCCCATATAATAATTCATCCCCCACATAGTAATTCATCCCCCATAGTAATTCATCCCACATATAGTAATTCATCCCCCATATAGTAATTCATCCCCCATATAGTAATTCATCCCCCATAGTAATTCATCCCCCATATAGTAATTCATCCCCCATATAGTAATTCATCCCCCATAGTAATTCATCCCCCATATAGTAATTCATCCCCCATATAGTAATTCATCCCCCATAGTAATTCATCCCCCATATAGTAATTCATCCCCCATATAGTAATTCATCCCCCATAGTAATTCATCCCCCATATAGTAATTCATCCCCCATATAGTAATTCATCCCCCATAGTAATTCATCCCCCATATAGTAATTCATCCCCCATAGTAATTAATCCCCCATAGTAATTAATCCCCCATATAGTAATTCATCCCCCATAGTAATTCATCCCCCATAGTAATTCATCCCCCCTATAGTAATTCATTCCCCATATTAATTCATCCCCCATATTAAGTCCCCAAGTCCCCCCTGTGTCAATTCACTTACCTTTGCTCCGCGCGTTCCTCTCGCCGTGTTCCCGCACCGTTCCGGTGTAGCATGAAAATCTGTCTCCTATGAGGATCTGTCCCCCTCGACGTATCTGCACATGTGCCAGTTTCAGGCATTAGCAGCCGATCGGCGATCTCCGGCACATGCGCAGATACGTCGAGGGGGACAGATCCTCATAGGAGACAGATTTTCATGCTACACCGGTCTTCAGGGCGGACTGTGAGAGGAGCCTAGCTCCCCTCGCGTTCGTCACGCTGCCCCACCTACACACATCCTGACAGCCATCCTGACATTATCACGCTCCGCGGGCCGGATTAAAAGGTCCGCCGGGCCGTATACGGCCCGCGGGCCGTAGTTTGCCCATTGCTGATCTATACCATAGTTTGTAAACGCTATAACTATCAAACAAAGCAATAAATATACACTTACTGGGATTTTTTTAACCAAAAACATGGAGCAGAATAAATTTTCACCTAAATTTATGACATTTTAGTTTTTTTAGATATATTTTGTACGACTGAAATGAGAAAATATTGTTTTTTTCAAACATTTTTGTTTTTCTTCAAAACTTTTTCTGTTTATAGCACCAAACATAAAAATCACACAGGTGATCAAATACCACCAAAAGAAATCTCTATTTGTGTGAAAAAAAAAACCATAAATGTCATTTATGTACCATATTGCATGACCGCGCAATTGTCTTTTAAACTAGCACAGCGCTGTATAGCAATAAAATGGCGTAAATTCCATTATCTATACCATAGTTTGTAGACGCTATAACTTTTTACACAAAGTAATCTACAGTCAGGTCCATAAATATTGGGACTTCGACACAATTCTAACATTTTTGGCTCTATACACCAGCACAATGGATTTGAAATGAAACAAACAAGGGACCAAAAGTAATGGGACAGAATAATAATCATAAATCAAACTTTCACTTTTTAATACTTGGTTGCAAATCCTTTGCAGTCAATGACAGCCTGAAGTGTGGAACGCATAGACATCACCAGACGCTGGGTTTCATCCCTGGTGAGGCTCTGCCAGGCCTCTACTGCAACTGTCTTCAGTTCCTGCTTGTTCTTGGGGCATTTTCCCTTCAGTTTTGTCTTCAGCAAGTGAAATGCTCAATCGGACTCAGGTCAGGTGATTGACTTGGCCATTGCAGAACATTCCACTTCTTTCCCTTAAAAACTCTTTGGTTGCTTTTGCAGTCTGCTTTGGGTCATTGTCCATCTGCACTGTGAAGTGTCCAATGAGTTGTGAAGCATTTGGCTGAATATGAGCAGATAATATTCCCGAAACACTTCACAATTCATCCGGCTGCTTCTGTCAGCAGTCACATCATCAATAAATACAAGAGGAGCAGTTCCATTGGCAGCCATACATGCCCACGCCATGACACTACCACCACCATGCTTCACAGATGAGGTGGTATGCTTAGGATCATGAGCAGTTCCTTCTCCATACTCTTCTCTTCCCATCACTCTGGTACAAGTTGATGTTGGTCTCCTCTGTCCATAGGATGTTGTTCCAGAACTGTGAAGGCTTTTAGATGCCGTTTGGCAAACTCTAATCTGGCCTTCCTGTTTTTGAGGCTCACCAATGGTTTCCATCTTGTGGTGAACCCTCTGTATTCACTCTGGTGAAGTCTTCTCTTGATTGGTGACTTTGACACACATACACCTACCTCCTGGAGAGTGTTCTTGATCTGGCCAACTGTTGTGAAGGGTGTTTTCTTCACCAGGGAAAGAATTCTTTGGTCATCCACCGCAGTTGTTTTCCGTGGTCTTCCGGGTCTTTTGGTGTTTCTGAGCTCACCGGTGCGTTCCTTCTTTTTAAGTATGTTCCAAACAGTTGTTTTGGCCACGCCTAATGTTTTTGCTATCTCTCTGATGGGTTTGTTTTGTTTTTTCAGCCTAATGATGGCTTGCTTCACTGATAGTGACAGCTCTTTGGTTCTCATCTTGAGAGTTGACAGCAACAGATTCCAAATGCAAATAGCACACTTGGAACTCTGGACCTTTTATCTGCTCATTGTAATTGGGATAATGAGGGAATAACACACACCTGGCCATGGAACAACTGAGAAGCCAATTGTCCCATTACTTTTGGTCCCTTAACAAGTGGGAGGCACATATGCAAACTGCTGTAATTCCTACACCGTTCACCTGATTTGGATGTAAATACCCTCAAATTAAAGCTGACAGTCTGCTGTTAAAGCACATCTTGTTTGTTTCATTTCAAATCCATTGTGGTGGTGCATAGAGCCAAAAATGTTAGAATTGTCCCAACATTTATGGACCTGACTGTATATACACTTATTGGGATTTTTTTAACCAAAAACATGGAGCAGAATAGATTTTGGCCTAAATTTATAACTAACTTTGAGTTTACTATATATATTTTATAGCTAAAATAAAAAATATTGTTTTTCTTCAAAATGTTTGATCTTTTTTTGTTTATAGCATGAAAAATAAAATGTGCACAGGTGATCAAATACCCCAAAAGAAAGCTCTATTTGTGTTAAAAAAAGGACGTACATTTTGTTTGGGTGCAGCATTGCATGACCGCACAATTATCAGTTAAATTAGTGCAACTCCGAGTAGCAAAAAGAGGCCTGGTCAGGAAGGGAGGTAAATGCTCAGGAGGACAAGTGGTTAAAGCGTGACATGATTGGTATCTATTTACTCAGCGTAACATCATCTTTTATATCTTACCAACAAATTGTTACTATAATGTGTTTGTGTTCACTAATATTCATTACATTTTTTTTTTTTTAAATTTGCGTTACATACTCCATGATGCTCCTTTATTTCTCCAGGGTGCCCCTTTACATCCTCCAGGGTGCCCCTCTACATCCTCCAGGGTGTCCTTTACATCCTCCCGGGTGCCCCTTTACATCCTCCAGGGCGTCCCTCTGCATCCTCCATGGTGCCTCTTTACATTCTAAATGATGCTCATTTATATCCTTAATATAAAAGTACTAAGGGTACACTTTGGAGGCACGCTGAAGGAAGCTGTAAGGGGGCATTCTGAAGGTACTAAAGAGGCACTCTGGAGGAGGATGTAAGGGGGCACTCTGGAGGATGTAAGGGGGTGCCCAGAAGATCTAAGGTGATATTATGGAGGTATTATGTTAGCACTGGCAGAGTGCCCCCATAAATCCTCCAATGTGCCCCCTTAGTACTGCTGGAGGTGTTAAGGGTGCATTCTGGAGGTAGTAAGGACCTCTAAGGAGGACGTAAGGGGGGACTCTGGAGGATGTAGGGGCACTTTGGAGACACTGATGTAAAGGGACACTCTGGAGGATCTAAGAGGGCTCTTATAGAGGGGGGACTTCGGGGACTCTGATATAAGTTGGCACTCTGGGGGGGCAGATGTAAGAGGGGACTCTCAGGGCTCCAGGTATGACAAGAGATGTGTAGACAGGCACAGGGAAACGCAGACTTCAGGTATAGTATAAAACAATACAATTTATTAAGGGCTACACAATACATAAAAGCAGTGCAAGACTAAACATAAACACAGTGCAAACAAACCAAACCTCCAACAGATAACAATAAGTAAAATACTAAACGTAGTCGGGCAGGCCGGGTCGGAAGCAAACGGGCAGGCAAGGTACAAGGAGCAGGCGGAAGAGTAGTCAGGAATAGCCGAGGTTGGTACAGGCAGAGTTCATGCAGAGTCAGGATTCAAGCAGGCAGGATCAGGATACAGGGGCCAAGGGAAACAATACACCAAGGCACTGACTGCAGGCCTGGCCACTCCTTAAATACACCTCCTGCAATCAGCCTCAGGTGATGACTTGATTGCAGGAGTGAGCTTCTGGCTGCTGAGAGCACCCGCTGGCCAGTCCTGGTACTGCAGCCCACACAGCAAGTGTGTCATTTCCTGACACTGTGGGAGAGGCTGTGTGAGGAGCTGCTCTGCTAAGCTCCAGGAAGGCTGGAAAGCCTGATTCTTGCCTGCCCCAACCCAGCCCAGGTGGGATGTCGGTCCCTGGGCCGGGTTCTACTGGCATGAAGGCCCCAAAGCCTGGGACCTCAGGTGATTTATCTGGCTTGAACAGGATGGAAGACCCTGGGCCTAGTCCTGGAAAGAAGAAGGCCCCAAAGCCTGGCAGGAAGGCAGGAAGGAGGGACCTGAGCCTGGGTCCAGCAAGGTTAGTACCCCAGAGGGACCTAGTACTGGCCTCCAAATCCCAGCAGTGAAGGACCTGGGAACAGCCCCAAAGACAGGGGAAACCTATGCCGCATATCGGGACCGTGTGGTTGTTCGGGCTGGGCGGATTGAGAGGGAGGAAGCTAAGTTGCAGAAGCTCTCATTAGAGCTAAAAAGGCTCCGGGCCTCTTATGCCCGGGTTTGGTCTAACAAGAGACAGGCCATAAAGGCAGGCCTGGAGGCCCTGGAGCTCCAGGTCTCCCAGCAGGGACGTTATGTTGCTGCACTGCAGCGGAAGAGTGGGGCCTTGTCGGAGAAATATCTACACGAGGCTAGATTTAAGGCTGCAAGAGGCCGCAGAGTGGCGGCATTGCGGGGGCCAGTGGAAGGTTTCTCCTCTGTAGAAGATCTGTCGGAGAAGCAGCTGGTGGAAGGAGAGAAAGAGCAAAGGCAGGATGCATCTGCTCCAATGGAAGCAGACATGGCTTCTGCTAATGTGCAGGATGGCGTGGGCGTGGGATCACAGGAGTCCCTCCCCCCAGGGCAGCAACCCATGGATTGGGGGACCCAAGTGGAGGAGGCAGAGTAAGTGGGAGAGCTCCGTTTTGTGTCAAGGGAAGTTCCGAAGTTCCGTGAATCAGATTTTTCACGACGGAAGAGTCAGAGGAGGAAGGAGAAAGTGACGTCGTTCCCAGGAAGCCAGCCAAGATGGTGATGCAGGACTGCGCCGCGTACGTGAAGCTTGAGTGCATCCCTAAGGAGGTGGTCACCAAGGCTGGTGAACTGCCTGGTGGTAATGGACAGGACTCTGCTAGTCATACGGGTGAGGTGACATTGGGCGCTGGGGCAGTGGGCAACGCCCCGGAGGGTGGGATGGTGGCGCATGTTGACCCAGTGGCCCGGGTGGATGAGGTTTCTTCCCCGGAGGTAGTCCCCTGGGGCTCCACCCCCTTGGTGATTGGGCAAGCCCCTGCTAGGGGATCTGTTGGGCAAGTTCCTGTGTTGGGGGTCTCCGATCCTCAGGGTCAGGCCCCAGAGGGCCGAGTTCTCTGTCCCTCAGGTTGGGGTGCCACATTCTCAGGGTCCCGTGCCCTCTGTTTCAGCTTCCCCTGCTCCTGGTGGTAGTGTGGGGATCCCTTCAGTTCTAGCTCCCCCTGCAAGTGCCCCTGGGTCCGGGGCTGCTATTAGTTACTCAGCAGCGGTTAGGGGTACTGTGGGACCCATGGGGACTGCCAGGGCGAGGGCGGGTAACATACCCACCTCTGCGGCTCGCCGCAACGTGGTCCAGATAAAATGGACAGGGGAGGGCCCCCCTTGGGGAGGAGGGAAGTGGTAGACAGAATCCTGGAGATGGGTTTCAAAGCCAGTGAAATCTTTGCTTTTATAGCCCCTGTGGGAACAGGGGAGTATGATGTCTCCTTTGTGAAGCCGGAACACCTGGATCTCTTTTGGCAGAGGTTTGAGGCTACCTATATCTCTGTCCCCAGGTGGGCCAGCTTATCCCCCAAGCTTGTGTCCCACCAGTCATTGGTAAAGAAAATAACCATACTGGTTCGGAATGAATCTATCCCAGCAGCAGACATCCTGGTGTGGTTAGGCCGGTTTGGGGAGGTGCTTGGGCCCTTGAATAAAGTGGTTGATGACAGGGGGATTTGGACGAGTGGGTGGACTACCACCATCCGCCTGAAGATGGAGGGTAATGTTATACAGCACGTCCCTTCTTCTGCCTTCCTGGGTAAAGACCGGCTGGTCATATTCTACGTGGGTCAACCTAGGGTATGCCACAGATGTGGGATGAAAGGGCACTTTGCGGCCACCTGCCCGGTACAGCGCTGCTCATTGTGCCAAGAAATTGGGCACCTGGCTAAGGACTTCACAGTCATACGGTGCAATCTTTGTGGTAAGGTGGGCCACTCATACAACAGATGCCCGGAGGCTTTGCACAATCTCCCTGAGAGGTAGCTGATTCAGGAGTTTGACAGGATGGATGCAGAGGAGGTGAGTGAAGCGCTGGTTGAGAAGGCCGCGGCGCTTGCGGCAACCCTTGCAAGGGAGATCGAGTATGCTGAGGCTGCAGCTGCCTCTGCCCCATCTGCCCCATCTGGCTTGGTCGGATCCCCTGTCCCCCCCTCAGGTGGGCCTATTCCCCCCCCTAGAGTTAAGAAAAACTTGCTGAAGGAAGCTCCTAAAGGGGCTGGGGAGAGGAAGGCTGTAAGCGGGTCCAGTTTGGCTATGACAGCTCCCCCTGTGCTCTTACCACTGCAGAGGGAGAAGGCAGGTGTGGGGTCCCAGGGGTCCCAAGATCCCGTCCCGGGAGGGGTGCAGGTGGAGGAGGGTTGGTCCCTGGTGTCCTTTGGAAGTCACCGGAAGCCTGTGCAGTCTTCAGCGGGGTCGGTTTCCTCACTGGAGTGCTAGAGAAACAGCCTTATTTTTGATCAGTGGGATGGAAGCTGATATTTTCTTTTTGCAGGAGACCAGGTTGCCCAACTTGGCTGATGTCCATCTGGCCAAGTGTGAGTGGAGGCGTGGGCCCTCCTACTGGTCTCTTGCGGCTGAGCCTTACAGCGGAGTCGCGGTGCTTTTTACCGGCATGGTAACGTGTCAGCGGATAATTGAGGTAGAGATCGGAAGATGTCTGATTCTGGATGTTCTCATAAAGGGGCAAGAGCTAAATCTCATTAATATCTATGGCCCACAGTCCAAGTGGGACAGGAAGAACCTCTTTGCAAGGATTAAACCTTACCTCTTTACATCCCGGCTGGTAGTCTTTGGAGGTGATTTTAACACCATCACTAGGCCCAAGGACAGGAGAGGCTTCACTGACAGGCTGGGATATGACAGCGTTTTTCTAAATGCTATAGTCAGGGAGGCAGGTCTGGTTGACGCTTGGATTCAAAGTGTCCCAGACGGCACGGGTTTCACCTATAGGAGAGGTAACTGCCAGAGTAGGTGAGATGATCTTACGAGGAGTTCTTTCAGGCGCAGGAGACGGTGCTGGATTTCTGCGGCAGTAAGTCTGAGTGGTGGGAGCTCACCAAAGTGCGGATCAGCAGGTTTTTCAAGGCCATTGGTAAGAGATGGCAGTTTAAACAGTATAACGCCTACCAGCGGATGCGGAGGAAGCTCGACCGCCTTGTTTCTAGCGGTGGAGATTCGGGGGCAATCTTGGAGGTAAAGCTTCTCCTTAGAAAACTCCAGTATGATCAGTGTGCCTCTTTGGTTCTGGAGAGGGATTATGGGAAATACCACTCGCCCGACCCTTTCCAGAATTGCAAACGGAGTGCAGCAGTTAAGACAATCTCTGCTCTGAGGGATAGTACAGGGTCCCTGACTAAATCCAGGTCAGGGATTCTGGAGGTCTCCAGGTCCTTTTATGCGGATTTACTGAGTGAGAAGCACCTTGACCGGAGAGGGATGTCAAGCTTTTTGGAATCCACGCCTGGTCTGGACAGTGATATCCCTCTGGCGAGTGTGCTGGAGAGATTACTACAGAAGAGGTGTCCAGAGCGATTGATAGTCTGGCCATTAAAAATACTCCTGGGCCAGATGGTCTGACAGCCACATTTTTTAAGGCTTTTAAATCCCGCCTGGCACCTCGTCTCGCGGAAGTATATAATAGCTGTCTGGATGAGGGATCTCTCCCTCCTTCCATGAGACAGTCTGCAGTTATCCTCCTGTCAAAGGGTAAGGATCCTTCGGCTATTGAGAACTGGCACCCAATCAGCCTCCTCAATGTCAATAGAAAGGTTCTGGCAAAGATCTTGTTCTGGCGCTTGTCGTCAGTGGCAGACAGTTTGCTTTCCCGTCAGCAGCATTGCTCGGTTCAGGGCAGGAGTACCTTTACAGCGGTGTTAGCTGTCCAGAAGGCTTTGGAACGGTGTAAGGCTGAAGGATGGAGAAAGTACTTGCTGGCGGTGGATCAGGCAAAGGCCTTTGATCGAGTTGATCACAAGTACCTCTGGCATCTCCTGGACCGGTACGCTTTGGAGGGGAGGTTCGTCGGCTGGTTGAAGACATTGTACCAAGGGGCTGAGAGCTTCATGTTGGTGAATGGTTGGGTTGGGCAGCCCTTTGAGGTTGGATCTGGGGTGCGCCAGGGGTGCCCGCTGAGTCCCTTGCTCTATGCCTTTGCCATCGACCCCTTCATAAGGAGGCTAGATGGTGGGGCAGTGAGCAGGGTGCCGGTGGGTGCTACTGGAGATCCCCCTTTGAGAGTTGTGGCTTATGCTGATGACGTTTCTGTTTTCATTTCTGGACCAGAGGAGGCGCAGGAGGTGGTTTCAGTAATGGATCAGTATGCCAAGGCATCGGGTTCCAAGGTCACCCAGGACAAATGTGAAGTTCTTTGGATGGGCAGGGAGGGTGAGAGCTTCTCAATCCCGGACGCCTTCCCGGTGCCTCAGCCATACATCAAAGTGTTGGGCATCAATTTTGGCCCTGCTGATTACAGCAAGCAAAATTGGGAATCCAAGCTGTCGGATGCTGAGGTCAAAGTGAGATGCTGGAAGGGGTGGCGGCTCTCCTTGAGTGAAAGGGTTGATTTGATCAAGACTTTCCTGCTCCCAGTCTTTTTGTACGTCAGCTTCGTTTGCCTCTTGCCAGAATCGCTCAATACGAGGATCTATAGCTGTTTCTTCCAGATGTTATGGGGGAATCGGCTGAACCTCGTCAAGAGGGACGTGACTTACTCATCCAGGCGGGAGGGTGGCCTAGGTATGGTCAACCCGGTGGTCTTTTTCTCTCTGATGTTCTTGAAATATAACTTTGGTAGCATGTTGGCAGAGAGACCGCCTGCATGGGTAGGACTGTTCCGGATCTGGTTTGGACCCTTTCTGCGCAGTTGGGAGAGTGGCGGGCCAGTGAGAAGCCTGCGGGTCAAGCATGGTGAGCTCCCAGCTTATGTGGCCCCGTGCCTGAAGTTACTCCGGCGGTGGCATGTGAATGCGGAGGAGGTCCGGTCCCTCCCTAGGAGGCTCCTGAGTGAGAGGATTGTACGCACCTGCTTTCCATGCACCGCTGGCCTTGAAAGATTGCCCGGGCCATGTTATGAGGGAGGGTTTGCGGTTGATAAATCTGGAGCGGATCCCCCTGAAGTTGCGAGACCAGGCCTGGCTCGCCTTCCACGGCAGGCTCTACGTGAGGTACTGTCCTCCGGATGACCGTGGTTGTCCGAGGTCGGAGTGTGGGGGTGAATTGGAGACTATGGACCACGTCTTGCTTCAGTGCCCCTTTAACGTAGAGGTGTATGAACAGGTGGGAGGGGCTCTGGGTGTTCCTTTCCTCCATCGCATGTCGTATGCGGAGTGGGTGTACGGAGCATTTGAGCGTTGCATTGGTTTTGATTTGGACACCTTGTTTTTAGTCAGCTTAGTTGTCCGTTTTTACACTTGGATGGCACGGTGTCAGGTCTCCATTTGGCAGAAGGTCCTACCTGTTCAGGTGGTGGTGAGTGACATCCTTGGTGAGGTGGGGAAAATTTGGGGTCTTGAGAAAGACAGGCTGCGACACAGAGCTTGGATGGAGGCGTGGAGGAACATCAAGCCTCTTGCTGCGGTCTGTTGATCTCGGGTGGTGGGATCTGTCCCTAGTTTCTGCCTTCTGCACTCCCTAGATTTTGCGTTCGGATCTTTTTGGTAGCCTTTTGCATGGTAGGTTGTAGGGGTCAGACGTGGAAGGCCTGCGGGTTCCTTAGCCCTCCCCTGTAGTGTATATAATAGTGTGGTTAGGTATTTTGTATATAGTTTAGGCCATATAGGCCGTAAGCGGCAGGTTTGAATATGGAAATTGAATATGGTTTATGTTTTTGTCTGAGCCATAAAGGCTCCTAATTATATGGTCTCGGCCATATAGGCCTTGTACTGTAAATACTGTATATAGTTTTAGTTTTTCCTTTCAGGTTATGGACTTTTATTTATGAGCCGTTCAGGCTATGTTTGAGTTTTTTTTTCCCCCAGGGACTGTTGGGACTTTTTAGTTTCTTTTCTGTTGAGTTTTGTATTTATTTATATTTTGTACTTTTATACATAAGTTTGATGGATATGTATGACATCAATACATAATAAAAAATCTCCATCCTGCCTTGTACCCATGGTTCAGGCTGGTGGTGGTGGTGTCATGGTGTGGTGGATCCATCCTGCCTTGTACCCACGGTTCAGGCTGGTGGTGTCATGGTGTGGGGTAGATTTTCTTGGCACTAGCAAGGTGAACCTAATAAAGTGTCTGGTGAGTGTACATTCTATTGTAGAACTAGCTGCACACGCAGGTCTCCGCTCCTAATTCTAGGAGGAGGAGGGATTGGTGTTTACAGCATGTGTCCTGGTGATGGGACACCAAGACTAGTAGCATTGTGTCCTGCCAGTCAGCCACTTCTGGTCACTGGTGGTGGTGGTGGTTGTTGATGTTGTTTCCGAGTTCTGAAAATTGTATATCAATCCCACATAAATATCTCCTAAAATTCTTCTGATTTTCTCATTCTCACAATACATTTTTCAGAGCCATGTTGAGATTTGCAGCCACCAGAGGGTGCAACACCTGGTGTGTTGGCCACTGAAATCAGCATCTTTTTTGAACAAGCAGTGCGTAATGAGCCACATACTGTAAGTGTACTGCACCCCAGACAGTGGCCACACTGACCTGAAAAGGATGGAGTCGTGGACACACCCACTTTTTCTATGGGTTAGGTCCACCCACATTATAAGAAGTGGAATCTTTAACTCTTCAGACTCCTAGGACATGGGGGGGCTTTTCCACCAACACCAGAGCTGAGAATACGATATGAGCAGCACACTGGATGGATATGAGACCCCCTACTTAGTGTGGTGTTGTAGTAATAGGACGATCCCTTGAAGGGGGGTTTATATTTTCTGGCCGCTGATGTTATAACATAATGGTGGCTGTGACCGTCCTCACTGTCTCTCCTCTCTCTACAGCTGTGCCTGTCTCTGGGTTGTGCCCGTCTCCAACTCTCCGTCCTGGACTGGAACCAGTCGGCCATCTCCTTCTACCAGTCCCATGGGGGACACAACGTGTCCGATGAGGAAGGGTGGCGCATGATCTGGTTCCTCCCTGAAGAACGGATGATTTCTAAGAATACTGAGCGGGCCAGGAGACCCCAGACTGTCATGATGCAGCTGCACCTCATGTTTCCCCACAAGGAATTTAATGGGTGCTCCACACAAAATTGACATTACAAGTGAATGGTGGTGAGTTGATTCACTGGCTGGCTTCTTTTATCTCTCAGGAACTTCACCTGTATGGTCTGCTCAGCCGTGCTCTCCGCCTACCTCATGACATCACAATAGGAGCTGATCAGAAGCTACTGGTGGAGTCCACTGAAGACTAAATGATCAGTTATGGGTGGAGCCCTGCTTTTGGAATCTCTACCTGGCTATGATAGGCAGAGGTTCCCTTGCCCCCCAGGGATGTTCCTAAATCTTTGATAAAGACTGTTAAAGTTGCACTTTATGTATGCATTTTTTTTTCTCTATGGACATTTTTTTTATATTTTAATTTTTTTTTTAAAGAATAAAATAAATAATGATATAACAAAACATAGATCACATCTCCAATAAACATTTAATCTCAGGGAAAGCAAACAAGATATGGGGTCACGATAAAAAAACGATCGGCCAATTTGCCCATCATTGCCGGGAAATTTGTCCGATCGTCCAAATCGGCCACAAATTTTCCAACATGGCCGATAGACAATTTGAAAGCAAGGTTCAGGTCCCTTTCCCATTGAGACATGTAAGGAGGCTTTGAAGTTGGATCAGTCAGGGAAGCATATAGTACAGACACCCGTCCCCTCGCAAAGTTCCGGGATTGGCAAGAAAGTTCAAAAGGTGTGAGAGTGAGGGGACTAGTTAGCAAATTAAGTTTGGACCGTATGAGAGACACAATTTTTTATATAGCTATATAGTTAGTTTGGCTGAAAAAAGACAAAAGTCCATTCAGTGCAACCATAAAAAAAAAAAAAAACACCGCACAATCCTGCACCCACAGTTGATCCAGAGGAAGCCAAAGAAACACAGCAAAGAACGATCCAATTTGATTCTTCAGGGAAAAAAATTCCTTCTTTGTCAAACTAGATGAACTAGTTGTGAACTAGATCCATAAGGCAGAAGGCAAATTGTCATCTTCTTCCAATGGTAGGTGGTTTGGCAATGCTGTCCAACACTGCTGGTGTAAACAAGCCCTGCATGGTTATATCTAAAGAGTTCATTCGAGGGCATCCGTAGTTTATCCTTAAAAAGTTGCAGGGAGTAAATCTGATGACCATTTGGATCATCTCCTATTCTAAGCAGCCCTTATTAATCCACCATTGGAAGAAAACTGGTACCAAACCAGGAGGAAATTCCGGGTTGACAAAAATAGGGGGCCAATGGCGTGTGTAAGGATGATAGAGATTTATGATGTTGCACTCTGTCCCAGACAGCTAGAGAATGTGATAGAGATGGGCAGGGCTGCTGTTAGAAGCCATGGGGCCCCATACAGCCAACCTGACAGGGCCCCTCAAGCCACGGGGCCCCATACAGCCAACCTGACAGGCCCCCCAAGCCACGGGGCCCCATACAGCCAACCTGACAGGGCCCCCCAAGCCATGGGTCCTCATACAGCCAACCTGACAAGCCCCCCAATTACCACAGGAAAACACCATTTACTATGCTTCAATTATGAATGAACAGTTATCAATTGGTACCAATCACTCTTCGTGTTCATTCAGGAAAGGAAAGGGCTGGTAAATGGGACTTATTTACCAGACCTTTCCCACACTCTCCATCCTAAAGGATTCTATTGTATGCTTGCAGCTGCCAGAGGGAATGAGGAGGGAAGCCGGCAACATTACAGGGGAGGGGGCAGCAGGGGGAAATGTATGGTGTACAGGCAGGGTGATGGGTGCACTGGGTGCACAGGGGTGGGGGTAAGTACTGTAACCATTTCCCTGTATGATTCTCTGCAGCAGCTCAAAGCCAGCCAGAGGGGGAGGAGAAGAAGCCAAATTTCAGCTCTACAGAGACAGCTATACAGGGGATCGGTTCCAGTAATTGCACCCACTCCCCCTCGCCGTACCAATCACTCTCCCTGGCCACATCCAATTCCCCATCTGCCTGGGCCCCTCTGCTGGCCTGGACCCCATACAGGAGGACTGACAGTATCCCCTTATCCCCGGCCCTGGAGATGGGCATAGTGTAGGAGGGTGTAAGCAGGTAGGAAGCCATAATAGTGACCCAATAGTGAAAGGATTGCAGAAGGGTTCAATGGAGACACAAAGGGGTGCAGGACCCTTAGCGGTAGTGTAGGCGAGTTCAGCAATCTGCGCAGCTTGAAAATAGGTGTGTAAATTAGGAAGGCCAAGCCCACCTCGTAGTTTTGAGGTATAAAATGTTAGTTTGTCCATACGGGGTCTGCCATTTCCCCAAACAAAGCGGAGGTCATCAGTTGGTGAGCGTTGTAGTTCCATTCTTGGGACACCAATTGTCCTAATATAATAAAGAAGCCTGGGTAAAAATGTCATTTTAATCGAATTAATTCTGCCAAACCAGGATCATGAATAATCCGCCCAGAGGCAGAGATCGTCTCCAAGTTTCTTAACCCCTTCTCTGCCGGGCACTTTTACCCCCTTCCCCGTCCAGGACAATTTTCAGCTTTCAGCACTGTCGCACTTTGAATGACAATTGCGCAGTCCAGGGGCGGACTGACAACTCATGGGGCCCCCGGGCAATTTGAAATCATGAGGCCCCTGTGTCCTCGCCCACACTCAAACCACACCCAAAAAAGCCTATGAAAGGTACCAGGGGCATCTCATGGGGCCCCCTACTGACCCCAGGCCCTTGGGCAGTGCCTGAGTATCTAAATGGTCAGTCCGCCCTTGCACAGTCATGCAACACTGTACCCATATGACCTTTTTATCATTTTTGTGAGACATATAGAGCTTTATTTTGGTGGTTTTTAATCCCCTCCAGTTTTGTTTTCTATTTTTTGTTAGGCAAACTAAAAAAGAATGAAAGTTTTTTCTTAGTTTCTGTTATCAATTTTGTAAATAAGTAATTTTTCTCCTTCACTGATGTGCACTAATGAGGCTGAAGTGATGGGCACTGATAGACTGCACTGATTGGCGCTAATGAGGCTGCAGTGATGGGCACTGATAGGCGGCATTGATGAGGTATTGGTAGGTGGCACTGATGGGCATTCACAGGCATCACTGATGGGCACTGAAAGATAGCAATCATATATGGCACTGATAGGTGGCACTGATAGGAGTTACTGACTGACACTGATAGGTGTCATCAATTGGCACTATTACTTGGAACTATTAGGTGGCACTGACGGGCACTAATAGGTAGCACTGATGGGCACTGTTAGGCTGCACTGACTGACACAGACAGGCATCACTGACTGGCACTGATAGGTGGCATTGTTAGCAGGCACTGACTGGCACAGACAGGCAGCACTAACTCGCACTGATAGTTGGAACTAACTGGCACTGATGGTTGGCACTGAAAGGCAGCTCTGACGGGCACTGATATTGAGGCAGTAATGGCAGAGTTCCCCTTTAATATGAACCAATGTGGTAGCACCCAGCTAGTGCAGAGTTCCCCTTAAATATGTAAGGTTTTAGTTTGCAGAGTTGAGCTAAGCTCTGACTCCTCCCCCCACATTTCCTGTCACAAGGGTCTGTCGTAATTTAGCAGGTGACAGTCTGAGCAGAAACCACAAATATCCTCTGTGTTGCTTTTCACAGTTACAAGAAATTTCAAGAGGAAAATATATTCCTTGTGATGTAATCGCTAGTACAGGGCTTGAAATATCTGCTTGCCCGCTCGCCAAATGCGAGGGGAAATCCCTTTGTGGCGAGCACAGACGGAGCGGGTGGCTTGCAATGCAATCTCCAGGCCCCGGGGAACGATTTCCGTTACATTTGTGCTCCAAGCCTTGTTGTGAAGCCAACTTCTGGTTTCTGACTTCCGGTTTTCAGCTTACAGTTTCTTCTTCGCCACCTTGGGTGACACAAGGAGTGGCCCGCTCTCCACCGCCTTGGGGGACACGAGGCCCACTCTCCACCGCCTTGGGGGACACAAAGCCCGCTCTCCACCGCCTTGGGCGACACGAGGCCCGCTCTCCACCACCTTGGGGGACATGAGGCCCGCTCTCCACCGCCTTGGGGGACACGAGGCCAGCTTAAGGTGAGTTGCTTGCATGCACACTACAGGTTGTTCCTCATTGTCACAGTTAGTGGAGCACCACTCAATTGTTTGAAGTTTTGTATAGAGAGGGAAAGGGCTAGAACTTATGTATTCTACTATTGTCTGTGTCTGGCCTGGCGAGATTACAAAGACTAGGAAATTGGGTGCAATGCCCCACCATTTACACTGTTTTGCCAACATCCCAAATATTGAAACAAACAACAACTATGGAAATATCCCCCTGGGACTTTGAAAGGCAAAAAAAGTGTGTACACAGGCAGGGGCGGACTGACCATTTGGAAACTCGGGCACTGCCCGAGGGCCCGGGGTCAGTAGGGGGCCCCATGAGATGCCCCTGGTACCTTTTTCATAGGCTTTTTGGAATTTGGGCAAGGACACGAGGGCCTCATGATCCCCTATTGCTGGGGGGCCCCGTGAGTTGTCAGTCTGCCCCTGTACACAGGTGTAAAACAATAAGTGTTTATTGCAACAAATTTATTTTTTGATAAAAAGAATGGAAAGCCTCAGTGAGGTTGAGCTGCAGCACAACAATGCATGACTTAAAAGTAGAAAACATACACAGTGTTCATATCCTGACAGTCTGTAATTATTACAATTATACAGACTAATGATTGCAGACTGTCGGGATATGCACAACATGTATGTTTTCTACTTTTAGGGGACATGGTTGGGGGCAGTTGGGGGCGGGGTTGAGGGAAAGGCCAGGGGTGGGGTTGGAGGCGGACCTGGGCAAGGTTTGGTGGGGCAACTGGTGGAGAGTAAGGTTTGTGCCTGGCTAGTAGGTCTAGACTTGAAATTTGAAGCCCTGTGTTAGTATATATGCTTGTAAGAAGGGTATACAATTCACTTAGCAGATGAGAGCGGATGGGCCGTCTGCTGGGTCAGAACAGCGCTGTTTACAATCATAAAAGAAATAAAAGTCCAACTCTGGAGTTTTACCTGAATTTCCAGAAATTGCTACAACAATATGTGGCATTGATGTGGCACTGATGGACACTGACAGGTGGCATTGATGGGCACTGACAGGTGACATTGATGGGCACTGATGGGCCACTGACAGGTGGCATTGATGGGCACTGACAGGTGACATTGGGCACTGATGGGCAATGACAGGTGGCATTGATGGACACTGACAGGTGGCATTGATGTGCACTGATGGACACTGACAGGTGACATTGATGGGAAATGACAGGTGGCATTGATGGACACTGGCAGGTGGCATTGATGTGCACTGATGGACATTGACAGGTGGCATTGATGGGCAATGACAATTGGCATTGATGGACACTGACAGGTGGCATTGATGGACACTGATAGGTGGCATTGCTGGGCACTGACAGGTGGCATTGGGCACTGATGGGCACTGACAGGTGGCATTGATGGACACTGACATGATGCATTGATGTGCACTGATGGGCAATGCCAGGTGGCATTGATGGACACTGACAGGTGGCATTGATGTGCACTGATGGGCACTGACAGGTGGCATTGATTCACACTAACAGGTGGCATTGATGTGCACTGATGGAAACTGACAGGTGGCATTGATGGGCAATGACAGGTGTCATTGATGGACACTAACAAGTGGCATTGATGTTCACTGACAGGTGGCATTGATGGACACTAACAGGTGGCATTAATGTGCACTGATGGACACTGACAGGTGGCATTGATGGACACTAACAGGTGGCATTGATATGCACTGATGGATACTGATAGGTGGCATTGATGGACACTAACATGTGGCATTGATGTGCACTGATGGACACAGGTGCCATTGATGGACACTGACAAGTGGCATTGATGTGCCCTGATGGGCACTGACAGGTGTCATTGATGGACACTAACAGGTGGCATTGATATGCACTGATGGATACTGATAGGTGGCATTGATGGACACTGACAGGTGGCATTGATGTGCACTGACAGGTGCCATTGATGGACACTGACAGGTGGCATTGATGTGCACTGATGGACACTGACAGGTGGCATTGATGGGAAATGACAGGTGCCATTGATGGGCACTGACAGGTGGCATTGATGTGCATTGATGGGCACTGACAGGTGGCATTGATGGAAACTAACAGGTGGCATTGATGTGCACTGATGGACACTGACAGGTGGCATTGATGGGCAATGTCATGTGGCATTGATGGACACTTCACTTACAAGTGGCATTGATGTGCACTGATGGGTACTGACAGGTGCCATTGATGGGCAATGACAGGTGGCATTGATGGATACTGACATGTGGCATTGATGTGCACTGATGGGCACTGACAGGTGGCATTGAAGTGCACTGATGGGCACTGACAGGTGGCATTGATGGGCAATGACAGGTGGCATTGATGGATACTGACATGTGGCATTGATGTGCACTGATGGGCACTGACAGGTGGCATTGATGGGCAATGACAGTTGGCATTCATGGACACTGACATGTGGCATTGATGTACACTGATGGGCACTGACAGGTGGCACTGATGTCCCCTCTGAAGAATGCCGCTTACAGGCTCTCCTCTCCGCACGCACTGTCAGTGTGAGGCGAGGACTGCCGATAACCGGCATTTCCTTGTTTACATGTGATTGGACACAGCTGATCACATGAGAGAGCTGACGCCATTGGTTATTTACAGTGATCGGTGATCCGTTGTGTCCCAGGAACACAGCACACCACCGTTCGCTGCGCACCCCCGGGGCACACATGCGCAGTTAAAGTGGGAGGACATCATATGACGTCCATCTAGAACAAGAGAGAGGCTCCGCCCATCTGTCATTTCCTTATATGGTGGGTGGGAGGCGGTTAAAGAGTGCAGGGTAATTAGCTCGATATAGGGAGGTAATAGATGGTGTCAGTTGTATCCTCAGATACAGGAGGGAGTGGTGCGTCCATTGTAAATGGTAAGTATCCCGGAGGAGGTGTATTGTTGGTGTATTGTTATGAGCTGTTGTTTTCTGGGGATTGAGAGAGATCCCTGAGATCTGAGAGAATTGGCCCCCCTTAAAGCCGAGTTCCACTCACTCAAAAAAATAAGTCAACAGCTACAAAAACTGTACAAAAACTGTAGCTGCTGACTTTAAAAAAACATTCACTCACCTGTCCCCCCGATTCCGCATTGCCCCCGCTGAAGCCCGTTTCACTGGCCATCCTGTATTCCAGGCGCCGGCATCTTCAGTGTGGGCACCCGGCTGTGACAGCTTGCGGCTTCACAGCCGGGTGTCCACTGAGCATGTGCAAGTAGCGCTGCACTTTCTGAATGGCCTTCTCGTCTTCTGGGACCTGTGACCACGGGGAGAGAGGGTAGGAGGACAACTTCCACTTCTGATCACCTAGGTGATCACAGCAGAAGTGGGATCGGGTACCTGTCAAATTCGGGTACCCAAAGTGCCAATCCTTAATGGGGAGTGGGGAACCAATCTTTAAAGCGGAGCGGAATGTCCCCTTTTGGGTGGTACTCCACTTTAAGTCTGGAGGACAGTAAATTGGCCCTTTGTTTAGAAAGTTTGGAGATCCCTGATCTAGAGGATGCACTACACAGGAACCCGTGTCACTTATTTCCAGAGACTGCCAGTCACAAAGACAAAGTGTCTCATAGCCTCCCGTCAGTGAAAGGAGGAGCAGTGCTGGGGCTGGTTATCTGATCAATGCCTTTAACATATATTTCAGTCCTCAGGACCCAGGGCTGTCTGCTGCAAGTTGCAGTAGCTGTATCACATGATTATCTAGAGGCAAGTCCCAGGGAGAATAAAATGTCATCTCAGCATTTACAGAGGGATCCTGCCTGATTTCTCCCTCTTGAATTGCCTCTGATGAGCGCCATTTATGTTCTGAAATTCAGAAAATCAGAAGTCTGTCTCCCAACAATAAGGACGAGATTCTCTGTCTGAAATCGATAAAATATTTATATCATATCTTCACAAAATTACAGTCTAATTTAAATATCCAAAAATAAACCTATTTACAATGAAATGATATAAAAAGGTACAATCTGCCTGTTCTCTCACTCTCCCAAATATTAGACATTCTTAAAGCGGAGCTCCAGTCCCCATAATACATTTTAGTAAAAGCAGATCCACGATGACCTTCCAAATATCATTAACAACTGGAATAATTCAATAGTAAAAGCATTGTAATTACTTAGTAAATATTAAAAATGTACCATGATCTCGGAAGCAGGCAGGCGCCATGATGGCTGTGGGCAGCTGAAGCCCGCAGGTATTTATTTCTGGGAATCGGTGCTGCTGGCTATCCCAGCATACACCAATCATTCTCGCTCCTGCACAGTACAGACACTGCTCGGCGCGACATGTGTAGTACAGGTTGCCATAACAATGGTGGGGACGGCTCAAGTTCCTGCCCCCCGCCCCCATCAGTCAACCTGTACATTTGCATAACTTCCGGTTTCCAAGTCCCACGATTACAGGAAACCAAAGGACTCCTGGGCTTTGGGATACAGTAAATGACATCCCAGGAGACCTTGCAAATTGCCTTATGACATCATCATCTAGGTGGTCGGGACTGGAACTGCAGGCTTGCAGTGGATTTAAAGGTATGTATATTAAAAAAAAAATATCCAACTTGTTCTTTATTTTACAGGGACAACATAATCAGGTAAAGTATGAAAAATGGGTGGAACTCCGCTTTAAAAAGGTGTGCATAAAATCTGTACAAGTTTGTCCTTCCTCATTTGATGAAAAAGGAAACCGGTATTTGGGGCAAATTCCAGTCTGTTTACTCTCTCCCTCATAAATTGGGTCCTTGACAATGAAAGCTTCAGAGATGTGATGCTACGATGCATGCTTTTCCAGCTTCAGTATCCAGTACAAAGATGCCGGTATCAACTTGCCTGGTGTAAAATACTTGCCTGCTCCAAGCCTCCAAATTGGCAAACTGTCCACATCCGTTGGTTGTTTGTGGTGCTAAGCGGTATGATTTTTCCATCTTGTGTTACAGCCGTTTATTTTCTGATGCTAAATGCCCACTCACTCTCTGACAAATTGCAGCCTGTCCAAACAAGATGTTTAGCTGCGGTACAAACCTATGTGCTATTTCCATCATCAGTGTTGGAAAAAAGACAATTTTCCTCCCGGAATGTAAATGCAAGGTCAGCCCACTCAATCTCTCAGAAATTGCAGACTTTTCAAAGTGGGTTTCCAGCTGTGGTGCAAATCTGTGTCCTATGTCCATTGTTGTTGTTAAAAACAAGACAATTTTTTTTTTCTTCTGATTGCCCAAGCTCTCAGAAATTTTGACCTGTCCAAACAGGGATGTTTAGCTTTGATGCAAACCTGTATGCTACTTACATCCTCAGGGACAAAAAATGGGCCTAATATTCCTTTTTTGGATTGATGCTTAATGAAGCCCTATGTTTAATGAGTTTGGAGACACCTGTCCTAGATGATAGTCTCATATAGATGATAATGATGAACCTCACAACAAAAAAAAGGCATGGGGTTACCCCAAATATCATCTACACACCCTCATCTGAGCATGCAGCCTGACAATCCAGGAAAGCGGGGGGGGGGGGCATGCACACCTCCTGAACCATACCAGGCCACATTCTCCCAGGCTCCCTTGCTAATTGGGCTCCTCGATGGCAAAGTCTCTTGTCCCTGTGTTGATGAAGAAAAGGGCCTCTTCTCCACAACCCCGATGCAGTGGTTGTGGGGGTCTTTCGGCATGTAGCTAATTGGAATCTGGAAGACCCCCTTTACCTACAATGTGAATGCAAAGTGTAAATGTGGACAGACACAGTTTTTGAGAAGTTCTTTAAAAAAAAGGTCCCATAATATACATCCATCATCAATGATGTCATCCGGAGATGCAGATCCATGTCAATAACCCACCAACACACCAAAAGAAATAACCCGCCAACCACCGACACACGTCTGTTCCCGTCACTCCTATCAAATTAGAAGTTGAATGAATGACTTGTCTAAGAACCATCCGAGATTTCTTTCATTGGGTAGGTGCAGCATGAATGATCATCTCTCCACCCATAGAAGCTGTCTTTCAGTAACATCAATATTCATTATATCGCAGTGATCTGTAATAAACTGTATTGTCCTCCTGAGTGCCATGACCTGTATGTATGGTCTCCATGTCAATTCCTGATTGTACCACAAAATCCCAGAGTACCAAGGAGTGGTGTTCGTGATCCCTCCCAGCCGGGTACCTATCCAAGGGCCCCTCCTGAACACCATGGAATTTTTATTTACAAACACAACTCTTTTTATTTTTCTTTATTTTCTAAAGAATTACAAACAAAAATCCACAAATATATCAACCAAAAAATAAATAACTCGTTTAACGTTTTATGGTACATGATGTCACGCGTAGGTGCGTTGCAGTGCCGTTCATAGTATAACGTGTATGAATGGGCCCTGAACCTACTTTGGAAGGAAAGGGGGAGTTCATTAGGATTAAATAAAGGTTGATTGAGGGATGATTTTGATGGGGTTACATGGGTGACTTTTGGACACGCCGGCAATCTTTTTTTTTTTACTTTTTTGTGTAGTTTCCTGTGATTTTTGTTCCAGCGATGGAATATTATGGTAGAAAGGAGTGCAGATCTTATATGATTTTCCTGTACTTGAAATCCATGGAAAAAAATCATATGCCAATTTCATAGAAAGAGTTCAGACTTTTCGTGAGGTTCAGCTGGAGCTCTTCCAGTCGCATCTCCTTTAGGTCAATGGAAGTCATCATTTTGTGGCTTTGAAATTTCAACAAAAAAAAATTGGTATTGACAGTGTGACCGCTTTATAAGAGGGCATAGGGTCAGCTTCGATGCCCATTCATGAGGTTCTGAGTGTTGCGGACCAGATTCACATCCTGGACACTGTGGCCAAAGTCACGGCTGCAGAGCTGCCATTTCTACCTGACTGTCATAATGGCCTCCCGACCAATGACCCAGAATTTCATAGTGCTCCCCTGGCTTCCACACTCTCCGCCAATGGCCCAAAATGTCATAATTAGAGATGAGCGAAGTATTCAAAAATTTGATTCGGCTGATTCGGCTGATTCGGCGAATTTCAGGAAGAAATTCGATTCGATGCGAATTTATTCGCTACGAAGATAACTTATAAAAAGGGTTTCTAGGCTTCAGAGAGCCTTTAAATTAGTGCAGAACACTGTACCTTTAATTTAAATGCCCTTGGAGATGAGGAAGGAGAAGGAGAAGGAGAAGGATGAGAAGAAGGAGAAGGAGAAGGATGAGAAGAAGGAGAAGGAGAAGGATGAGGAGAAGGAGAAGGAGAAGGAGAAGGATGAGAAGAAGGAGAAGGAGAAGGATGAGAAGATGGAGAAGGAGAAGGATGAGAAGAAGGAGAAGGAGAAGGATGAGAAGAAGGAGAAGGATGAGAAGAAGGAGAAGGAGAAGGATGAGAAGAAGGAGAAGGATGAGAAGAAGGAGAAGGAGAAGGATGAGAAGAAGGAGAAGGATGAGAAGAAGGATGAGAAGAAGGAGAAGGATGAGAAGAAGGAGAAGGAGAAGGATGAGAAGAAGGAGAAGGATGAGAAGAAGGAGAAGGAGAAGGATGAGAAGAAGGAGAAGGATGAGAAGAAGGAGAAGGATGAGAAGAAGGAGAAGGATGAGAAGAAGGAGAAGGATGAGAAGAAGGATGAGAAGAAGGATGAGAAGAAGGATGAGAAGAAGGATGAGAAGAAGGAGAAGGATGAGAAGAAGGATGAGAAGACGGAGAAGGATGAGAAGAAGGAGAAGGATGAGAAGAAGGATGAGAAGAAGGAGAAGGATGAGAAGAAGGATGAGAAGAAGGAGAAGGGTGAGAAGAAGGATGAGAAGAAGGAGAAGGATGAGAAGAAGGAGAAGGATGAGAAGAAGGATGAGAAGAAGGAGAAGGATGAGAAGAAGGAGAAGGATGAGAAGAAGGAGAAGGAGAAGGATGAGAAGAAGGAGAAGGATGAGAAGAAGGAGAAGGATGAGAAGAAGGATGAGAAGAAGGAGAAGGATGAGAAGAAGGATGAGAAGAAGGAGAAGGATGAGAAGAAGGATGAGAAGAAGGAGAAGGATGAGAAGAAGGAGAAGGATGAGAAGAAGGATGAGAAGAAGGAGAAGGATGAGAAGAAGGATGAGAAGAAGGAGAAGGATGAGAAGAAGGAGAAGGAGAAGGATGAGAAGAAGGAGAAGGATGAGAAGAAGGAGAAGGATGAGAAGAAGGAGAAGGATGAGAAGAAGGAGAAGGATGAGAAGAAGGACAGTTCTGTGACAGTTTCTGTCTATTTCTGACAGTTCTGTGACATTCACTCCATACAGCGGTTTCAACCGGTCTATTTCTGACATTTCTCTGACAGCTCCTTCACATGTACAGCGGTTGAAACATCTGTATCCTAAATGGAAACTAATAGATACAATGTTTCAACCGCTGTACATGTGAAGGAACTGTCAGAGAAATGTCAGAAATAGTGGAGCTCTCTGCAGGGACACTTTTGCCGGCTGATCGGGAAAAATTCGATTCGCGCACCCGAAGTAGGCAAATTTTCGGATTCGACGCAAATCGAATTTTTCCTGAAATTCGTATCGAATTCCGGTTCGCCTGGTTCGATTCGCTCATCTCTAGTCATAATGATCCTCCAGGATTACAATAAATCTGGCTATAGTCAGATATCCCCTGAAAAGAATGGGCAGAGACACATCTGAGCCAATGTAACAATCACCTCTACTGGCACTCCTGTACATTCAGGGACTCTTTTACCTCTGTGGACTCCTGTGGCCCCAGTGTCAACAGTGACTGTTGTGTCCCCAGTGGACCCTTTGCTCTAGAGTCTTAAGGTACCATGTGACCGTTATGCACTTCAATGACTCCTGTGTCTACAATGACTCCTGTATGCTCTCATGTCTCCAGTGACCCCAATGTGTTCTTGGGTCTTCAGTGGCACCTGTGGCTACAGTGACCCTGTGAACTCATACGGCAGCAGTGACTCCTGTTTCTTCAAGAAACCATGTGAGCCCTATGCACTCTTGTGTCTCCAGTGACTACTGTGTCTTCATTTACCCTGTCCAATACTTAGACCCCTGTGGCTCCTGTGCATCCTGTGACCCCAGAGAATGCTGTGTTATGCAGGGATCACAAAGCATCCTGTGTATTGCAATGACACCACAGCATCCAATGTCACACAGTGCCCCCAGAGCATCATGTGTCATCCTATGACTGGTACACACTGTGAGACCCGTGTCTCTAGTAACGTCTGTCTCCAGTGACCTCTGTACGCTCCAATGACTTCAATGACTCCTTTAACTCTAGTGACCCCTGTAAGTAAGAAATATGAAACTTGTAGTTTTTTGTCACTATTTTTTGGGGGAAATAAAGTTAAAAAAAAAAAATCATAGCTCAAAAATAAAAATGGAGCAGACTCGATGGATGATCTTTTTTCTGCCATCACTTTTCTCTGTAAGTAAACTAAATGTATTTTTTTCATAAAGTTATCAATCTTGCAAATTACTTATCACACACAGCATGGGAATACTTCCAGTTACAACCACACATACATTCTGATACATCTCCTGAGTATGAGGATACCACACAGGTGAGACGTTTTTACAAATACATAGAGGGACCCAAATCCAAGGAACACCTTCAGGGTTGGTTCACACCAGGAATCACCCAGGAATGCTCTGCATGTTCCTGTGTGATTCACATGTGGTGCAATTTGAACCCATTCATTTTGAATGGGATGAATTACACTGGACCACACCAAAGGAAGTGCATTCACTACTTTAATAAACGCAATACGAATGGATACCATTATCCGGTACAGGGAAATACACTGCATTTGTTACGTGTGCTTGAAGATGTGCTAATTTAACATTGACACTGAAAGGAATGATTTTCTTTTCCCCTCAGAGACCCCCGGTCTGTGGAGAGATTCCTGGTTTATCAGCAGAATTCTGGGAACACCCCTTGAACACGGGAATAATGGCAGCTTATGTTCAGAGATGTTCAAAGTTTATTAGACATTAAAAAGATTATATAGACTACAGATAAAATAAAGGAGGAGGGAGGGGGGAGCGAGTTTCAAAACTGTAACTTGTAACTTTCCATCATGAGCTAACTACATGAAACATGACATATACATTTCTTGGTACAAATTGTTTTGGCTAACTTTCTGGAAAACAGCCAGACAAAGACATTGTCAGGGTCATGTTAGCTTCTGTTGATACATCCTTGAACAACCAGAAACAGTTTCATTAAACTTCTAATATATCTGCAAAAAGCTAACTTAATACTTAAAATGGCGTACATAATACAAAATGGAAGTTATCTAGATCCTTTCAATCCCCTCTGAGATCATGAACATGATCTCAATTCTTTACTTCATTCATCTTTTTGTACATAGCCAGATAACCTTCATTTGTATTTTGTGGCTTTTTAGCTCTAGCAATGCAATATAATGAGCATTTAAAACATAGATATAAAGATAAAACAAAAAACAATATCATGACTATTCTTACAGCGATACCTTTCATCCATGAAAAGACGGAACCAAATCCTGATCCTAACCAATCAAAAGGAGTCCATCCATCTTTTCCTATAGCTCTAGCTTCTTCCATCAAACCATCTACCTGTTCCCTGTGTTGCTTTATTATTTCATAATAATCTGGAACAGTCATTGTGGTATTATATATCCAAGTACAACATTCATAATCCTCTGTCATCTCACACAGACCTGTCAGAGCAGCCCTCATACTTTCAATAGCTAATTCTTGCATCTCCAGCTGTTTTCTAATAGCTCTGGTCTCAGTATTTAGCAACCCCATGTCCTTAGAGTTCCTCTCCAGTATATCATCAATAATGTTTGTGTAATTATTTATTTTGTTCATGAGTGTTATTCCCCATCCCGTGTAGGTAGGGAACCATGACCAAACCTTATCACCTGTAGATAATAGATCTACCTTTTCTTGTTTGGTTTCTCTTCTCTGTCTCAGAGTTAGTTGGTGTTTTGGGTATGTACTGGCTTTTACCTGGTGTTCCTTCTGGTCTATAGCTGCCATGATTGGCACTAATTGGGCTACATAGCACCAGCCCTGGACATTACTCGGTATCCAAGGGTAACAGATCTTACCACAACAGATATAGGTATTGTTTCCCAAGGAGATCGGCAATTTTTGTATTGCAGAGCGAAATTCAGGGGTGACAACAAGTGTAAAATAAAAAAGAAGTTTTCCAAACATAGTGTTCCCCACATTATCTTGTATCCCTTCTAAACTTTCATTCAGGGTTTTACCATTTACTTGCCAGAGTTTCACAGAAGAAGTTCCATCCCTCCTTCCAGGATCAGATATATTTAATATGGACTGAGAGCACATTCCCCTTCCCTTGTGGGAAATATTCCCCAGTCTAAAACACCAATCGGGGAGTTGAGTGACTCCCAGAGTTGGAAAAGATATGGTGGCATTAGAAGTAATATTGGTCAAACCAATACTTACATTCCCTTTTATTAACAAAAATATTTTGACTGGAGCGGCCAGAAGAGGAATTTCCTATGTGCTAGGATGTAACTTACTACATATCCAACATTTATCATAACCTGACTTTTGAGCATAAGCAGATTTAAACTGCATCATCAACATTTTCCTGAAAAAGGATTGTTCTCTTCAAAACTTTCTTTTTGACTTTCTTTCACTTTTGGTTATCTGGGTCTCATTTAAAACTAGTCCTTGACCACAGATACCTTTTATTAGACCCAAGTCCTCAGGGTGATAAATACAGTTAGTTAGGATCCATACTGGCAGGAAAAAGAGCACAGTCAGTATGACCAATAGGACCCAGAGCTTCAAAGCACCATGAGGGGCAGTAAGGAATGTCATCTTCAGGGTCTTTCTCACCGACTTCACCCGCTCTTCAAGGATTTTCTACTTGTCCTTCACCTCCTTTTTCCGTTTCGTATTTCTCAGGTGTTTGGTTCACCTTCTTCACTCGACTAGCATGGATCCAGGACTGGGAATTCTCCACCAGAACAGCCGTTCTGGTAACCGCTATCACCGTAGTAGGTGGTCCAAAGGGGTAGCCTTGCTTCTTGTCTTTAGCGAGTTGGCAGACCACTACGACATCTTCCACTTGGAAAAGGTGTGTTGGTTCCTGAAAAGATAAAGGAGAGGTGCGAGCAACATTACTTTCAATCTGATCTAAAGTCTGAATCAATTTTCTCACATATTCTTGTTGTACCAGGTCAAGGTCCCCTCTTTCTAACATAAGTGGCTGTCTAGCCCAACGAGTGGGGAACGGTCTTCCCATTAATATTTCAAAAGGAGATAACCCTGTAGTCTTATTAGGTGTCATTCTTACCTCTGCTAGAATTGCAGGTAACATCTTCTTCTAGTGGGTATAGGTTCCTCCAGTGGCCTTCCTCAACTTGTCCTTAATTGTCCTGTTCATCCTTTCTACTATACCCCAACTTTGAGGATGATAGGGAATATGAAACTTCCAATCTATCTTAAGTACTTTTACCAAATCTTGGCATACCTTGGCCACAAAGGCTGGTCCGTTATCAGAATTTATCTGCAGTGGACATCCCCATCTGGGTATTATCTCCTGTGTAAGAATTCTGACTACAGTTTGTGCATCTTCTTTATTAGTGACAAATGCTTCCACCCATCTGCTGAACATATCCACCATTACCAACAAAAACTCTTGCCTCTGTCCTGTTTTTGGCATGTGGGTAAAATCTATTTGTAAATGGGTGAAAGGTGTAGTTGGGTACACTAGATGCTGGTGTTGTGATTTCTTTGGGTTCTGTGGATTGTTCCTTATACATGTAATGCACCTAGAAACATATTCTTTCACCAACCTAGATAAGCCTGTAATGTAAAAATCCTGCAATAATGTTTCACATGTCGTTTTCCATCCTCTATGTCCTAGACCGTGGTACTGTGCAATAAACAATGGGGCACTTGACATGGGAATGCATGGTTTCCCCTCTAAGCACACTAGACCAGAAGCTGGATCTAGTTGTGCTCCAGAACCATTCCAGTCTGCTAAATCGATTTTTGTAGCAAATTTTTGTAAATCTGCATACATCTGGTCATGT